>NW_026067942.1:7244801-7349280 GCF_014885135.2 Alexandromys fortis | reverse complement strand
GCCCTTCAAGTCCTCCTGAGGTCTCAGCTGATGTGGGAGTCCCCTCTGTGTGCTGTGATTACCATTAATGAATAAAGAAACTGCTTTGGACCTATAGCAAGGCAGAACTTAGGTAGGCAGAGAAAGCTAAGCTGAATGCTGGGAGGAAGAAGGGCGGAGTCAGAGAAAAGTGATGAACCACCACAGACAGACACTAAGAACTTTAGCCTATAAGCCACTGTTATGTGGCGATACACAGATTAATAAAAATGGGTTAAATTAACATGTAAGAGATTAGCCAACAAAAAGCTAGAGCTAATGGGCCAAGCAGTGATTTAATTAATACAGTGATTATTTCGGGTCTAAGCTAGCTGGGCGGCCGGGAACCAACAAGCAGCTCTCTCTAGCTACACTCAGCCTTCATCTTTCTGCTTTCCTCAAGACCAAACCCTGAGCCCCCTTCTTCCAGGGAGTTTTCTCTCCCTGACCTCGTACTATAGGTCACCTGTAGATGATCCAACTCACATAAAAGGGTGAGAGCTTATTTAACAGATCCCATGATAGCTTCTTTCTCCCAAGACTGGGATGGAGATTGAATGAGACACAGTAATTGAAAAGGATAAGCAAGGAACCAGAGGGAGGGTTGTTCAGATGCTGGGGTGGGGGACAGGGACTCTCTAAAGGAGGGGTGTTCAGATTCTGGGGTGGGGGATAGGTGCCCCTAAGCATCTGACATGTCGGCACTCTACAGATCTTCCACAGGTAGCCCCATTGCCCATGACAGGATTTATCTGGTCATTATTCTGGAATGTTCCAAGCTACTGCAAAAATAATTTTGCTCTGTGCATAAACCACTTACTATAGTGACAGACCTTAGTGCCATTATGAGATATCATTCTACAGAGACACTGTGAACCAGTGGGCTGGCTGGTACAGCAGGATTTTAAACAAGAACGGCAGAATAGCAACCCAGCCATGCGGAACCTGCTCTAATGAACTACAGCACGCTTCTGAAACCATGGTCCAGTGAAGAGAGGCACAGAGACACAAGACAAAAACAGATGTATACACAGGAGTCCCTGTCCCCCTGCACGTGTGATCGAGAGCCCTCATAGGTCCTCCGGAGTGCCACCTACGCCAAAGCCCAACTACTCTGTGCCTCTCACCTAGACGAATGACTTGATGACCAACACCCTGCTAAGCCATCTACACACATCATGTTGTCATGACCACTACTATACGGTATAGGAACCTTTGTCCTTAGAAAATAGGCATCAGAACAACTGGCAAACATCTGAAAGACCCACGCACGGGTGGCTCCGTGTGCTAGAGGCTGGGCCCTGGGTTCAACATTAAATCAAAGGACCTCCACTTTGACCATACTTACCCTCCAGTGGGAGAAGCGGAAAGCAATCAATCACACATAAACTTACACACACACACATGCACACACACACATGCATGAACAGACACAGAGGCAAACACACTCACATACACACACACACAGAGCTTAACAAGATCTTATCTGAATGTATGAAGTGCCACACAACACATAAAGGGTTAAACTAAGTGGAGTGATTCCTAATGATGGAGATGAAGGAGGCTTTCTATAAAGTCCCAGCTAACATGTGCAGCAAGATTATCTACAGGGTGAAATGGCCCTGAGGTTCTGACATCAGGCCTGTAGTTACCCTGTTCTCAGAGGCCTTGGAAGGTTCTCTAGACAGACCTCTCTACCCAGGGCTGCAGAGGGAATGGAGATGGGGCAAGAAAACCCGGGCACCTCTAAGAAAACAGAATGTGTGGAGACCCAGGCAGGGCTGCCAAAGTGAGAGAGATACCCTAACGCACAACAAAGAACATGTGTAACCATCAGAACAGGGCGGGGCTGCGGGGGTGGGCTCCTCCATAGCCGAGCTAGCGGAAGCTATCAATCTACCCACAGCTTGTGGGACTGTGTTTGGGAAACTGCCTTGCAGAAACATTTCTTTCTTGTTTCCCTGGTCATGGCTCTGGGGTTAACAAGATAAGCTTTCCTTCGGAATGGAAAAACAGTATCTGCCACAGGATAAAATCCAAAAGATTGATCTTCTATAATATTGTCATTTTACTATAATACCAACTCCTCACTGAAACAACCAACTACGTATCATGAATAAAAAGAAACATGTTACTCGTGGCAAAGAGCCGAGCTCCAGTCCTCGCTACAAAGAGCACAGCTCCCAAACTGAACTCCTCTGTAACGTCTTCAGTAACAACAGCCGGTCTAGAACATTCCCCCTCTTCATACTGCCGAAGCCCTTTCCTAGGTTTAAGCACCTGCCCCCACTCCCTCTAGTGTTTTTTGCTACCATCTCTATCCAGTTGGCCCCTCTCTGTCACTTGCTTAGGATCCACAGCTTTGAGCGCCAGTTCCAAGCATGTTCCCAAGGGAATGAGACCCTGGGCCCTGAGCACCTGACTTCTTTCTTTCCCGCCGCTTTACTACCGCCTCTATCATGTCCCAGGACCTGTGGCTTCACAGGGCTGTGTGAATTCTCAGATCTCCAAACATGCATCTCCATTCCAGCATCCCGGGTCCCTGACACTCAGTGATACACGCTGCATCTTCCCTCTCTCCCAACACGGATGACGTGAGTGCTATCCTCAAAGCCCTGTCTCCCCGTCAATACAAGCAGCCAGTATTCACGAAGTCCTCACTAAGTGCCAGTCCTGACTCTGGTGTTAGAAACAGTCAACCTCAAAACTGGCCAGCTTGTTTTCTTTCCCATAACTCTAAGCCTTTCTCTTTGTTTCAAATAAAGGGTATATATAAAGGTACTATTCAACGTCACAAAGCTTGGTATAGACACTGTGTAAACACACAGGGTGCACTGTGAGGCACAGCGGAGCCCGTATCAAACTGCTAATCTGAAACAAAGCCTTAAAGGGGGCGTAATTCACAGGACACAATGCAACAATTCTATACAGAGAAAGGCAGAGAACACAAGATTTACCCTAAACCCTGCATTAGCCAAACTCAAAACCCAGAACCGTGAAATGTTTCCAAGTCATCGCTCCCTCTTACAGTGGCTAAGCTGTAGCTTTAGAATGAGTCTCTCCAGGTAGGAATTAAGAAGTTGTCTGTACCAGGAATGTCCCTTGTTGTCACATGATACAGTCCGCTGACTATATCATCTCATGTTCACATAAGCAACATCACTTTAAATATGCATGCGTTATCACAACACGGAGTGTGCCCCACAGTCTAAGGACCAGAAAGCCGGCAACCCTCACTCATCTACCTGTGAGTTCTCTCCCAGCATCCCCAGAGTCAGCTACAATGAGAAATCTTAGATACTGGCTGTGCCGTGGTGGCGCACACCTTTAATCCCAGCACTCGGGAGGCAGAGGCAAGAGGATCACTGTGAGTCTGAGGCCAGCCTGGTCTACAAAGCGAGTTCTAGGACAGCCAGAGCTGTTACACAGAGAAACCCTGTCTCAAAAGAAAAGAAAGAAAAGAGGGAGGGAGGGAGGGAGGGAGGGAGGGAGGGAGGGAGAGAGAGAGAGAGAGAGACCTTAGATGCCTAATTGTTTTACAGTGAGATACAGCGATTGCATGCATGCCTGAAACCCACCATCTGTGGAGCTTTCGTTCACCCCGTCCCAACCTCCCACCCAGCACAGCCCGCTCTCACCACCCCTTTCTTGGGTGAAATCTCAAACTGCTTTCAGCCACTGTGGGTCACGAGAGTTCACATTTTCTAAAATTTTATATTAATGGAAACATGCTCCATCTGGCTTTTACTCAGCAAAAGTATTTCAATTTCTGTCGTGCTGTTAAAGGCACCCAGAGTTCACCCTCTGCGTTGCTGAAGAGAGAGGAAATCTGCTATAGAAACCAACCACAACTCACCAACCTGTTGCCCACAGAGTTGGGACCGTGCCGTTGCAAATCTCCGACAAATCTCTCTGAGGCTGCACGGCCTTCAACAACCACAGTCTTCTCTCTGGCAGATGAAATCAAACGGCTGCGTAACAGGTCTGCTTAACTTTTCCAGAAACTTCCAAACTAACTCCAAAATGACTCTTACATCAGACCTTCCCGCAGCTGAGTTGAGAGCCCACATCCCAGCAGTCTTCTCTACACGGGCATCAGTCCTCACATGCGGCTTGGGCCAGTTTTCTGCATGGTTTAGTAAGCTCCATCTTTCCCTCAATTCTGGAACACGCGGAGTGCTGGAGCAAGGGCCTGCTACTGTCCCGTCTCCTGTAGCTGCTTTGTGGTTTCAGGTCTGGGTGTAGTTGACTGGAATGTTCCTCATGGTGTGTCCCATTGCTCTCCTTCTCTACAAGGTGCCAAGTGTTTTCTGACACCCATTTATGCTAAACACAACCACAGCAGTTTGCTGTAGTTCAAGCTTCCCCACAACCCCGAGATCAAATATATTTTGTTGCTGTTAGGTTCGTTTGGTGACGGATCTCATTTTCAGGCTGAACTGGAACTCACAAGGCCCCTGCCTCAGTGTCCTGAGTGTTAGGGTCACATAAGTGGAACACCATCCAGCTAAAGTAGAATATTTGAGTATTCCCAGAATTATGAGGATTTTGCACTAGCTGACAGGAAGTTGCTCCAGCCTTTGAACACTCCTAGTACCTCTCCCTCCAGCCCTTTGGCCATTCTGGCCTCGGGCACCTTCTTCCCCATGCCCCATTGAGTCTACCAAATGCCCAGACTTTCTCTGTGTGGCTCTTGTCTTCCTGAGGCTCCACATCATCTCACCACACAGACACAGACTCGCTGGGAGGCTCTGGACTGCAGCACCTCCATCACTCAGAGGTCAGGGCCTCTGCTGTCTGACACACTCTCTCTCTCTCTCCTGTGTTGCTCATTCTTGAGTCTTAAAGATCGTAATAAGCATAGCTTGTACATTTTCCTAGCTCCGGACTTGGCTTGACGAGACATGAGTTTTTACTTAGCGGTGTTGCTGAGGTAACCAGCCTGTTGGTTCTTTCTATGGTGACAGCCCACTGTGTGGTTACTCCGGGCTGGTGTCGACAGCGGGAGATGCATTGTGTTTGGCTTATTAGTGGTCTTAGTTGCCTGCCTTCCTATTACTTCTCAGGCCTCCTTTATGATGCCCTCTTGATACTTGTCCTCGATATGTATACGTTCGCAAGGACCTTTTCCCAGCGGGGAAGCTGCCTGCTCATTTTCCTCGTACTGTCTTTTCAGAATGGAAATTGTTATTTTAATTTCGAATTTTAATGTGGCCAAATCAAACTCTGTGGCTTTTTCCTGTAGAACTGCCTTAGGAGACACGATGTATCTGAAAGATGTGGTGGTTTAACATCCTCTAAATTTTAAAGTTTTGACCTTCATGCTTGTCAAGAATTTATCTGGCATTTTTACTTTTGTGTATGTATCATTTAGTGTGTGAGCAGGGCCCACACCAGAAAGGCTCGCTCAGAGAGCCTTCTTGTCCCCATAGCCTGCCATGCCATCTTTCCCTTTTTCTTGTGTTGGGGTTTTGAATCCAGGCTGACCTCAAACTCTCTGCATATGCAAGGACAACCAGAAGTTCCTGATCCTCCACCTCCACCTCCTAGGTACTGGGGATATAAGCTGGCTGGCAGAACGCAAAGTCCTAGGCTCAGTCCACAGCATAGCCTCCTTCATTTTCTCTAATTGCATTTGGGTGTGTGTATGTGTATCTGTCTGTGTCTGTCTGTCTTTCCGTGTGTGTGTGTTTGCATGTGTGTATTATGTGTATCTGTCTGTCTGTGTATATGTGTGTATTTGCATGTGTGTATTGTGTGTGTGTCTGTCTGTGTATGTGTGTGTTCATCTGTCTCTGTCTGTCTGTCTGTCTCATTGTGTTTGTATCTGCCTGTGTATGTGTGTGCATGCTCATCTGTCTCTTCGTGTGTATGTCTGTGTGTCTGAATCTGTCTCTGTTTTTTGTATATATGTGTGTGTGCATGTGTATATTGTTTGTGTCTATCTCTCTGTGTGTGTCTGTGTCTGTCTGTGTCAGTCTCTCTGTGTATGTATGCGTGCATGTGTGTTCATCTGATTGTGTGTGTATCTGTGTGTGTGTCTGTCTGTCTCTGTATGTGTGTCTGTCTCTCTGTGTATGCATGTGTGCACATGTATGTGTATGTGTCTGTCTGTCTGTCTGTGTGTCTGTCTCTCTGTGTTTCTACCTCTCTATGTATGTGTGTGTATGAGTGTATGTATGTGTGTGTCTGTGTGTCTGTAACTGTGTCTGTGTGTATATGTGTCTTTGTGTTTCTGCCTCACTGTGTATGTGTGTGTGCGTGAGTGCATGTGTCTGTCTGCGTGTCTATGTATGTGTCTGTCTGCGGTGTCTGTGTATGTGTCTGTCTGCGTGTCTGTGTGTCTGTGTGTGTGTTTCCTGTCAGTCCATCCAGGTTCTAATCCTACATCAACAGTCCAGTACCCCCAAACTGTAACTTCTGGAGGAAACTTCCCCCATGTCGTTCTTCTTTTCCCTCGTCCTTCCCAGCAGTGCTCAGTGTGTTCATTCATTTCCTTGCACCGTGCCAGTCAGGACTTCTAGTAAAAGCCCGACGTTCAGCTGGGATGTGAAACATTACTGTCATCTTCTTGATTCACTCTGTAATGTTTCTAAAGCCCCTTATTCAGACAATATCTTCAGAGCTTTAGAGAAGATAATGTTCTTCTTCAGATTAAAGGCTCCTTCCATCCCAATTGGCTAAGATTTTTTAATTAAGGAAGGATACTGACTTTTAATAAATTGGCTTTCCTGAATTTTAAGATAATCATGTGGATTGCCTACTTTCTTTTTTACTGTAATAAATTCGATTTCTACATTTTCTAATATTTAAACACCACGCCTTTTGGGACAAACCCAGCTAAGTACTGATCCCTGACTTCTTCACTACAGCATTCTTGACCGCCTTGTTTGGTTACGGATCTCATCAGTTTGTCTTTCTGCAACTAACCTGCGTACTTTGGTGTTTTCAGTTAACTGGACTTATAGCATGGATTTATACTATGCTTTCTTTTTGTATTCTCCAAAAAGTTCATATAGAACCACAGAGACCGTAGGCAGGGAGAACAAAGTCACCAACAGTATCGCCCCGCAGTGAATGCACAAAACTCACCCAGGACAAAACGCCCACTGGTGCGGTAGTGGCATGTCTGTTATGGGGTAATCAAATGCTTTCTGATTGGATCCAAGGCTTATCCCATGGGAGAAAACGCATGCCTGGTACTGGAAAACGTTCAGGAAGTCATAGGCCTTGCTAGGGGGCTAGGGACCCCCTACTATTGTTCTGATAAATGGATATGTCACCAAACTGCCTTCTAAGTGCTTGCTTTATACCCTCAGATCGCTCCTGCCAAAGAAGCTTCTTTTTACAGTGGGCGTCAGTTAACATAGAGACTCATGACTGGTCAAAGAGCTGAGAATAAACCAACTGTGAGTGCCAGGGAATGCTGTTTCCAGGTGTGTGACTTTTGTTTACGTTGCATTTGTTTAACTCTGTGAACTGTGCCTGTCTGAAACAGCTGGTCCTAAGATGAACAGCCAATAGCAAGGCAGGAACAAGGATAGGCGGGGCTGGCAGGCAGAGAGGATAAATGGAAGGAGGAGCAAGAGAACAAAGAGAGAACCAGGAAAGAAGACATCAGGGGCCCCCACCCAGCTACACAGCAAGACAGGGAAAGAAGTAAAGTAAGGTACACAGAATAGAGAAAGATAAAAGCCCAGAGACAAAAGGTAGCTGCGATAATTTAAGATAAGAAAAGCTGACAAGAAACAAGTGAAGACCAGGCATTCCTAACTAAAAATAAGCCTCTGTGTGCGATTTATTTGGAAGCTGGGCAGTTGCCCCCCCAAAAGCCAAAAGAGTAAAACATCACACAAATACAGCCCTAACTAGGACATCTGTTTGTATCACTCACTCACACACACTCACACACGTGTGTGCACACACAAACTCACACACGCATACACATACACACTCACATACACACACACATTCACACATGAATACACATACTCACACACACTCACACACATACACATACACATATTCACACACTCACACGTGCATATACACACTCACACATGTGCATGCACACACATACATACACACATTCACACATGCATAACATACACACATACACTCAACACATACACACATATACACATATACTCACTCACACACACTCACACATGCATACACATACTCACACACACTCACATACATACACACATTCACACATGCATACACATAAACACATGCACGCACACACATATATACAAACTCATATATATTTTCTATTTCTCCCTCTCCCTCTCTCTCTGTCACACACACACACACACACACGGCTTAGGAAACGTTGCAGAAGACAGAAAGAACATAAGAACTAGTAGATAAGGAGAAGCGTACAAACGCTGCCTTCCAGATATGGCATGTTCACTGCCCTCATGAACTTGCTCCAGCTGTGGTCACCTGGACAAGATCAAGCCAACAAGGTTAGCAGGCAGTTCTAATTTGACTCCATGGTTACGAGAGGGAAAGAAGAAGCATGGAGGTGGAAAGGGACGTATTGGGTGATGTCTGGGAGGAGCTGGGGTAGCTGGTACACTATATACATGCATGAAATCGCCAAAGAATAAATGGAAGGCTTTAAAAACAGAAACTATAGTTATATATCACACAGATACATATTTAAAATACAGTAGATATATGATCACCTGGTTCTCATATTTTATTAGAAACACAGTCAATGTGACTACGATTATAAATGACTTTGGGATCATTTGGATTTGGGTTTTCATCTCTTTATTGATCTATTTATTATTCCTCCTAGAAGTTCCACGACTTCTCCCACATCTGCAAGCACACCACCATCAGCCCCTCCTTGCTCTCTCTGGTCTAAGCATCTTCCTTGTTTTTCTTCTCCTGCTGTGTCTGTCCTTCTCTCTTCTCCTGGAATAAATTCACCAGGAGCTGATTCATCTGTAAGTTGAGGGTCAACATCACTAATCTTGCTCTTATGTTGTTTAGTATTTCTTTCGATTCTGCTCCAATCCTTCCTGGCTTTGCTCTGCTCTTTATGGGTGCGTGCAGCTTTAATTACCTTGCTCTCCAGCTGAAGGCTTATCATATTATTTCAAGTCTTTATTCTCTGCTAAATAGAAGCATTTAAGATTTTACAGTCACTGAAGTAAAAGCTCGAGTCCATGAGGCTTTATTTGTGGTATGTTCATTATGCCCAACATCTCAGCTTTTTCTGGCTGCCATTATTTTTCTTCTCTGACCCACATGTTACAGCATCGTGCACTGGAGCCAGCTCTAGAGAGTGGTGGTTAAATTTTCAGAAATGTTTGGAGCTGATCCTTAAATATCATGATTGAAAATAAAGTTATATAAGCTCTAAACAGGCTTTGTCCAAATCGAAGGTGGCAATTACCAGGGCACATTGCTTTCTCTTGCTCTCCAGACTAGGGTCATCCGTGTCCAAGGTTGTTCCCATCTGTGTCCGGGCGGCACTCAGCTTATATAAACCTGTTTGTATGCTTCTCAGCTGACCTTCAGGGAAGTCTTGTGGGGGGAGTCTGGAGTCAGCTGCAAGAGAAGTAGCCATGCTTGGGAGTTAGAAAATTCTATAAATCAGGAGTTTCTTTTCTTCTCTTGGCAAGTCCGTTCTTCTCTAGTATAGATTCTTTCATGGTTTGAAAGAGCTTTTAAAATGCCGAACACTTTTGACAGACTTCGTGTGCATCCAGCCCACCAACAAACACACAAGGAACCTTTTAGGGTCAGTGGAAGGTACTGAAATGACATTACAGCTCTTAAAACTTCACTTGACCTTGTGGGTGCACCAACACTGTTTGTGCTTTGGGGGTTCAAGCTTCCAATCCAACTTCAAAGCAGATTTCCCTCTCTAATTATTTTCCCCAAACACCGCCTACAAGGTCTAAGAATAACAATGAGATGTGTTTCATGGATTACAAAGAGCTTCATACGCGTGGTGTCTTTAATCCTTTCAAAGACCCATGCCCCAGCAAGCAGTGCCTGGAAGGGCTTCTGGTTCTGGGGTCTGGGGTCCCTCAGCGATGTCCCATTGTCCTGCTCCTCTGTGGTCCAGCCTGAGGAGTCTGGTGGGAGCCTCAGAGTCCCTGTGATGACCTGAGCTGCCCTCCCATTACCTTCCCCACGCCTTATTTATGCGCTGGGGGAGAAGAAGAGATGAAGTCCTGCTTTTAATGAAGAAGCTGTCAAAATTGGTAAACCAGTTTGTTTTCTGATAAAGACAATTTCTTTTAAGAAGTGAGAAAATGAGAGACTGATTTTAAAATTCATTTCTCACTGCAGGAGAAAATTATCATTAGGGCGGCAATCATTTCAGTTACAGAACTCAGTGGGATCCAGCTTGCCTCACTGGCCGAGGTCTGCGTGTGCAGGGTGAGCGTGTGCTCAAGGGGCCAGAACACATGCACTGCGGCAGTGAGTCACGGGGGTTCTCCAAGCAACAGGAGAATTTCCACATGAATTCTTAAGACAAGCCTCCCCAAGTCCTCTCTGCAGCTCTGTGGTCCCCCGTGAGTGGATACAGACACGAACCCTGTGGTCCCACATAAGTGGATACAGACTCGAGCCCTGTGGTCCCACATAAGTGGATACAGACCTGTAGTCCTTGGTGAGTGGGATACTGATAGAGCCCTGTGGTTCCCCGTGAGTGGATACAGACTCCAACCCTGTGGTTCCTGTGAATGGATACAGACACGAACCCTGTGATTCCCCGTGAGTGGATACAGACACGAACCCTGTGGCCCCCGTGAGTGGATACAGACTAGAGCCCTGAGGTTCCTCGTGAGTGGATACTGACTCAAACCCTGTTTTACCTCCCCTTCCTCCTGTGCCACGTGAGGCAAAGGCTAGCTCAGCTGCCTTGCAACTTCCACCTATATATCCCTCTGCCCTTTGACCTCAGGCACCCAGCATGCCCTCTGCCTGTGCTCAGCATCTCAAGGGTGTTGAATTAGGAGCTGTGGGGCTGCATCCCCGGCACCCGGCCGCCCGCCCGCATGGCTAGCTTATGTCCAGAAATAATTACATGGAAACTGTATTCTTTCAAACACTGCCTGGCCCGGCTAGTTCCAGCTTCTTATTGGCTAGCTCTTACATATTGTTCTAACCCATTTCTAATATTCTATGTAGCCCATGAGCTGGCTTACCAGGGAGGATCTTAACCTGCGTCTGTCTGGAGCAGGAGCATCATGGCGACTCCCTACTCAGCTTCTTTTTCCCAGCATTCTCTTCTGTCTACTCCGCCTACCTAATTTTCTGTCCTATGAGGGCCGAGGCAGTTTCTTTATTATTACAAGACCCACCTCCATCACAAGGGCTCCCACTCTGTTACACACACACACACACACACACACACACACACACCACCTTCTGAGCAGATCTGTGTAATTCTATCTACCCTTTAGCTGGCCTGCTCTGAAGACTTCTACATAGTTCATTGTGAACCAGCTAGACAGCTCGGTGGATAAGGGCTCCTGCTTGCTAAGTCCAAGGAGTCAAGATCCAGCCACACAACCCACCCATTGGAAAAAGAGAACTAACTCCCATTAAGTTGTTCTGACCTCCACATGCACACCCTGGCATACAGGCCGCCACACATTGATACACACACACACACACACACACACACACACACACACACGAAATTTTAAAAAAATCTCATTTCATTCTGACCTTTAGCAATGTCAACCCGGCAGTCACACAGGTCCTTGGCCTGTATAAAAAGTAACAAGTCCATGCTAAATAGCAGAACTAAGAGACAGGTCACCTTCTAAGACCACCCTTCATGGCGGCTTTCTCCTTCTCTTAGGGACTCAGCAGAGTTTTCTCAACCTCACATCTCATCAACGACCACCTAGATCTACAAGATGCAATTCTTAGCTGAGTCTGGAAGTCTTGACATCTCAGCTACCTGGAAGGCCAGGGTAGGTAGGGACTTGCAAGTCCAAAGCATGCCTGGGCTAGACAGTGAGACCCTACCTCTGTCTCAAAGTGGTTATGTTTTAATATGAAGAGGAATGAATACATAGTTTTGGTGGTAGAGTACCTGGCTAGCACATGGGAAACACTGGGTTCCATGCACAGTACCACCACCAAATACACACACACACTCACACATACACTTACACACACACATTCACACTCACACATACACATACACACACACTCAGACTCTCTCACACACACACATATACACACACACAAGTGGATGGAGCTTCAAGTTACAGAAATGACTGCCTTAGTAAGACACACCCACTGGTGGAGTAGAGGCATGAATGTTTGGGACTACCCAACCACTTTCTGCTTGGATTTAAAACCCACTCCACAAGACAGAACTCAAACCTGGTACCATTAGCTGGATCTCAAATCAAAGGTTGGCTGGGTCACAGACCCTGGGGTGGGGGGACCTAGTAGTATTTACTATTCTGTTAAATGATCACAGTAATACCTCCCTCCCCCAGTTCTTATCTCTATTAGTTCTAGCATCTCTCATCCCTTGCGAGACAAACTGCTTTTTGCAGATGGTGATTAACACAGGGTCACAACTGATCAACATGCAGAAAATAGGTAACTGTGGCATGCTCAGCTCTAAATGGGAGGCGTGTGTGTGTGCGCGCGCGCACGCGCGTATAATCCCTACCTTCCTCCCCCCCCAAAAAAAAAAAAACTCAGGGATAATTTTGGAATAGGAGGCATTATAAGATGTATGAAATCAAACATTATTTGCTGGACATGACAGGGCCATTGCACATAGGAACTCACAGCAGCTGTGCCTGCATACTTGAGACCAGCAACAGGATCAAGCCCTTCCATACTAGTGTGAATGGGGAGTTCTCATAAGACTTCACCCCTGTGGGGCAGGCGGGGGGGGGGGATGCAGCCAACTAGGTTGCTGAAAGAGGGAGAATGAGTGTTCCCTAGGAACAAGGCCTCTGATAGGTTAGCCAGTCCTAAGAGGTCAACCCTAAACACATCTGATCAGCACTCAAGGACCTTTTCATGTAATATTTATAAATTTATATGCATATGCAACAGTTATAATTAAAGAGTAAGAGGCCATGAATTGGAGGAGCATGTGTCTGTGGGGGGCTTGGAGGGAAGAGAGGGAAGGGAGAAAAGATGTCAATATAGTACACACATATGAAATTTTTAAAAATTTAATCTCAGCATGACCAGGGGAAACAGTCACAATGCCCCGCCCCTAACTGAGGCACTTTTAGTAACTGATGCTACTAGGAAGGAACAGTAAGTTTGCTTCAGGAATGTAGCCCCTGAGTGGCCACATGTCCAGTGGATGTCCTACAGCCATACACACACAGACATCCCTAAGTGGGCTTAATGATGAGAGAGAGAGAAAGACAGAGAGACAGAGACAGAGAGAGACAGAGACAGACAGAGACAGAGACAGAGCCTATCAAATACCAAGTTAAAGTAAAGTAGTAGGAACATGGGGAAGAACTGGAGGGAAAACTTGGGATAGATTTGATCAAAACACATCACATTCATGCATGAAATTTTCAACAAAAGAAATTAAGTCCAACAATGAACAGACAGGACTTCAGTGAATTAAGTCTTCTGTACATCTATTCACCATCCCCTCCCTTCTATCTCAGCTTTAATGACTTTGAATTCATTGACCCATATTTCTTCCCCACTGAATCATATTTGTTTTATAATAACCAAATTCCATCAAGGATAATGGGATTTTTTAAATGGTGGAGGATTCAACTATAATTGTATTACTCTTTCAGGTAATTTCCTCCCAATGTAGGCCCATTGTGCAAGCTTCTACAGAGTTTAATTACAGGAAGGATTTTAAAGCCTGCTTTCTTTAAATATGAAAACACTACATGAATTTTTCCTGGACACTAGTTTCTCGTAGTATCTTAAAATAGAAACATCGCATTTTATCAAATGACACATTAGTTATACAAATACCAGGTAACCGTTTACACATGTAAAGGTAATACGTGAGGTGCATTCCACAATATACTTCTTCCTTTGAATTACTTCCTAATGAATGCCTTAATGAGTGGAATAAGTCCAAGTGCTTATAGTAACGTATTTATCATATAGTGTGGCAGTGTGTTTGTTTTCCCTAATGTTTGTTACAGCTTTCAAAACCCTGAGCTTGCAGCTGCACTAGGACCTCTCTGGAAAGGAGTTTGGCATGGGGATAGATTGAGGCTCAGTGGTCTCCCTCTCCCTGAAGTCCGAGGAGGAGAAAGGGCTGTGAGTCCTTCTCCCCGCTCTGGAATCTGAGGTGTGGGGTGTCCCACCACGGCCCACCACCCTGACCCTGACTGTAGATGACTTACAGTTGATTTTAATCAGAGTGAGGAAGCCACCTTCTGTTCCTGAGAATTTGTTTATCCTGAGTACTGGGTTTATTGAATGCTTTTTCTACACCCATTGAGATCGTTGTGTGAACTTTGTCCTTTATTAACGTGGTGGATCACATTAATTAATTTGGAGGATATTAAATCTGCTACCCATTTCTTGGGTAAATCTTCTGGGTCACGGTGAATAACTCTTTTTACATGTTACAGATTTGGTTTGCTAATATCCTGTCACTGGGGAGTTTTGTGTTGTTGTTTGTAAGTGATATCAGTTTGTTTTATTTCCCCATGACAAAGAAAATATCTGAGGGCACTGCTAGCTCCCTGGCGGTCGGGACACGGGACACTAGCCTCTTTATCTGAACACTCGCTTCCTGGTCTGGAGGCTATGTAGAATGACCACTCCAAGGTATTGTAAAAGGGGAGGCTCTTATTGTAAATATGAGAGAGAACAGCCTTTGTAAATATGAGAGAGAGAAAGAACAACCAGAGGCATCTAGAAAAGTCCAGAGCAAAGTGAAAAAGAAGCAGACTAAACATGGCCAGAAGACAGAATTCCACCAGGAGTTATCTGAAAGAGAGCGGAGAATAGAAGGGAGTAAAGAATAGAGAAAACATAGGGAAAAGCAGGAGGGGGAGAGAGAGAGAGAGAGAGAGAGAGAGAGAGAGAGAGAGAGAGAGAGAGAGAGAGAGAGGTGGCACAGCGAGAGTAGCAGGGTCACATGAAGAATGTGGGGAGGGTAGCCCATGAGCTGGAGGGTCTTTAGGGGAGAGGAAGAGGTGAGAAGAGCTAGAATGCTTGCACAGACTTTGAAACAGGCACTTGTGTAACAGGTACTTGTGATATACCAAGGGAACCTAGAGGCCAGCATGTGCTTTGATAAGCTGATAGGTGCCACAGGCAGCCATATGTCCCTTCTACCAGAGGTAAGGGAAATTACTCCTTTGACAGATGTTAAGTTCCCCAGGAATACTGACTTTCATCCAACCACCAGAAAACTTTCCATAGTCTGGGTTGAGATCCTTTCTGGACATTCAGACCACCTTTTGGGGTTGGGGGATTGGAATTTTTTTTGTTCCAGACAGATAGAAGGATGCTAACTTCCTGGGCAGGATGCTCACTTCCTGGGCAGGATGCTACCTTCCTGGGTGGAATGCTACCTACCTAAGCAGGATGCTACCTACCTGAGCAGGATGCTACCTTCCTGAGCGGGATGCTACATTCCTGGATGGGATGCTAGCTTCCTGGGCAGTATGCTACCTTCCTGAGCAGGATGCCACCTTCCTGGGCGGGATGCTACATTCCTGGATGGGATGCTAGCTTCCTGGGCAGTATGCTACCTTCCTGGGTGGGATGCTACCTTCCTGGATAGGATGCCACCTTCCTGGGTAGGATGCCACCTTCCTGGGTGGGATGCTACATTCCTGGGCAGGATGCTACCTTCCTGGGTGGGATGCTACCTTCCTAGGCAGGATGCTACCTTCCTGGGTGGGATGCCACCTTCCTGGGTAGGATGCTACCTTCCTGGGTGGGATGTGCTCCTCCCTCCTTCCTTCTTTCATTTCAAAAAAGTTTATGGTATTTTTGTCACAGACATTAAGTCTACTTATCCTATACATCAACAAAACATTATTTTAATCATTGTTTTACTGATTTTATCTATTTTTTTAAAGTTAAAAAAATTATACACTGGCTACACTAAAAAAAAAACCAGCAGCAGCATGAAGCTAGACACCCGCCTTTCTTAATGATGGAGCAGGGGTAGCTGTCCCAAGTGAATCCGGTCATTAACGTGGGAGACACTTCTTAAATATTATAGTCTCTTGGTTATCTAGCTATAAATACCACCTCTACCAGGCACGATACCATCTGAAACCAAGCACTGCCCAAAGTCCATCTGTCTTGTGCAGGCAGAAACAGAACCAGGCAGGGCTTGCTGGGAAAGTTCCCAGGGAGCTTTTCCTGAATTGTTCCCTTTCTCCAATCTGCCTCCATTTCCCATGGAGTTCTCAAAGAGGAGGCTGTTTAGAGATGGAAACAGGAACTAAGTTTTAAGGTTTTGTGGAGAGTGTGGGAACACCAGAATGTTGGTGTGTGTGCATATATGTAGGAACACCAGAACATCAGTGTGTACACATACATGTGGAAAAAACAGAACACTGATGTGCATGCATACATGTAGGAACACCAGAACATCAGTATGTACACATACATATAGGAATACCAGGACACTGGTGTGCACACATACATGTGGGAACACCAGTGTGCACACATGAGCACCTGTAAGGTAAGTCTGTGGTTGAAGTTGTAGACTGTGAGGTATGGTTTAAAATTCAAGCTGCTTTCAAGCAAAGGGTTGGCAAGAATTGAAAATCCATTCCCGGGACAAGGAATTCATTGCAGACTAAACAGGCTAACCTCTCTCATTCTGTCTTCCTGTCTCATACAGCTTTCAACAGCCACAATGACGATGGGAATAAAATTAAATAACAGCTAATGAAAAGCTGTAGAAAGTAACAAATGCTTTATGATTGTAAGATATGCTGAGGACTACTTAAGGATTGAGATGAGTCTAAAATAAGCCTTCCATGGGCCCCTAAGATGGATCTCTGCTGATGAGACATCACCTAGGAAACCCAGCTCCTTCCTAAAGGGCAGGACTTCAGAAGGCATTACCCCAAGACAAAATGAATCATCAAAGTGATTAATTCTGAAACCGAGGTTGGAATTGGATTCTCCGAGGATGTGAGAACAATAAGCATTGTGTACAAACATTTCTATTAACATCCGAGGCCCATCAAGAAAGCAGTGGTCAGGACCCAGGACCCAGAAGACGATCTGATGTTGGTCTAGATAACAGTCACATGGGTGGGGGAGAAGGCTCAGCAAGTAAGCATTTGCCTGAGAGCCTGAGTTAAGAGTCCCAGAATCCTTGTAAAGGTGGAAAGAGAGGAGCAATTCCAGAGTTGTTCTCTGACCTCCACGTGAAGGCCACACATGACACCTGTGTACCCGCACTCACACAGCATGTGTGTGCACGCACACACACACATACACACACACATTGCTCTCAATTTACACTGTTTTTTTCAAGAATTAAACTTTTAATGTTTTTATTAATTCTTAGAGAATTTCATAAAATGTATTTTGATACACTCCACTCCTTCCCCCATCTGTAGTCTGAGGCTACCTGTTCATTTCCTGGTTGCCCAGACCCAAAATAACCACACAGAAACTGTATTAATACAACACTGCTTTGCCTATTAGCTCACACTTCTTATTGGCTAGCTCTTATATTTTATATTAACCTATTTCTATTAATCTGTGTATCACCACGTGGTTGCGGCCTACTGGTAAGGTTCCATCCCGTGTCTGTCTCCTGCGACAGCTCCATGGCTTCTCCCTGACTGCCTACTTTCTCCTCCTCTATCTGCTTGGAATTCCTGCAGTAGGCCCAAAGCAGCAGCTTTATTAACTACTATTATTCACAGCATACAGAGGGGAATTCCACATTACCCAGTCCCTTCCCAAACAATCCTCCTTTTCCCACCACCCAGCTTTGTGTACTTTGGGGAAAAAAATATCAGGTCCAGTTTGTGCATAGGTTCACCCACTGGAGTGTAGACAACCTACCAGAGGCCACACCCTTAAAGAAAACTGATTCTGCCTCTCTCGGAAGCTAACGGTTGACACAGCTCCTTAGCTATGGGTGAAACTTGGTGTCCCTCCCCATTCCATGCTGAGACTTTTAGCATCTGCCTTGAGATTGTGCAAGACTTATGCATGCTGTCACAACCAATTTTTTTTTTAATTTCTCCAGCTTCTCCTGTTTCTTATTCTGGTACAGAGCGGGCTGCCCTGTTCTGCACACGCAAGCTGCCCAGGCAACTGCTCAGCTCATCTGTACGTAATCTGTCTTTCCTGCTGATCCTCAGGGTCTGTACCTCCCCACCACATCCAATAAGCGTGATGGATTATATTCAATTTAGCTAATGTCGACCTATACCTAATTACAGGAGCATTTCAGATCAGGCTGGAGTTAGAGTTGTCAAGGTGCCCTTATATAAACAGCCTTTTCTACAGATTTACATACCAAGGAAGGTGAATTCAATTGTAAATATGAGGAAGTCACAGCACTAGGGGCTACGAAGTATGACTGAGTCACAGCACTAGGGGCTATGAGCCCTACGCACTGAGAGAGAGGGGACTGTGGATCTGTGGAGAAAAGGGAAATGAGAGAATATTTGGGCATTCCAGTAGCAGAATAAGGGGACTCACACTAACACGTAAAAACCATGTTCAGCACCGCAAGGGGTATGGCCCTGGGCAAGGTACTCTCTGCTGACAGCAGGTTCCTCAACATTTGATGAGGAGGGGCAGGGATGAAATTTCAAAGGGATATAAAAAATTAAGTCTTAGAGCACCATAAAATGGAGCTTACTCAGGCCTCCACAGGGACATGGGCAGTCTGTACTTTGCTCTTCCGACGTGGGCTGTGAGGAGACGGGCCAGAGAGAGAGAGTCTGCAGCAGCCCTCGCTCTGACCTCTACTGATTGAGATACACAATTAACTTCCTGAACTGTGCCGGGTCTAGGGCAAACGCAGGTTGTTTGTGCTGTCCGTCCTGGTTTCATTCCTGTTGTGGTGACAAACCACACTGACGAAAGCAACTGGGAGGAGAAAGGGTTCCTTTTCTTACAATTCCAGGCTGTAGGCCTTTACCAAATGGACGTCAAGGCTGGGATTTAACCACATCCACAGTCCAGAGCAGAGAGAGAATTAATGCCTGGCCCCTTGCTTGTTCGCTGCTCCCAGCCAGCCTCCTCTTCTCTTATACTGTCTGGGACCCCCACCCTGCCTAGGGAACGGTGCCACCCACAGTGGGCTGTGTCTTCTCACATCAATTAACAATCAGAACAATCCCCCAGAGAAGGCCCACAGGCCAATGTGATGCAAATAATTTCTCATTAAGGCTTTCTTCCCAGGCATTTGTGTCAGGTTGACAGTTAAAACTTATGTAAAATGGGGTTAGGTTTCTTCCATTGAGTTGTAAACAATAACATAAATTAGACTGTAAGAATAGGTCACTAGCCCAGAACACGTCTGACTCCATCATCTAGATGCCTAATAAATGGGGCCTGTTGAAAGTGGTGTGAGTCATCCTACCCTTGCTACCAAGCAGAGGAAGCAGGAGAGCAACACACCGAGTGAGGACTTGAGAACGTTCTGGTGCTGCATGGTCTGCCTCTTGCTTGGGAGACACGAGTTGACTCAAAACTGAAAGGGTGCTGTAGCTCACAGACATGAGCGAGAAGAGGCAGTGTAGCCAACAGGTCAACTGAAAGACATTCCAAGACGAGGCATAGGCGATTAGGGATTCCATCATCCATCCAAAGGGGCAAGTATCCAAGTGACCTGAGGTGACACCAGATGCTGGTCCACTCTCAGAGCTAGAAGGATGATGGAGGAGCCACGTGAGGAGACTGTTGAAGATGTCAGCCTCAGGACTTGGACTCGGCAGATGGAGTGTAGCCCGAGAATACAGATTCTCAGCGAGCAATCTGGGTGTTAGGGATGCATGGCCAGTGCTACCCACCAGAAGTAAGTCCTTCAAAACACAGTCAGCAGAACTGCCACAGACTCAGCAACTCCACACAGGAACACTGCCCTGGAAGGAAGCGAGGCCTCCACGAAGAGACACCCTGTGCACTCAGCTCACTCGCAGTGCCCAGTTAGTAAATCAACTCAGGTGCCCACCAATAAAGGAGTAGGTAGCAGACAACCTTTTTTTTTTCAAGACAGGGTTTCTCTGTAGCTTTGGAGCCTGTCCTGGAACTCACTCCGTAGACCGGGCTTGCCTCAAACTCACAGAGATCCGTCTGACTCTGCCTTCTGCGTGCTGGGATTAAAAGCATGCACCACCACCAACTAGCGAGTTAATATACAACCTCTTAAAGCGGGGAGTTTTGTCATTGCAAAGTAAATGAACATGAAGAATGTTAGCGAGAGAAACAAGCAGGGCACAGAAGGACGAACAATGAAAGATGTCAACGTGCAATTATAAAATATAAACTCAGAAGCAGAGAGAATTACAAGAGCTCTGGGTGGGAGGGCATCGGAGGTGCTGGCCAATGGCTGTGACGTTTCAGTTAGGGATGTGTACAAAGTTTTAGAGAACCGTTGGACAGCATGGTGAACATAGCATTATACAACTAGAAATGGTTAAGACGTTTTATGTACATGCTATATAAAAAGTACCAAATAGGGACAAGGAAAATGGCTTAGTCAGTAATGTACTCACTCCACATATATGAGGACCTGACTTTGGACACCTAAAACCCATGTTTAAAAAAAGTACGCATGGTAACATGCACCTATAATCCCAGCCTACAAGATGGGAGGTGATGAGAGGGTCCTTGGAAGCCACAGTGAATTCCAGGAAATGAGAGACTTCAAGGGTAAATGGATGCGTTCCCTTGGCAACACCGACAGAGGCTGTGCTCTGACCCCCCACATGTGAACCCCCACATACACACCCACATGTGAACCCACACACACCCCTTCACCCACATGTGAACCCCCACACACACACCTTCACCCACGTGAACACCCACATCCATACCCCTTCACCCACATGTGAACCCCCACATACACACCCACATGTGAACCCACACACACCCCTTCACCCACATGTGAACCCACACACACACACCTTCACCCACATCCATACCTCTTCACCCACATGTGAACCCCACATACACACATATATACAAAAATTGAATAGGTCAAGTGATAGATGCCTTATCTAACTTGATTTAATCGTTCCTCAGCCTACGCATATCAAACATCCCACCCACTGTCCATCATAAATGTATACAATAGTTTGCCAACCAAAATTATGAGAATTTTTTTTAATTTAAAAATATGCTTTTAAAGCAGGAGAATGCAGAATGAACCTACAGCCCTGTTGTTTATATCTGGCCTTCAGAGCTCGCTCTAATGTAAACCATCCTGAGAGCAGAGCTCCTGCCTGAACCTACAGTGTCAGCAGAGTGGAGTGTGGCCAGTTGTCGCAGGCCCACACTCACACCTTCAAGAAAGGGCAGCTTCTCAGCGGGATTACTCTTTGACCCTGAGTGTCCCCTGAGGTCAGCAACTGTCCTTTTGGCTCATGTCCTGGACTAACAACAGCATGAGAAGTCATCATTACTAAGTGGAAACATGCTGGGCCCTGCGCCAGCTGCATGCCTCACCGAAGGTGAGAAACTGAGGCTGAGGCAATGAGATAAAATGCCACGCAGGTAGGAGAACCTGAGTCCAGTCCCCAGGATGCATGCTTGTTTGGTTTGGTTTGGCCTTTTGTTTGTTTTTTGTTCGTTTCTTGTTTTTTATCCAGGCCTGGAAGCCCCCTTGTACTCCCAACAATAACAAGATGGGAAGCAGAGACAGGGAATCTCCTAAAACACCTAGGGCTGCTAGCCTGGCCTGCCAGGCAAAGAGCAAGGCCACTAAGAGATCCTGTCTCAAACACAAAGATGCTCTAAGAACATCTGAGGTCTTCTGGCCTCTACAAGCTTGTGCAGGCAATCACATGGGCACATACTCGCATGTACATGCACTCACATGTGCATACACTCACTAGTGCACACACTGACATGTGCAGGCACTCACATGTGCAGGCACTCACATGTGCATACACTCACAGGTGCACACACTCACAGGTGCATACACTCACAGGTGCATACACTCACATGTGCATACACTCACAGGTGCACACACTCACATACCTGAAAGCCCAGGTTTAGTGGGCCCTAATGGGCCACAGTCATGTGATTCACAGGACTGGAGCAGTCTCTGTTATTCTGCCTGCTGCAGAGCAGGTAGTGCAGTGCTAGACTGCTCCGGCTGGGCCTCTCTCACAGACCTGCCTCATCACCCATCCACCTGAAGAAACCATGTCCTCTAGACCTCCCTGAGCCCTGAACTGTTCAATCGATAACCACTTAACAGACTTGGAGTCTCAGGAGGTGGGGGCGGGGGTGCCACACCTTTCCCAGAAACACAGAGCACATTTACTCCCTCGTCCATCCTAGAAGCTCCTCTTTACACAATTATTGGGCTGAGATGCAGAGGTTCTGTAAAACGTTTAAACTAGAAGCATTTGCGGTGAACCAACCTCTCCTCACAGCGCGATTTTTCTTATGCAAATTGGTTCCTTTTCATCTACACGCCCAGTTCAAAGAACCCAGCTTTGTAAAATCCCACGTACTTCTCCCTTTATTGCACGGCACCCTGCCTTCTGTTTTCTTTTTATTCCTCCATTAGCGGGGCTCCCAGTCTCTTCTGAACCATCACAGACAGACCCGCCGGCTTCCACACAGGCTGACATTTATGCTCGGCCTCTGTTCTGCCTTCATGGGTTCATCTCCGGATCTTCCCCGTCTCATCCATGGGACAGCAGTCTTCTCACTCCCTGAAGCTCCACCTACACGACCCCCACATGACCTCCACATGTGCCCTCACAACTGTCACAGTTACTGATGTGCACACTACAGTCAAATCCCTTATTCTGATTAACATGTAAATGGATTGTGAGAGGAGCAGAGTCAAGGTATTTGAAGCAGTCTTCTGGGACAGAGATCCCCTGCCTCTGCCTCCGTAGTGCTAGGATTAAAAGTGTGCACAACCACCACCCGACTAGAAGATCGGTGCTTAACATGGAGAGTAAGCCTGTGTGCCTTTGTACCTGTGTGTGAACTCCCAATATGTGTGCAGAACCAGGCATGCCATAGCACATTCTGGGTCAGCACTCAGTACCTGCGTGACACTCATGTCGTCGATGAATGAACACTGAGATCTTTGTCTCCAGATCTTCCCAATACACGCAGGTTACAGCACATGGAGAAACTGCTTCTTATAGGAAAGCTCCAGCTTTAGTTGCTACAAGGCCTTTGACACCAATGGTCAGTGCTCCTGTCTGTCCTACTCAATGCCTACAATCTCACTGTACTAGCCTGAAAACTTAAGTTTCATTGACAGACTCTCTTGGGCATAGGAGCATACGTCTGAAATGAATCCCTGAGGAGTTAGCGGGTCAGCACCCTTTGGTGTGGTTTCTACAGATTTCTCCCTCTCCAGGATCACTGTATTCATGGCAGCTGGTAAGGGCTGGATAATTCCAAAGAAACCAGAATTATCCAATTGGGTCCCTAGACTGCTGAGGACACAAGGCTAAACAAGTCACCATGGAAACCTTAAGTCGGCCTAGATCCTCAAGTGTAAAGATGAGCTTTGTTCTGACAAATTCCCCAACTTCTTCTCACCTATGAAGTCACCATCAGACAACACACACAGAACCCTGTGTTTAGAAAGGGCTTTGTGAGATCTGAAGAGTAGACTAGACATGAAAATAAATAGATATGAAAATAGATAGACAGGTGTTTAAAGGGAATAAAGTCTTCTAAACTTTAAAAGGAAATAAAATACTTAAAAAGGTTATAGTAATTAACTCCAAACACAAAAAGACTGGTATGCTCAGCAAAGTAACCAAGTCCCCATGGTGAAAGGTTGGTGCCAATCATGCCCCAGTGAAGACATCCCCAACCAGGCAGCATTTTAATTAAAAGAGAAAGTTGATTTCCCTGGGCTTATTTGTCTTCACTACTGTGTGATCTTGGCTCAGTCATCTAGGATTTTCAAAATCCTCTTGGAAGTTAAGTACCTGCTGTCTGCAAGAACCAAGCTCCATGGTCTCAAAGCAGCGACAGTCTCTTTCCTCTGAGTTGGGTTTGGCCACGGCAGACTGCAAAAGATGGCTATGAAGATAACATAAAGATACTAACTATAGAGGGCCGGAGGAGTCAGTTCAGCAGGGAAGAGTGCCGGCTGCTCTTGAGAAGGACCTGAGTTCAACTCCCGGCACCCATATGGTGGCTCACAACTGTCTGTAACTCTAGTTCCAACAGATTTGATGCTCTCTTTTGACCTCCTTGGGTTCCTGCACACATGTGGTGCACATACAAACACATACACACACATACATATTTTTAAAATAATGAGTATAATAGTTGATCTCAGTTGTCAATTGTCAATTTGATGAACTCTGGAATCAGCTGTAATGGATGCTGAAGGGAATATCCTGATTGGTTAACTAAAGGACATTTCTATGAGGCAGTATCCTGATTGGCTAAATGTAAGACATGCCTGTGAAGGAGTATCCCGATTGGTTAACTGTAAGGGATGCTTTGAGGGAGTATCATGATTGGTTGACTGTAAGACATGCCTTTGAGGGAGTATCCTGATTGGCTAACTTTGATAGGGAACCCTGCTCCACTCTGGAGTGGCACATTCCATTGCCTGGGTTCCTAGACTGTATAGAAAGGAGAAAGCCACCTGAGCATGGGTACTCATTTCTTACTGCTTCCTTACTATGGATGCAAAGCGCCAACTGTCTCGGGTTCCTGCCGCTGTGGCTTCCCCACCTTAACAGACTGTAACTTTAAACTGTAAGCCAGAATAAAGCCTTCCATCCTTAAGTTGCTTTTGCCAGAGTATTTTAACACAGCAACCAGAAAAATAATTTATACACAGAGCCATGCAGACAAGAAGAATCCCTTTCAGCCTTGGCATTCCTGAAGGCCTTTAAGAATGGGCCCATTTCCATGTTCTTGCTAGAGAAAGGCACTAAGCTCTTCAAAGGAAGATAAACCCCAGAGTGAGAGTGTGAGGTGCACAGACATCATCAGCGGAGACACCTAACTGAAATCAATTAGTGTGTGCCAGGGGTTAGCCAAAACTCTCCTGATTCCTATGGTCAGGCCCTTTACAGTCTGGCTTCTCCCTAACTATTCCATGTTACACATCAGTAGATGTGTGGCATGGTAGCTTAACCAAATCAGCCTGCAATTGTGTCCCACATCAAGACTGCTTGCTACTCCTGTAACCCTGAGTGAATGGCCAGCTTCAACTTCCTCATGTATAAAAGGAAGGAGGAGGTTCAAAATCCCCAAGGTTGTTATGAGAACTTCAGGAGATACTCACTAGCTGTCTAAAGGCCTTTCTCCTGTCTGGTATAATCTTTCTTTCTTTCTCCCCCACCCCATTCTCTCTGTGGTGATAGAATACAAAACACCAACTAAATGACTACAGTTCCTTTGTTCTCATTTAAAGGTGGAGACAACACAACACAATTCTGACCATGAGGTGAGTAAAAGCTATGGCAGTGGCTTCCAGCAACGTCCTTGGGGAACAAGCCCAGGAAGCCCACGCTCATCGCCTCTTGTATGCTTCCTTCTTGTGCTCAGGATATGAAGCCAATGGCTAGAAATGGGACCTCCATCCCATGACCATGCAGGAAAAGGAGGGCCATGAAAATCTTACCCTGTGATGGCAGCCACTGCGGTGCCATTTGCAATCTACCACAGGTCTCCAGTCTGCACGAAAAACAGCCCTCGTCTCTGGGTCACTGCTGTTTGAGATGTGTCAGTGTTCATCAAATTAAATCCATTACTGACAAGCCTTGCTCTGTCTCCTCCTCTCCTTCCTCTGCTAAATGGATTCCATTAAAATACAAATACATGACACCCTGCCTCAAGGGTATAGGGTGGGAATCGAAAGGGGAAGACATCCGAAGTCCTCTGGCCTCCGCAAGCATGCACAAGGTCACACGTGTGCACGCATGCACACACATACATCACACATTCACATTCACACACACACCACACAGGGATATACACACTTCCTAAGTTCTACGAGGATGAAAACAGATTCTCCAAATCTATACTACCCACAGCTGTATAAACAGGCCCAGCAGGAGTCCATACCTCTAGAAGGCAGGAAGGTCTTATACATATATGACCAAGCATTCGTAAGCAACACTGCACAGCTCCTTCAAGCACATGGACACTCTCTACAATACAAGTGTCAATAGTCAGGCAGTTAGCACACACCCATTAATTCAAGTCCTCCAAGGACATCCAGGCCAGTAGACTACCAATGAAATGAGTTTTTAAAACTCATATTCTTCAAATTTTGATTATAGCATCATAAATTACAGTGTGTGTGTGTGTGTGTGTGTGTGTGTGTGTGTGTGATGTGGGATTCCCCTCTGTATGCTATGAATACCACTGTGAATAAAGAAACAGCTTTGGCCTGTTGATAGGGCAGAACTTGGATAAGCAGGGAAAACTAAACTGAATGCTGGGAGAAAGGAAGCAGAGTAGGGAGAAGCCATGGGACGGCTGCCAGAGACAGATGTGATGAAACTTTGCTGGTAGACCGCAGTGGTGATACATAGATTAATGGAAATGGGTTAAAGTAAGACGTAAGAGTTAGCCAATAAGAAGCTAGAGCTAATGGGCTAAGCAGTGATTTAAATAATACAGTTTCTATGTGGTTATTTCAGTTCTGGGTGACCGGGAACAAACAAGAGGGGCTCCCTTCAACGTGTGTGTGTGTGTGTGTGTGTGTGTGTGTGTGTTACAAGATAGACTAGAGCTATAATCCAAGGATGTGTTAGTACTCCGTAGGGGCAAAGAAGAAAAATACATGATGCCTGGCTTGGAGGAACCAGCTTAGGAATCACAGGGGACGAGACATTTGAGCTAAGCTAGAAAGGACTGGGAAGATCATGAGAAACAGATGTGGGAGTTAAGAAGACCGTCATGTTAAGGGACTGATGTGGGATGTCCTTCTGTATATGTGCTGCTTTTATTGGCTAATGAATAAAGCTGCTTTGGCCGATGGCAGGGCAGAATATAGTTAGACTGGGAGAGATAGAGAGAGAGTAGGCAGAGTGAAAAAGATGCTATGTCACTGCCAAAGGAGAAAGATCCCATGTAGCTGCCCAAGAACAAGATCCTTGTGGTAAAATACAAAATAATAGAAATGAGCTAATTTAAGATATAAGAGCTAACTAGAAATATGCCTGAGCTATTGGCCAAGCAGAGTTGTAATTAATATAGTTTCTATGTGGTTATTTGGGTCTGGGTGGCTGGGAATGAATGAGCAGTCTGTGCCTACAAAGGACAGACAAATACTGATAATGAATATCAAAGAAAAGCCGCCCTGGCTCGGGGAGTCGGCTCTGCCAGGCACTGCTCTGCTGCGTCCTTTCATTTGTCCCACTGTCCCTTGGTCCCACAAGGTGAGCATCACCACACCCCAGTATCCCAGGTGAGCCACAGAGTCAGCTACCTACCACTGCTTCAGGCCCATCACAGGTAAGACAGCCTAGCGATGGGACTACGAGAAAACCAGCAGGGCTCTAACTTTGACCTATCATAGGCAATGCTTGTTAATTAAGAACTGTGAGCCACAAGCTATAAGAAAACTAGCATAAGCCATTGCAGACTTTTTATACTTTTATTGATGGGCATGCAGATGGCATGCATCAAATCTTTTTAAATGCAGATTAATTTGGTAGGAATACAAAGCTCAGAAGTGTTTCCCTAACTGAAGTCTTCTGGTAACAGTTGACTAATAAACTCACAGGAATTCTTTCACTAAGAACAATGAAGAACCTACGCAGTTTGCTTTTAAATCAGCTTGAATGCATCAGTAAGCCAGCAGTGCAGCGGAGAATTATGGGGCCAAATCGTACACTCAGGGGGTGCCCAGCAGTCAGGCAGCTCTCCCTTGGGACACTTGCCAGCTCCAGGGCTAAGCTAAGACACTGAAGGCCTGAGCATTGCTTCTGACAGCTTCTTGGCTTAAGGAAACACAGGCAAATATCTAGAGGTGATAGAAGGGGGGAAGGGGGGGGCTGGTAGCCCTGCTCTTAGCCGGAACTAACTGGCTTTCAGACAGACCTGAGTGAACCAGGAAAAGATCTTGCCATAGGGCTTCTCATCTGTTGTTCAAGTGAGGCTATTGCTGCGCTCAGCTACACACACACACACACACGAATTCGGATATTCTCTAAAGAAAAACAATGTCTGCATTCTAAATATTTCTATAATTTTCACAAAGAGCATCTAGTACATACTGAAAATTAAACATCATGTGGGAGAATCTATATGAACAATAAGAGCAACTGAGGAGTAGAGGAGGCAGAGACCCTAGACTGCAGGTTATTTAAAGAAGACATTGAAATAATTACACTTAGTATATTTGACAAGATAAAAGGCAGGATCAAGAATATCAGGAGAAAAACTGAAGTGTAAAATAGGCCAAGCGGCAATTCTAACTCTGAAAAATTAAAAACCGCTATGGTTTGGATGCTGGAAGTCCCAGAAGCTCTTGTGTTAAGGCTCCATCTCCAGATACAACTGGGGGGAGGGGCTTGAGGAGAAGGGGGGATCCCATTGGGCAGTCCTTAGGTCATCCTGGGGATGTAGTCATCTTGAAGGTGACTATGAGGTCTCTTTTCCCCTCCCTCCTCTACCCCTCTTTCACGCTTCCTTCCCTAAGATCTGCTCACTCTAGGCTACTGTCCTTACCAGAGGCCCAAGCCAATGGGTCACATGACTCAGACTTAGAGGTCTCTAGAACTTAAGACAAACTAACACTCATTTAGCAGCCCATTTGTCTGTGTCCCTTACAGGAACAGAAACTTACTAGTGCAGCAACCAAAACCTGAACTTAGAGGACATTTTAAAAGTAATTGAGTAAAATGAAAGAGTGAATTGGGAGAGTAGGAGAGAAGTCAAAAGCAAAAAAGAAAGTCCAGAATCAGGTATGGAAAAGCAAAAGGTTGGAAAATACAAAGAGAGAGTGTAAAGAGATGGAGGATGGAGAGTGGAGGGCTAATCTGTCCTTGAGGCTCAGGAGAAGGGAAGGCGTTTCCAAAACCACCACCAAGTGACTCGGGCTGTGAGAGAGGTCACCATACTTGGTCCATGATCTGTCCTTACATGGCCTAGGAACTGACAATGGTAATCACTTTTCAAATAGACAGACAGACAGACAGACAGACAGACAGACAAATAAATAGAAGAGGAAGTGGGAGTGGATAAAATTCATACACTAAAAACCTTTCCACTCATTTCCAGCAAAGGCTCGATGACACCTGAGACACAGGAAGAAGCAAACCTTTGTGAGGTACTCAATCCACCCTCTGACTGCTCTCTGGTCACCAAGGAGAATGACAGGGGCTAAAGGAAGAAGCAGGGACAGGCGAGCAGACTGTCTGCCTTCTGCAGCCACCACAGGCCACCCACAGCCCTCAGCTAAGGCTGAACATGCTTCTGAAGTGCTTTCCAGGCCTTTCTTTGTGTCTGACTGACTCCACTTCACATGAAGGACAGCCAGGCTCCTGACTCCAGTCCCTTGCTGCTTCATTCTCCTTGCCTGGTGTCTTTGTAAACTGTAGATTCCTGACAGATGTGGCCAGTGCTAAGCATGTCACCCTGAAATTGCTCAAGGATAAGGAGAAAACAGAATCACTAGAAGCGTGGGGGGCAGGGGCAGGGGGGTCCCAGCAACAAAACGAGAATTGGAACAAGCACTGAATTCTCATAAGAAACAACGAAGCAGAGACTTAGAAGCATATTTCCAAATGACAGGCTAGAATCCAATAAACTGTGCAAACATCTCACAGAATTAAAGTAAAATAAAGATATTTTCAGGCAAACAGAACATAAGAGACTTCAACAGCAGTCCTGATGGTACTAACAGTCATTCCCAAAGTAGGAAGGGAGGTTTACCACAGATAAGTTAGAAGATCGCCCAAGGATTAAGGCAAGAGAGAACGTAACAGATAAACCGGCGTCTTTGCACCAACAGCGATACGCCCTGACTTCAGCAGCACATAAACAGACAGGGAGGCGACTGTTAACATCCTAAAACCCTAGTAAGGCTTGGGAAGAGGTGTCAACACTATTCACAGCAGGAGCTGGAAAGTGAAGAATAAAAGATTAGTGAGAAAAACACAAAACAATTCCACAAAATGGGGGGAAGGTTGGGGTTCAGCCATAGCAAGATGGAAACAGGAAGGAAGATCATAGTGGATACACAGAGGCGATGGCTCAATCCTCTGGGCTAAAGGCAGGCGTTCCTCGTCGTTTTCTTACTGTTTGCTTGCTCACTTGCTAGCTGGCTAGAAAGGCCAACATAGCTGGGGAGATAAAGAGACGGCTCAGCAGTTCAGAGCGCCGGCTGGTCCTCTGGAGGACCTGGATGCAATTCCCAGCACCTACATGCTGGTCACAACTATCTGTGTCTCCAGTTCCAGGGGTTCCAATGCCCTCTTCTGGCCTCTCTGGGCACACAGCACACAAATGATGCAGACAAAATACTCACACACATTCAAAGATGATAATAATAACAGATGACTCAAATCGATAAAAATCTACTGATTTAAACTCTAAACAGGAGAATATAGCAAAGGCTCGTGTTAACAGACAAGAACACACAGCACACAAGCACTAAAAATACTGGCAGAGCTTTGAATAAATATTACCAGACAGATACATTTCAGGGTTAAAAGGTTCAGATCACCCAAAATATATAAAATTTAAATTTTAAAACAAAAGTATTTGTTCAAAAGCAATTGATGATAAAGGGAGTAAACCCTTCAACATATGCATGAGAACAGGAAGGAAAGAGAACGACAGCAAAAGGAAGAGCAAGACAGGAATTGGTTGTTAATTCCATTAAGTCCTTAATGTAAAATCCTCCTCAAAATAAGGGCCCGTAACATTTGGTGCCAAGCCTGACAACCTGAGCTCGATCCCTGGGACCCACAGTGAAAAGAGAGCAGCACTCAAATTCTCTCTCTCTTTCTCTCTTCTCTCTCTCTCTCTCTCTCTCTCTCTCTCTCTCTCTCTCTCACACACACACACACACACACACACACTTCACAAAAAAATCTAAAAAATAGGAAAATCCAGCTCTAATTGCCTTGCTGGTGAACTCTGTCCCTATAGAAATAGAGATACTGTTAAAACTCATAACAAAACTACAGCAAACAACACAAAAAGAGAAGAAATATAAATAAATCTTAAACATATAAAGAAATCAGTGATCAAACTGAGTCCAGAAAAAAAATCTGTTCTTGCCTAGGCATGAAATAGGTGTAATCCATGCCTATACAGATGTGTAGTAGGTAGGTATCTATGTCTTTATGGACATGTTACAGGTAGATCCATGCCAACAGAGATGTGTGACAGGTGAAGATCTGTGTCTGTACAGATGTGTGACAGGTGGAGATCCGTGTCCGCACAGATGTGTGACAGGTGGAGATCCGTGTCTGTACAGATTGTGACAGGTGAAGATCCGTGTCTGTCCAGATGTGTGACAGGTGGAGAACCATGTCTGTACAGATGTGTGACAGTAGAGATCCATGTCTGTCCAGATGTGTGACAGGTAAAGCTTCTTGTCATGGTGAAGAATGGAAATACTAGAATGTGCGCTGGCCAAATGGAACCTGAGTGGGAGGGGAAGGGAGGGGAGGAGAGGAGAGGAGAAGAGAGGAGAGGAGAGGAAAGGGGAGGAGAGGGGAGGGGAGGGGGAGAGGAAGGGGAAAGGGAAGGGAGAGGGAAGAGGGGGAGGGGAGGGGAGGAGAGACTCCAGGCCATTGAGCAGTGTGTCTCTCAATGCCCTCCCATCAAACCTGACCACTCCATGGGCCCTGTGCCAAGCACGGCATCTGAACCCTACACTTCCACGGGAGCCTCTATTAAAGAAGCCATCTGTCCCTCCAACACCCTCCCTTCCACGAGCAGGAACAAGAACAAAACTGCTGCATCCATACACCCACGAGAAAGTCTTAGAAATGCTATGGGGGCAGCCAGGGTGCTGCTAACCCTCTAGCCTGGTCTCCAATGCTCACTTTGAGTTAGCAGGCACCTCCTGAAGTGGACAGGTCAAAACTTAGGTGAGCAACCTGCGTGAGATTCAGCCACAGGCCCTGGCACATGCTGGTGATAATGGGGGTTGGTGGCAACTCCAACACCCTGCCCACTCATCTCTCCTCAGGGATGCCTCTCCGTTCCTCTGAGATGACTCTGAACGCACACGAGTGAGGTGTGCTCTGCGGCGTGCACCTGTGGCTGGCTCCCAGCCCTCACCTGCCCTTCTTTCCAGTAGACACTCACTGATTCCTCCCCTGCCCAGGGAAAGGGGTGGGAGGGGGCATCTGGGCTTTTCTTTCCGAGTCGCAGAAATGCGGGACAACCCTGCATCTTACAGCAGCAGCGGGGTCTGTGTTTTTACTTACAGACATTATTTTTAGAGTACTTTTCGTTTAGAACAGAGTGGAGCGAAGTGCTTGGAGCCCACTGTCATTAAGGCCTTGCACTAACCCAGCATGATGCAACCACTGAGTCAATGCTGGCTGTCACTAATGGCTTGCACTAGCCTGGCACAACACAACCACTGAGTCAATGCCAGCTGTCACTAATGCCTTGCACTAGTCCGGCACGATGCAATCACTGAGTCAATGCTGATGCTTATTATTAGCAGAGGTACAGAGCTGGTGTCCAGGGCTCGGTATCTCTCCAGCATGGCGTGTGGTTCAGACTGTGTCGAGAGACACGTGGCCATCCCAATGTCACCCAGGTCACTTCTCTGCCCTGTGCCTCCTCTTTGCCTCCTCCTCTCTAAACTCCTGGCGAGCACCCCTTTCTCCACACGGGATCAGAAAATAGGTAGATTTATTTCACTTAGCAATGTAAGCCTACATTTCCTCCACATCTTTCCATGATGAGGTAGCTCTTTTCTTGATGAATGATACTCCAGGATAGGCTTAGGCCACAATGTTTCTTTAGTTATAGCAACATTTGGAAGTCGGCACTGAGAAGCACTGGCCATCATTTCAGCCTGGACCAGTGCAGACTCTGCCCCCACAGTCTCCTCCTCCTCTGGGTCCCCTGCACACGGAGAACAGAGTGGGGGTGAAACCCGTGGATGCCGACAGACTCATCTCAGCAGCCTACGGTAGCTCCTTGATATACATCAGTGAGGCTTCCAGCAAGTAAGTCACTGTGTCTGGAGGCACAGGGACAGACACGAACTCATCCTGCAGCGTTCTTGATTCTGTGCCCCTTCCTTTGGCCTTTATACCTTTCACGTCTGTGTGAAGGATTTCTGCTACCCAGTTGTAGTCAAAACTGGGAAGCAAGCAGACACACTGCCTCAGGTAGGAAGAACCGCAGAGGGAACATGGTCAAGCCGAGGCTCAGGTGGAAGCCGGGAGGTGTTGTGGCCTTCACAGGGCCTGAAGTAGGACAAGACAAGGGTGGGTGGGGTAGGTCACACCAGATGCCGTGGGTCAGAAAACAACCTGAGGGAAGGGGTGGGGCTGACACAGGGTCTCCCCAGAAAGCCTAGGCTACTCTCAAACTCACAGTCTTTCTTCTTCAAATTCCTGAGAGCTGAGATTGGAGACCTCCAACATAAAATCAGACTTCTTTTCATGTTTTGTTTTTGTTTATTTGTCTGTTTGGGAGTTTTTTGAGATAAGGTTTTACTGTATCTCCAAAACTTGACTTGAATTCAGTATCCCCTTGCCTTAGGTCTGTACCACACTAGCCTGTAGCCAGCATCTTTAACAGCAGAAAGCTGGGCCAGGGTGGTTTCCAGACAGCAGTGACTTACAGTGACAGAAGGCAACAAGGGTCTAGGGACTGAAACGTGGTCTTCCTGGCAACCCAGCCCTCCAGCAAGGCAGCATGAGAAAGCACAGGCTGAGGTACGGGAGCCCACAGGCCAGCCTCTCCCCACAAGGCAGCAGGCACCAGACTAAAGGACAGATTTTCACCCCTCTCCCTACTTACAAGACAGGGACAGTACCTGCTCTGCAGAGGGGGGCAGACCACGTCCAAGGAGACAGTGTGACAGGCACAGGGTCACACACAGTAGAAAAATCACCCTCCTCCTTACTCCCCAAAGAGCAAAACATTTAGGACCCTTAGAAGATGAAGAGAGTCTGCCTCCATCAGCAAGACTCGCTTTTAGTGACTATCAGCAGGTAATTGGCACCAGCTGGCTGGGCTGCTGCGTGTTACCCAGCCTAGGAGGAAGGTGATGCCTCTGATCAGCATACCCAAAGAGTGACCCAGTGACACACAAGCCTTCCCTTCCCTCTGCACTTCCACACTGCAAGAGCAAACAAGCACCAAGGTTTCCTTAGGAGAAGGAAAGCTTCATCCCTCACAACTCCAGTGCAGTCAGGAAGCATGCCAGGCCAACCATCGGCCAAAGGCTCCGACATGCCCTTCCCGAGTGTCAGCTCCCCCAGTCTCCAGACCTCTGTCCTCCAGCCCAGTGAACTAATGTGCAGACATATCCCCAACAGCCCCCAGAGCAGATGGTCACCCACAGGCGGAGAGTGACGCAAATGGAGGCCATCTACATAAGGGAAGCAAGCAGAAACAAAGGGGTCATTTTCAGCTTGAACCACCAAGAGGGCAATAGCCACAAGCTGGATCCAAGACCACAGGCACTAGTGATTCTCTCCAGCTCTTTCCTGAGCCAGACCTGAGCTGGATCCAATCTTTCCCCTCAAGACTCTCTGCCACCAAACACACACATACACATGCATACACACCACACACACACACACACACACACACACACACACACACCACTCACAGCAAAGACACTTCTGTCTTGCCCCCTCTTCTTTGGTGGTCTCCACTGGCACACAGACCACTGGCATAATTGAGAAGACACCAGGAAAAATCAGTTAAACTCCGTGTACTTTTTTTAGTGACAAATGAGTTCGTAGTTTCTTCATTCTTCCTGCGGTCTCCCAGAATAAGAATCTAGACCAGAAAGTACTATAGTCTTAGGTCATCAAGGCTAAGACTTCATCCACAAGTAACAGGTATGGAGGGTGAGCCACCAAACTGTTAATCAGAGCATTACCTAAAGGGACTTCACTGTACTCTCCCCAAGACTAACTCTTGATGCCCCTCATGGCCTCCCAACCTCCTCTGCCTGCCTCTGGCCCAGCTCTCCCCCTTCCATTATGTTAATGGTAGCTTTTCCCAAAAGGGTGGCCTTTGGGGACCGGTCGATCTGCCCTCACTGGGCATCATATCAACATCACAGTTGCCGCCTCCGTACCACCGTACCCACCATACCCAATTCCCAACTTCTCCCCCATATTTCACAAGTTAAGGAGTAACCACACATGTTAGAAGTCAGTGTAGTGTGCTTGTTCCATCAGCCCTGTCATTGGGAAGAAGGGAGAAAGGGCAGGTGGGGCACCAAGTGATTGAGATCACGCGTGGGGCAGATCTCCCTGTGTCTGCCCTCTTACCCGTGAGCTCACAAGGTTTCTTCATCTCTGACCTCCAGTGACCTCTGCTCATCATCTGCTAAATGTCCCTTCTCCTTCACTTTCCTCCCCTGGCACTGGGTCAAAGGGCAGAGGCACGGCCTCTCATCTTTACGAAGAGCTTCTGGAAGTAAGGCCAATGCATAGCAGAGTAAGAGCCCAGCAAATCTGAGCTTGGAGCTGGCAGGGAACTCAAAGTGGCATGGACCAGGCTGCGGTGGTGACCGCGGTACACCAGGAGGTCCTGAAACCCGACCCCCAGCTCCCTCACATCCCGTCTCAAAAACAAACGAAGTTCTTGAAAACGTTGTGGGCTGTTCTTAACCGAGAGTGTGTGCATCACGCTGTGTCCTCCACACTCTAACCTCGGCAGCATTTGGTAGGGAAGCTCCCCTCAGCCAGGGAGTAGCATGGCTGTTTGGTTTCCCGACAGGAAGCAGCTGGTGTCATCAGCAACTGCTGATGCTGGTCTGAAGGCAGAGGCACAGTGACACCTCCTCCCATGGCTGCCTTTTACCCCAGAGGATGTGCCAAGCCTCAGCTCAGCCTCCAGATGACTGCCTAGATGACAGGTTAATCCTCCTGACCCTCTGCCATCTGAGACAATATGATCCAGTGCTGAACACACTGGCTTATCATGCAAGCCGCCTTATCTTAATCTGAAAAGGAGTAGAACTCCCCACAAGAATCAGTCGCATGGGAATCTATACTGCTCTGGAAGTAACTTGGCATCCTTGCTTTCTGAAAGGAGACATTCACTCCTAACTAGTCCAGGGGCCCCTTCCGGCCACAGGCACCCCCCTGTTCAGTATCTCCCTAAGCACATGCTAATCCCAACATGGTTGCAAAGCATTTACAAGACTAAGACTCCAAAGCAACAGACCCTACAACCACCGCACTCAACTCCAGCATGGACCCGAGGAGCCCAGCAAACAGTCACCTCCAAACTCATTGCAACATTCACCCAGAAGAAAGAACGAGAGGAAACGCATCAGTGACCACCAGTTAGCAGCCTGTGAAACAGCTCCAGGGCAGATAAAGAGAAGGCCCCACCCTCAGAATATCCAACAGATACACATCCAGTGGTTGAGTGACAGGCTCCCTGGTGCAATGGCCATGCATGGCTGCTTCTGCAGCCTCCCCTCCCTGAGCCACTGGCTGCACTCTACTCGGAGGAAGAGTGAGCCTTTGGTCTCTTCCACACCCGCTCACTGACATGCAGGGCCTCTGGGCCTCCCCAGGACAGGAACAGCAGGCAGGGTATCCACGGCACATGCGCCCTCTGTTGTGGCCATCACGCATGCTGCCTCCCACCCACTCTGGGGACTCTTGTGCTGACCGCCCGCATTTCATTCAGCATTAAAGACATGACAACAAGGTCCAAGAGTTGAGGGATGTACCTGACTCTCTCTCCCCTCCAGTGGTGGTGGAATCTGATCAGCAAAACCAATCTTCCCTGGATCACCTATAAAGGCACTAACCTCATCCACGTTCTCAAAAGCGTTGATGACGTCGTAGGGCAGACAGGACAGAAGGTCGATCACAAACCACGTCTTCAGGTAGTTCATGCGGATAAGCTTGGGGTCAGATATCACTTCCCCCGCTGGCCCCACAAAGGTGGTATGAAAATTCAGGACAATGTCCACCAAAAAGATGACGTCCACAATGCTGTCCACCACCAGCCAGGCCACATTGTTCTGCCTGGTCTTAAAGGAGACGTTGTAAGGGACCAGGATGGCCGTGTAGAAGGTCAGGATCAAGATGATCCAATCCCACGTGGTCTTAAAGACACAATAGTGTAAGATGATGTGAGGGGGGGTCTTTGGCGCCTCTTGCTTGTACTGGGGCAGGATGTCTGAGCCCAGTTGCAGGACCTGTCCAGAAAAACATGAACAAGAGAGACAGAGTTAGGATTTAACAGAATCATCTCACCAATTGGCGTCTGCCAGTGGCAAACGCTCACAACTCTTTGAACAGATCATTAGCTGCGCTAACAGATGCTGACGGAGAATGAGAGAATTCATGTGAGCGTGGTAACAGGAGTGCTCATACTGAAATGAGGGCAGCCTGCTGTCTGGCTGCCTGTAAGCTGAGCAGTGTGCCAAACACTTCAGTTGCATCCATTGTCTTGCTCATTTCTAAACACAACCTTGTTTGTGTCTTTCCTCTGGCCAATTTTATATGTGACAGGTGAGAAGCTGAGCTGGTGAATGAAGCAACTTTATTTAACCAACATTTACATATTTATTGTTTGGTGCCAGGAACAGTGTGGTGTAGGCCCTGGGCATCCGGCAATGAAGAAAGAACACAGGGCCTACTTGCTTGGAGCTCAGTCTCATAGACACACTGAGGATTGATGTGGGAGTGTCATATATCAATCTGTTGATTTCATTGGCTGAGCAATAAAAGAAACTGCTTGGCTGGCCCTCATAGGTTAGAACATTGTTGGGAGGAGTAAACAGGATAGGATGCTGGGCGGAAGAGGAAGTGAGGTCAGACTCTGCTCTGCTCCCTGAGAGACCCGACAGCTCTGCTCTGGAGCAGAGACGCCATGCTTGCCATGCTACACTCTCCCAGGATGGACGTAGGCTAGAATCTTCCCGGTAAGCGCACCTTGGGGTGCTTACACAGATGATTAGAAATGGGCTAAATTAATATGTGAGAATTAGCCTAGAAGAGGCTAGATAGAAATGGGTCAAGCAGTTAAATGAATACAGTTTGTGTGTTGTTATTTCGGGCATGAGCTAGCCAAGCGGCCAGGGTGTTGGGGACGCAGCCCCGCCGCCGCTCCTATTTCAACAGAGGATCACGTCAAACTGTGCGGAGGGCTGATTTGATCACCTTTCCTGAGAAGGTGGGGAGGGGTGCGGGGGTGAGACAGTCTATCCTCCACCTCCACCTATGCCCAGAGCTCTTCTGGGCTTGAGGCAGAACTTCTTGTGAGAACTTCTTGTGAGAACTTCTTGTGAGAGAGAAGGACCTTTCACTAGAGCAATTAAGGAAGCCTGGGGACTGAGGTTCAGCTCAGTGAGTAGAATGCTCCCCTAACATATACAAAGCCTGGGTGTGATTCCCAGTACCACAGAAACCAGGTGCAGTGGTCCCTGCCTGTAATCCCAACACTGGAGAAGGAGCAAGGAAGACAGAAAATTCCAAAGCTTTAGTTCATCTCAGCTACATAGTGAGTTTGAGGCCAACCTGAAACATATGAGACCCTGTCCTCCTCCCACCAAAACGGGGAGTGTGGGCTCAAAGAATAAAGCAAATAAAAGCAACTAAGTAGAGTTGCTTCTGAAAACATGGAGTAGGAACACAGACACAGCAGGGTGCTCCCTTGACTTTGTACCTTAGGTGTGCCCGGTCTTAGACTGGAAGAAGTAACCTGAATATCAAGGCACCCAGACAATGCCACTCTGCACACAAAAGCCCATTCCTCCAGCTAAAGGACTGAGCACCATGCAACTCCTAAAGACAGAAAGCCATCAGACCCTGCTGCTGGAGCTCTTTGCTTCAGAGACTACTGTGCCCTGAAGTAAGGTCCTCTTGGAAGCCAGCTTCTCCTTCCCAAAAGGTGCAAACAAGCAGCCACCCTCTCTCCCTGAAGGGGTGAAACATGCAGAAGAGGAAACCCAAGAACCCACCATACCCCAGCAGTATAAGGTCACCCCTGGTACCCACATTTCAGAATGGTACCAACGTAAGAAGAAAAGAGTTGGGAGGAGGAACCAACCTTGTCACCTCACAGCAAGGGACACCCTGCTAGTCACAGAGACACAGACTTGTGATGCCAGAAGGTTAAAGCAGGAGAGGCAGTGCAAGGTTGAAGCTAGCCTGGGCTACACAGTGTGTCCCTCTGAGTTAGTCGAGACAAAATGACAAAGTGTTCTTTGACCCAAGCTTGATATAATCTGGGAGGAGCCTGCCCTGTCCTCTGCCATGTAAGTGTTATAGGGAAGCCACCCCAAACCAAAGTTCTAAGAGAGATCTAAAGTCAATATTCAAAATGACCCGGTCCACAAATGTCATCCATTATACAAAGAACCCCAGGAATAGCAAACTGAGTGAGAAGCAGTTAATCAGTAGATGCCATCACCAAAAATGGCAAAGACATCAGAAGCACCCAACACAAGATTTCTTGGACAAGCTTGGAAACGAACGGCAACACAGTAAGTTCTGGCACAGAAAGAGCAGATACAAAGAGGAGCCGAACGGATGCTTCAGACCCCAGATACAGAAGCTACCAGTGGGTAGCCTCAGCCACGGAACCTCAGGGGAGTGGAGGGGTAAGTAACATGAAGATAAAACACAGCCTGAATCGTTTTGCAGTTACTGTTCTGTGACAGACAAGACCACAGCAACTCAGAGAGAAGGGCACAGGACAAGAGGACCAAGGCCACCAGGAAGACAGGGTGGCCCTCCTGGGAAGGCACTGAGAAAGATTTGGGAGAACATAAGCAAGCATTATAGAAATGAAGGGGAAACTCATCCATGGAACATCACTCTCAACGAACAATCAAGTAATAGGTAGAAGATTAGCAAGGATGGGGAAGATGTAGCTCAGTGATGGAGAACTTGCCAAGGACTTTGAGTTCCATGAAGTAAGAAAGAGGGGAGGAAGGATGAGGGATAGAACTCACAAGGACATAGAACGCGATGATACCAGGAAACCATTCAATTTGATACCCAGAGAACCCTCTTCCTGCAGGAGCAGAACATCCAGTCTCTTCAAAGTACATAGAGGGTTATCCAGAGAGCCTTATGCTAGTCTATTGGACAAACCCGGACACTTAAGTAAAACCACACAGCGCCTATCCTCCACCACACATGCTGCAAATTGATCACGGAAAGACAGCAAGAAAATATCCAAACTCTTTAAAACTAAACAGCACATTCTTTAATAACCCATGGGCCAAGTGGAAGTATCAAGAGACAATTAAAATATGTTGAATTCAATGGGAATGCAAACTCAACACCTGGGAGCTGTAGAATGCTGCTGAGGCCAGCTGAACGGGAAACACGCAGAGGTAGAAGTGAAGAGTCTCTAGCCAATAATCAACCTCTCACCTCAAGAACCCCCGTGAAGAACCAGCCTGTGCAAAGCAAGCAGAGGGAATAATAAACAGAAGTCAATGGAAGCCAAAGCAACAGAAGAGAGACGAGCCAGTGGCTGTAAAAGATCAATAAATTACACTGGGGCTGGGGGGTTGAACCATAGCTCGGTTACTAAGGCCTTGGGTTCACTCCCTAGCACCAACATACAAAATAAAATCCAGCATCGTCTGACAAAGAGAAACAAGGGTGGATCAGTAGAGATTGTCGATGGGAACCCAGAGGCAAGGAAAGAGAGCAAGGAGGGGCAATGGCGGCTCGGTACTTAGATCTTCAACAGATGGATCCCCAAAGGCACATGGTGTGGCAGCTCATAGCCCAGAACCGAGGGGCTGCGCTCCTACTGTTCAAACTCCCAAAGCGGACCTCTCCAGGCCCAGGTGGTTTTAATGAAAACATCTCCAGATCTAAAGACGAATTCACAGCAATTTTGCACAATGTCTTGCAGAAAATAGAATCAGAAGGGATACTTCTCAATTCATTCTGTGAAATTAGTGTTATCTTGGCTCCCAAACCAAAGACTGCATAGAAAACTACAAATATCCCTCATAAACAGTCATACAAAAGTCCTTGCCAGCTGCAGCAGAGAGCATTTAGCAGTATTCAAAAATGAATTACTACAGCCGTATATTCCAGGAGTGAAAGCTAATTCAATATTTGAAAAATCAGTGATTGATAAAAGTCAGTACCCATTCATGATACTTAAAAAAAAACCTTTGGAAACAGGAATATGAGGGGATTTCTAAAACTTGTCAAAACGGAAGGGAGACAGGAGTGGAGAAGGAAGACAGGAAAGAGGGACAGATGGTGAGGGAGAGACAGGCCCTGTGACCTACAGTTAACCGACTTTACGATGAAAGCCCGGGTGCTACGCCATTAAGATGAGAACAGGCAGGACACAGGCTCTTAGGGTTGTGCTCAGCCCTGTCTCTCACCACAGTCAAGTCAAATGGGTAAGACCAGCATCCAGCTCAGAAGGGGAGCCACCCAGTGAGCCCCCTTGCAGAGAGTGCCGTGGTCTCTGTAGAAGCCACAGAGAAACCTGCAGAATGAACAGAGAACTTGGCAAGTTCAAGAAGAGAAGCATATGAAAGCCATTGCCTTCCTATAACACAGACACGAACACTAAAATGCTACACTCCCGTTTATAACTGCTAGAAGTCATGTAGGTGTAAATATAGAAAAACGTGTCGCACTCAAATGTCGAAAACAACAACATGTTGATGGAACCAAGCCAAGAAGTGAAGAGACACTGTGCTCAGAACTTGGAAGACCCAACACACTAAAGATATCCATTCCCCCAAATGGACATCTAAGTTTAGCACAGTTCCTATCAAAATGCTAGCGAGAATCTTCATAGATACATATGCTCAAAAACATGCTAAAATTATATGGAACGGCAAAAGAATTAGAATTCCTGAAGTAATTTTCAATAAGAAAGAAGTGGTTAGCCGGGTGGTGGTGGCACATGCCTTTAATCCCACCACTAAGAGAGGCAGAGGCAGGGGGATCTCTGAGTTAGAGGCTAGCCTGGTCTATGGAGTGAGTTCCAGGACAGCCGGAGATACACATACAAACCCTGTCTCAAACACACGCGCGCGCGCGCACACACACACACACACACACACACAATGTTTACAGAGACTGCTCGTTGGTTTCCCGGTCTCCCAGTCCCAAATAAACACACAGAGACTATATTAATTACAACACTGGCCAATGACTCAGGCATATTCCTAGCTTATTAACTAACTCTTATATCTTAAATTAACCCATTTCTATTATTTTATATTTTATCAGAAGGTTGTGGCCTACCAGTGAGGTTCCGGAGTCTGTCTCCCCTTTGGCAGTTATATGGCATCTCCCTGACTCTGCCTACTCTCTTTACATATCTCTGTTTGGATTTTCTGCCTGGCTTTATTCTGCCCTGCCATAGGCCAAAGTAGCTTCTTTATTAACCAATGGTAAAAACATATTCACAGCATACAGAGGGGAAACCCACACCAAAAAGTAAAAAAGAATGAAGTGGTTGAAACTTGCCATATTATATACATTATACATTAAATATATGTAGGTTTATTAGATTTGTTCTTCTTCCCCTTGGGGGGGGGCATTACTTGAGTATCAATGGTACCTCAGTAAAGAAGAAAGTGGGGAGACCGTTTAGCTGTCTCAGGACAACTATGGCTGCAGTAATTAAGTCTCAACTGTTAGTAGAAGACTAAAAAAGAAAATAGAACCCAACAGAGGATCCAGGGAGAGGCCCACACAAATACGCCCAAGTGACTTTCATACCACCGGGGCATGTGAACACGTACGGGTCAAAAGCAAACCCTTACGTATGCTTCACACCTTAGCTAAAAATGGATTAAAACTTCACTGGATGCAGATGTAAATGTAAGATCATATTTCAGGAGAAAAATGTATGAGAAAAGCTTTAGGATCTTGGACTCAATGGCAAAACTACAATCTGCTAAATGAAGAACAGACACCCTGGACTTCACAAGGACGAGGAGACAGGCAGGATGGTGTGGGGAGGAGAGAGACACCTGCAGACACCCTGGACTTCACGAGGATGAAGAGACAGGCAGGATGGTGTGGGGGGGGGGGGACACCTGCAGAGCGGCATCAGGAAAGACCCGGCATGTAGAACACAGCATCTCCAATTCAACAAGAAGAAAACAATCTAATCAGAAAACATGGAAAAGGCACAAGCATCCTTTCACCGTAAAGGATTTACAGAGAGCGAAAGAGTACATTAGCTACAGGGAAACACAGAAAACCACAAGGAGCATTCCTGCATACCTGTCAAAATACCTGAGAGGAAAAGACAGTGCTGGGTACAAAAGCAGGTGAGCAGGAAATGACTGGAACTTTCATGTATGATCAGTAAGAATGTCCAAGGGAATGGCCATCCCGGAAGAGTGTGGCAGCTTACAGCACTCAATGAGTGGCTGTCACACAGTGGTTGGGCAGTCGACTCGGTTCGAAACACACGCATGTGGAAACCTATGCAACAGCATTTCTAGACACTTCACTCACTGCAGACAACTACCAGCATGGCCCCAGATAGCCTACAGTGGACACGGGGTTAAGCAATTCAAAATACATTTATACCAGGAAACTGAAAGCAGCACCAGAAACGTACACTATACATAGACATTACTCGTCTGACCCTCGGAGTAAAAGAATTTCAGGTTTATGATCTATATAATACACCTTTAGTGTGCATATGTGGATTCATCTATATATGCTGGTGGGTTGTGTGTGCGTGTGCGTGTGTGTGCTTTTTTTATTTTCAGATAGAGTCTCTTCATTAGTCTTGAGCTAGCCGATCAGGCCAAGCTGGCCATCTAGTCCAAGGATCCACATGTCTGCTCCTCCCGGGAATACACACCCAGCACTTTTACAAGTGTTCTAGGGGTCAAATTTGCAACCTCACACTTGTGCATCAGGCACTTTGTGGACTGTTCTATCACCCCAGTCCTTGCTACGGGCTTATGATCCCACTTAGATAACATACTTGAGATATCAAAACTTTAGAAGTAGCACAATACACAGAGCGGGGCTGGGGCAGGGGAGAGTGGGCTGTGGCTCACTTAGTTCTGTGATTTAGAGCTCTCTGCGAATATTTAGTTATCACTAATAAGTTTAACCTTTAAATATCAACCAGATGTAGGCGAATCCTAGACACTATGAATCCAGCTAAGGGAAAGGCAGGTGGAAGGGAGATGAGGTTTTAGAGTTTGTTGTGTTTTTCAAGACACAGTCTGGGCGATACACTACTCAGCTAGAGCTCTCAAGAACCCAGCAGCAAGCGGCCACACACTGCTTACAGACTGAAGCCACCTACAGATCCTTAGTTCTGGGTAACAAACACTCAGGAGGAGATGCCCTTTCTGAGACAAGTGGCCGTGCCTGTGATAGTTTGACAAAATCCACAATTACCTCTAAATGGATTTTCCATCCCTGCCTGAGGGAGGGAGGCCTGGGTCAACGGCGCCTTCCCACCTCTCCACAGTGCTACCGCCTTCTCCTCCTGCAGTTATCCCCCATGAGTGCTCGGGAGGAACTGATGGTGGCACCAAGGTAAGCGGGACCGGTATAGCCAAAGAGAAAAGCATAAATGCGTTCATTTCCCTCTCCCTGTCTCTGAGGATCCGCCTCTCACGCTTTAGTCACCGTTTACAGTAAACACAGTGACAATCGCCTGATCACTCATATTGATCAGAAGAGATGCCCATGAGACTGGCCACCTTCCTCCTCAGGAAGTGACCATGACAGTGGAGTCCCGGCAGGAAGTGTGGTAAATCTTTGCCCCTTCAAACGCCTCCTGTCTTGCGGGTTCTTCAGTTTATCGTGATCTAGAGCAGAGCTTACGACAGCCAGGGAAATAAGTAAATCTATAGTGTGCCTCCTTCCCAAGCATGAGGACCAGAGTTAAGAGCCCAAAGCCCTCGCAGGAAAGTCAGGCCTGGTGGACCATGCGTGTAACCCCAGTGCTAGACAGGAGGAGACAGGGAGATCACTGGGGCTTGCTGGCCACGCCTACTGGCTTGCTGGCCAATGAGAGAGCCTATGAATAAAAGGGGGTAGTGTTTTAGAAATGACAGCTGAGGTTGACCAGTGGCCTTCACACACACACACACACACACACACACACACACACACACGGGGGGGGGCGTGGATGGAGAGAGACAGAGAGGGACAGAGACAGACAGACAGACAGACAGTCAGACAGAGAGGGACACAAAGACCCAGATAAAGGGACTGATGTCCTCCAAAGGGTCAGAGCCTCTGGGCTCAGAGTAAATCAAGCCTGATACAGACCCTGACCAGCTCTAAGTGCATCTCGTGATTCCATGCTTAGAGCTCCCCACAAGCTTGGCAGAGGAGCTGAGCTTCACTGGGCGTGGAAAACAGGATGCTCATGGGGAATGAGCTGCTCTGCACTTCCTGGGACCATAACACAGCGATCTCACCCACTTCCTTTCTACCCTCAGGAGCATGGGCGGGTGTTTCTAGTTTCCCCCTTTGGTCCTGTACAGCCCAAGTTCGAAGAAGCAGAGAGCTAGTGGCCCTTCTGCACGGACTTCCTTCCTTCACCCCAGTAAGGGTGTGATGAAACACATGACCAAAGCAGCCTGGGGAGGGAACAGTCCATTTGGCTCACACTTCAGCATCATTGTGCATGACTGAAGAAGTCAGGGCAGGAACTCAAGCAAGGAAGGAACCTGGAGGCAGGAGCTGATGCAGAGGCCATGGAGGATGGTGCTTACTGGCTTGGTCCTCATGCCTTGCTCAGCCTGCTTTCTTATAGAGCCCAGGACCAGCAGCCCAGGGATGCACCACCCACAATGGGCTGGACCCTCCCCCTCCCTCAATCACTAATTTTAAAAAATGTCTTACATGCCTACTTATAGCCAGATATTTGGAGGCAATTTCTCAATTGAGAGGTTCCTTCTTCTCAGATGACTCTAGCTTATGTCAATTTGACATAAAACTACCCAGTATACTTCCCAAAGGTGGGCTGAGTCTAATCTATCCCTCAGCCAAGGCAGAAGGCATTTCTCCTAGTATGGTGTCACCTGTTCATGCTCCCTCTCATCCTCTCTGTGGGACATCTAAACAAGGCAGGTCTCTGCCCCCGGTGCTCTCCACAGGTCTCTAACCGACAGAACACTGTTTCTACAAGAAAATAGCGCTCAGAAAGCCAGACTGGCCATATTTCTCTCGCACTCTCCTTTCCAAAGTCCTCTGTTGAATTTTTAAATCCTTGCCGTCAGCCTGGAGGATGCTACTGATGGGGAGGCAGAGGCTGGATGGAATGGAGGGGAAAATGACTCACCCTAAGCTGCAACAGGGCTGAGTCATCAGAGGGGGTGGGAGTGGATGGCAGGCGGTGACACGCATTGCTATGTCTCCTGAAGCCCCCGGGAGATACACCAGCTCCAAGTACCCAGGTGTCACCACTGCTCTCAAAGCACAGTGACACACATTGTCCTGTCTCCCTAAACCCAGGAGACAACAAGGATTCTACTTACAGGCTGGGAAATAGACCACAGGGCACACGGCTTACTCACAGCCTTGCTGCACACTACAGAGAGAAACTTAACCCTACATCAGCTTCCTGATTCAACATTCTTCAGCTCTGGCCGACTTGACTAATCCATGGGGTAACACAATGTGTCATCCTGTCATCTGAGAAACCCCGGCTCCCAGTGACGATACCGTCTCCCAGCATCAACCTTCTTTCCCATTAAGGTCTTTGTTCTAGCTACATTACTGTTGCTGTAATTTTAAAAACTATCCTGACCAAATGCAGCATGCAGGATAAAAGGGTTCATGGGGCTGACAACCCCAGGTTATGGCCCATCACAGTAGGTTGCGCAGGAACTCGAGGTAGCAGGCACTCAAAGCACCTCCACAGTCAATAGCAGGAGGAAACGAATTCATCCATGCTGCCTGCTGGCTCTGGTCCAGCTTTGTCCTGTAGACAATGAAGGACCCTCTACCTAGCAATCCACCTTGACATGGGGCTTCCAGCATCAATTGACAATCGAAACAATCTCCCACAGACATCCCCACAGGCCAACCTGACCTAGATTATTCTTCATCGGAAAGTTTCTTCCCAAGGGACTATATGTTGTGGCAAATTAACAACTGGAGATAATCACCACCAGCCAGGTTGGCCTGAGTCTGTCCCCTTTAAGGGCATCAACCCAGTCACAGCCAAGTGGAGGAAATGACATCATTGCCGAGACGGAAGAGCACTGTGATTTCTTACTTTAGCCTTTCAGCTACCCCTCACTCTAGGTTCATAGCTTTGACTAAAAGCCGATCTACAATAGAACCTCATCTTCTAGCAGTCAAGGTCTACAAACTGGCCTCCACCCTCACCCTGCCACCTCCTCCTGCTTCAGGGGAAGGTGTGTCCTCGCTGTCTGAGGCCAATTCCTCTGCCTGCTTTGAGCCTCATCTTCTCCCACCTGCTCCAGTGTTTGACCCCTATGCTTTCCTATGACAGCCCTCTTTGTTCTTCCCCTTGGGGGACATGGTTTCCTCTCCATGGACACAGGTTCCTCTCTGTGGACAAAGGGTCTTTCCATCCTATCGTTAGACACAAAACTCCTTCTCCTGATGTTTCCCTTGTAGCCAGACTTTTAAAAAGAGAAGCCAGTGCCTTCACTTTTTGCCCTGAATTACCTTCCTCAAACCTTTTGACCTGCTGCTTTCTGGTCTCTGGAGACTGCCATGGTCACCAGTGATGTCCACGTTGCTAAAGGTATTGGACAATCATCATCATATTACCTCTCTTCTCTATCTATGTGTGTCTGTCTGTCTCTCTGAGACATTTCAGAGATATTTTTCTCTTCTCTGTTTAAAGGTGTGTGCAGTGTATGTGTTCAAATGTGTGTGTTCAGGTAAGTGTGCAAGGTGGGTGTACACAGATGAAGATACACGTGGAGCTCCAGAGTTTCCGCTGAGTGTTTTGCTCAATTGCTCTTTACTTTTGAGGCAGGATCTTTCAGTTTAACCCAGAGCTCACCAGCTGACAAGCTGTAGCCAGTCAGTGTGCCCCAGGGATGCCCTGCCTGCCTTCTCAGGGCTGGGACAACAGGTGACCACCATACCTGCCCAGTGTTTACATGTTTTAGACAGTCAGTGTGCCCCAGGGATGCCCTGCCTGCCTTCTCAGGGCTGGGACAACAGGCAACAACCATACCTGCCCAGGGTTTAATCAACTCAGGGTCCCAAGCTCTGATCCTCACTCTTACACAGTGCACACTTCATCCATTGAGCCATCTCTCCCAACCACACTCCTTCCTTCTTGAACGCTGTCCACTTGGCTCTCTCTGTAGCTCTTGTACACAGAGATGTTCAACTCAGATGTCCCTTCGTGAGGACCAATCTGTCGGGAAGTGCTCCTGCTCTGCCACTGGGGATCCATTCACCATCCTCCAGCGCATTCTTCCAATGCCATCCCAGGCTCCACCCTCTCTGCAAACACTAAGTGTATAATTTAGTATAGTCAGCTATGGACACCTTTGCGGTAGATCCCCAGTACTCCCTGTCTGTCTGAGCTGATGCCTTATGGCTCCCTGCTTGAAGCCCCTGGAAGCCATCCTTCTAGTTACTGAGCCTTTGAGCTTAGCTAGTCTTAGCTAGTCTAAGTTTCTCATACAAGTCCAATCATATAGCAGTTTTCTTAGGTTTCTTTGAGGGATTTATTAATTTCCTCCATTTTTTGTTTTTCCTCCATTTCTTTAAGGGAGTTTTTCATTTCCTCTTTAAAGGTCTCCATCATCTTCATAAAGTTACATTTAAAATCATTTTCTTCTGCTTCTGGGTTAGGATGATCAAGTCTTCCTGTTGTGTGACCACTGGGTTCTAGTGTGACCCATGTTGCTTTTTAGGTTGTTGGATGAACTCTTGCATTGGCGCCTACCCATCTCTTCCTTCAATTGGTGCCTGCAGTGTCTTTGCGCCTTGGTACAATCCATGTAGTGGCTGTCTGAGTCTTTGGGAATTGCTCTTGGTCTACTCTGTACTGTCAACTCCTGTGTCTCAGGAAGCCACTGACGTTCCTCTTAGCCTGCTCTCTTGGCCCACTTTATGCAGTCACGGCTTGTGCTTTAGAGTTCCTTTCCTGTTCCTCTCAGCAGGAAACTCTCCTGCTAGCTGGCTAGATAAGCTGAGGCAGGTTGGAGAGAGGCCCAGGGTTCTGCCTCACTATGGAGAGCCAAGAGAGTGAGGTGTCCTGTCAGGTGGCTGGTCACTCACCTCTTGGTCCTCTCTGTATTGTAGCAAGCTGTGTTGCAGAGTTCCACTGAGGTTGCAGGAATATAGGGGAGTTTGGGGGCAGGATGGGGCTTGTAGCTTGCGGGGTCCAGTGGATGGGGGTGGATATTGGAACAGAAAAACTGCAGGAAACTCTCCTGCTGGCTGACTAGAGAAGCTGAGCACATTTTTCTTTCTCTGTGTGGCTTATTTTACTAAACATAACAGCCTTTAAGGTTCACCTGTGTTATTGCAAATGGCAGGATTTAACTGTGCTTTAATAACATTCTACTGTAGGTATAAGTGTATGGTCAAATGTTTTCTTTGTCCACTCGGACACTGATGCACAAAGGTGGCTCCCATGCCTCAGCTACTGTGCAGTCTCTGTAGTAAACACGGGCAGGGGGGCATGCCTTGAGATCCTGACTTCAATTTCCTGCATAGTTTTTGCACAAAGTACAATCTCATGGATGCTCTTAGAACAGTATAATAACTGTGACACAGACGAGAGATTGATGCATGCTAAGGCCATCATGGGTTCTCCCATGGAGAAATAAAACCAGTCAGAGTGGACCACTTAGCCGCCGGAAGGTTGTGACAGGTACACCAGCCTGGGAGTGAACTGTCACATTATGGCTGCCACTTACTGTGTGTTTGCTGTAAGCCCCGCTAGAAATGAGTAAGTTCTTTATACATCGTTTAGCTCCTGTAACTCCATGAGGTGCTCTCTGCAATCAAAAAGAAACTAAGACGTGGAATAATAAGAATTTGTCCCAAATCAAAAAGTTGTAAGTCGTGGAGCCAGCACAGACCCTGTCAATGTGAACTCCAGCTTAATATTTTCAACACTTCTGCCCCCAGCCAGAGTCTGGGTTGTGCACTTTAAAACAATTCAGTCTTTATTGGGTCTGTAAGTAGGTATATGTCTCCATTTTATAGATTAAAAAAAAAACATCTGATGGAGGATAAATATGAAGCTAAGTGAAGAAGCTAAGACAGAAACCCAGGTCAAAGGGCAAGATTCCAAATCCCATCAACTCCAGCCGGAAGCAGTGGACAATTGTATAAACCACACGCGTGATGCTCATGCAGTTTACATGAGTTCTAGTTGCCACGTAAAAAGAAGCAACAGAAAACAGATAAAACTACAGTAACATTCATTCTAATTACTCTGTATATCCAAAATATTATCTCAACACTAAATCAACATCTGACTAAGTGAGATTTATGTTACATTTCTTCATGCTAAATTCATGTTTATTTCACGTCTATGATGCCTTTCGATTCAGGGCCACCACATCTCCTCTGCTCCATTACCACACATGGCCCAGTGGTCAGCATCCCGGGCAGCACAGGTCTAAACTGAGGAGTAGGACCTCACCACAGACCGCACCACAGGAGCATCCCAAATTCGGCTCAACAAATGCAGGCATTTTTATCAAATATAGATTTGGAATGAGAAATGACACTACCCACTTGACCCTGGAGCTCTGGCAGGCCTTGCCCTTCTCCTCCATTCCCTCTGCCTTGCTAACAGCCATTAGATTGCACTCCTAAAGCTGGGCCACCAAGGTCTAGTCCCTTATTTGACCACTCCTTCCTCCTGAAGCTGACTACCAAGGTCCAGTAGTCAGAAGTCCCTCTTGGTTCACCTAATTACAAGCACAATTAAAATTAAACCCCTCATCCTAACACGGGGTTTCCCTTTTACCTTTATAAACCGCCATTTTCCCATGTACCACGGCTGTCTCCTGTCTCTTCAGAGTCAACCTTTTGTCCTCCAGGACAAACATCCTGCCTCCTTCTCCCTCATCCCGTCTCCTTTCCACCCCATCCTAGCCCATTTCAACACACACCTCTCCTTTCATCTTCTTGAGAATGATACCTGCAAGCCCACTTGATGCTGTTTTCTACAGAAATCAGCCACTTTAACTTTTCTTCCCTGCTTAACACAGGAGCTCTCTGTGAGAACAGGTATTTGGGTGTGGTTTGTGCCTAATCCAGGGTCTGGAAGGAAGCCCTTGCTATTCTGGAGTCCCCTTCATAATGGATAATACATACATATTTGGATCAAAAGTGGGAACTGAAGGCAAGAAGGTGATGTGAACTCATATATAAACTATTGATGTTGAAGGGCAAGGGAAGGGGAAGAAATGAGGGGAATTATGAGCACAGGATTTGAGAAGGAACTGCAAACATAAGTCGGTCACAATACACCCTCTTCCGGCCCATCCTTGAGCCTCAGCCAGGAACCTGCCCCACCCTTCACAGGTGATCAACCTCAGGCAAAGCAGCTCTCTAGGCCTTGGTTTCCCCATCGTAACAATAAATCTGACGCTGTCTACATCAGAGCTGTGCCACACAGATCAAATGAGAACGGAGATGCAGGTGTGGGTGCTTCTGTAGTCTCATGAATGCCGAGGCCGTGCTCCGAAGCTGGTGATCTTGGCAGCCAAGAGAAACATCATTCAGGAGATTCTGAAGGAGAATTGGGGAAGTTCCCACAGCCAATTCATGTTGTGAGGAATCTTCTAGAAATAAATCCTTCCAAATGAACCTGCAGGGATTCTGAAAGCCCTCCGCTTCTGTTGAAATAAAGAGCGGCGGGGCTGCGTCCCCAACACCCCAGCCGCTTGGCTAGCTCACGCCCGAAATAACAACACACAAACTGTATTCATTTAAAGAACTGCTTGGCCCATGAACTCTAGCCCTTACAGGCTAATTCTCGCACCTGGACTAGCCCATTCCTAATAATGCGTGTAAGCACCCCAAGGTGCGCTTACCGGGAAGATTCTAGCCTCCGTCCATCCTGGGAGAGTGTAGCATGGCAAGCATCGCGTCTCTGCTCCATAGCAGAGCTGTGGAGTCTCTCCGGGAGCAGAGCAGAGTCTGACCTCACTTCCTCTTCCGCCCAGAATTCTATTCTGTTTCCTCCTCCCATCTATGCTCTAAGCTAAGCCAAGCAGTTTCTTTATTGCTCAGCCAATGAAATCAACAGATTGATATATGACACTCCCACATCACGCTTCCTCAAGAATCAGGCCAATCACTGAAGAAGTGAAATAAGACTGATAATGTCAGTTTATCTAAGGGAGGTGGATGACTCCAACAGAATCTATGGGCCTTCTAGTCTAATAAAAACAACCACTGATTAAATGTCTGAAGGGCAGCTGACCATGAAAAGTTGCCCCCAGGGAACCGTCGGTTTAGAACAACAGAGAGATGTATAAACGGAGAGCTACGATACAAGGCAACAAGAGGCAAAATGTCAGCTAGAGCAGAGACAACAAACTAACTTGGCCTGCCTGTTAGGTCACGCGCTCCCCTGGAAGATGGGCCCCAGGCAGATGCGCACACATGGCATTTTGACTACACACAAAGTCTTTTGTGTAAATGGTCACATGTCAAAGGCAGGGAGTGTAAAAGCTCACTGTGGGAAGAACCAGGACTGGCTGAGACTTGAGGGTGGATTTCTCTCTCTCTCTCTTTCTCTCTCTCTCTCTCTCTTTTTTTTTTTGCACCAGGGAGTGCAATCCTGAGACAAAGCTGGATTTGGGGAAGCATGGAGCCTGATGAGGCTCTGGCACACAGGTGACGAGCTTCAGTTCAGGATGCTAACTGAAGATCCATGAGGCTCACAGGAAGTAGAGCAGAGGGTCTGGAGAGTCCAAGTCTGGGGCTGAGGAGGGAACTCCATGGCCACACACAGCACGGTTGGCATGTGGACAGGTCTGCCATGAAATGCCTTCAGAGCCTCAAGGAAGAGAAGACATGGGCTTAGGATCATGACCCTTCCTGATCTGAATGGACCCCAAAAGGTCAGGAGGACCATGTGGCTCATGCCCACAAGCAACAGAAGGCGCCAGAGTCTTAGGGAGAACTGCCTTTGCAGGAATGACCCCAGAGCCCTCCCCTCTCTAACAAACTGGCTTCATTCATCATACACACACAGATAGACAATGAGAGCAACTCTCTGCTTCCTTCACACCACCTCCCACGCCCTCCTCTCTGAGTGGAAAGGAGGCATTGGCTCTCTCACGCTTACTCCAGATACTGCCACCCTTGGCCCCTCCCCCACAGCAGCTTCAAGAGGCTCCTCAGCTTACAAATGTCCTGGGTGTTTATAACTCTGGTGTGAGAACAAACTCACCCACGTGTGCAAAGAAACAGAGAGCGCTGGGCGTTAACAAGGTTGGGCGGAGCTCTGTCCCAGAAGAAAGCCTGGTCTGGTATCCTGAGCTAAAGCGACTTCGCTCCTGTTGCAAAGCCCTTCTCCATAAACCCGGCAGGCGCTATTTTTAGGGGTTTTCCATGATGCACTTTCTCTTTAATGAAAGAAATAAAGGCAGAGGAAGCAATTAGAGTATTAACTCATAGACACTGCAGAGACGAGCACCACTGTGAGATGCCTTCGCAAGCCAAGCGTCTTCACGCGCAGGCGCAGCTGGGCAATGGCCTTGGTTTCTGCCCAGTTTCCTGAGTTCTTCGGCTGCACTCTTGGAACACAGTTTTGAAAACTGCAGGCATCTCTTTAAATTTTAGGATGGTGTAGAGTAGAAGTACACTAGTCAGAGAACCCTGTCTCCTAGGTGAAATCAGTCACGGATCATTTTCCACTGTCCGCAGTGAAGACACCGCTGACACCAGGAGAAAGGGTTTGAGTGAGGACAAACCAGCGCTGGCTGGGGACCTACTGTCAGGCTCTAGGCCAGGTCTTGTTTTATAACAAACATTTACCATGCATTTACCGTGTTTTAACATGGTAGTATGTGTCTATCTGACTTTCTCTCTCTCTTTCTCTGTGTGTGTGTGTGTGTGTGTGCATTTGTGTGCACACGCTTGTGGAGGCCACAGCACAGACTGAGATATCATTATTAAAGGGCCATCTATTTGGAGTTTTTATTGTTTGTTTTTGTTTGTTTGAGACAGGGTCTTTCATTGGTCTGGGGCTCACTGACTCACCTGGCTAGCCAGCGAGCCCTGGGAACCCACCTGCCCATTCCTGCTCCTCGGGATGGGATCAACAAGGACCTCTCATGCACTGGGGAAGGTGGACAGAAAACAACTCGTCCTGGTATCGCTCACACTTAGGGTCTGAGGAGCATGCCGCCAGCCTGGGGCGGACAGGGAGCAACAGAACCTCTGGGGGAAGTGTGTAACTATGACTTCCGTACAGAGAGCTAAAGGCTGACAAGAGAGACCCTGTGGAGAGATGAAGTGGACTGGGGAGGTCATGTTCCCAAGGCCAGGGAGGTGCCAGCCAACGCTGAGAGGAGGACAGGAGGCAGATGAGCTGAAGGTGACTTCAGCCTGGAGTCACCGTGTAAAAGTTAAATTTGTCCAAGGATGCAACAAGAAGACGTTAAGAGATCAGTAAGTGCGCAATTAGAGCAGACTTGTCTTTGAAGCACAGTGAATCCACACAAACATCTTTTAGGGCCAGGGACATCCTGGTTGCAGGAGGATGGGGGAGGATTAACAGAACTAAACAACCGGTCAGCTGCAGCGGAGGTTGGCGGGAGGACCTGGGTCAGTCTGACTCCAGAGCTCTTTCTCTTTCCACTACATCACCCTGACTCCATGAGAAACAGAAGAAAGAAGTAGGGCAGAGGACGCTGCAGGAAATCCCTGAGTCTGGCGTCATCTGAACACATGCGGCTCTTCCACCAAATTCAAGTGCAGATTTGACCCTGGTTTGGCTGCCCTGTGTGTCTCCCCTTCACCCGAACACAATAAACATGTCCAAGAAACAATCGTCAGAGAAGAGTAGAGACTGGTCCCGCAAGTCTAATGGACCCTGTGACCCCATGGGCAGAGGAGCCCAGAGTACAAGCCACCTTCAGGATCAGCAGGCAAGAAGGCTGTCAGTATGGCCACTTCCCAAACTCACCTCCAGCGTACCATGAGGTAGCCATGCCTGGGCCCCAAAGGACAACAGAACATATATGTCTCCCAGGCACAGACCCACTCCACGTACAAACATGAGGATTCATTCCAAAGATTCTCCAGGGTCCTTAGAGCTCCTCCCACTCGATCCAGAGTCTTCCTCACTTTTCCTTAATAAATCTAGGTTCACCCTGCTCAGGAAGAAAATCATTGCAGCTCAGTGGCTAAGTGTTGCAGGGCAAACATTAGCTGATAACCTAACAGCTCGCAATCCCAGCACTAGGGAGGCAGAGCCCAGGAGAGTTAGGGCTGACAAATCAGTGTGCTCCAGCTTCAGTGAACGATACATAAGATAGGATTAAAGTGATCAAGGAAGATGCCTGACATCGACCTCTGGGTTCCACACATATGTATATGCATGTAGACATATGCACACACACAACACACTGAGCTCCAGACCCAGATGCTACATTTTGACTGATACAAATCCTGGCAGCCGCCATCTACTGTGACATAGGCCGGGACCAGAGAAGAAAGGCCCTGGCTGGCTTCATTCTGAACCTATAGACCCCTGCTTCCCATCAGAAGCAGCGTGAGGAACAAGCCTAACTGGTGTGTTCAGGGACAAAACCGTACCCACCACCCCAGTTCTCTGTACATCTATGCAGCCAGCTGTGGTGGGACTGTGTTGTGCAACCAGACTTTTCCTGCAGAGACACAACACATACACATGCTCACCCAGATAGGGGTCTTATGACAGACCAAAGCACAGACACCACCAAAGTTTAATGCATTTTATTGGGGTTACTTACAGGAGCAGAAATGACTCAAAGAACTGCACTGCCATGGCCCATTCCAGCATGGGTGACCGTTCACGGCACAGCCTACAGGTGGCTCAGTGGTTGTGTGCTTTCCAAGTGACTCTGGTCTAGACCTCTCCCAGGCAGCTCTGCTGGCTTAAGTCCTCTTGGCCGCTCAGCTTCCTTCCATCTGAGGCAGGCTTTCAGCTCTTATTGCTTCCTCTGGCAGGGAGGGACCTAGGGAATCTGGTAAGTTTCAGGGACTTCCTGAAGCTATTTTTGAGTTGTTTGTCTTCCTACTTAAGGAGCTTCCTGCAGGACAAAATGCTTTAATTTTGGAGGAACCTGTTAGACAACCAACTTGATGTGGATTTCCCTCTGTATGCTGTGAATACCATTGGTTAATAAAGAACTGCTTTGTGCCTATAGCAGAGCAGGGCAGAACAGAGGTAGGCGGGGAAAACTAAACTGAATGCTGAGAGAAAGACGGCAGAGTCAGGGAGAAGCCATGGAGCTGCTGCCAGAGACAGACAAGCTGAAACTTTGCTGGTATGCCATGACCTCATGGTGATGCACAGATTAATGGAGATGGGTTAAATTGAGATGTAAGAGTTAGCCAATAAGAAGCTAGAGCTAATGGACCAAGCAGTGATTTAATTAATACAGTTTCTTTGTGATTATTTTGGAAGTCTGGGTGGCCGGGAAACCAACAAGTGGCCTCCTCACAACACCAACTGGTTCCTGACACCCTCAGAGACTCTTACTGATGAGCAGTCGAAAGAAGCCCCTTCATGTGCATACACAACACATCGTTTTTTTCTGTTTCTCAAACTCACTCTGGTGTACTTCACAAATGCCTTTCATTAAAACAAACCGAAAATGTTAAGCTCAAGTAAAGCATCTGATAGCACTGTACACTGGCGAAGGCGAGGAAAGGAACTCCAGCCTTGGTCACCAACAGGCAGGATAAGCTGGTCTGACCCTGGTGCTGAGCAGTTGTAACCGCTCACGCCCTCTGTCTCCCAACTCTGACACTGGCTGCCTCTCACACTGACACCAGAGTCGATGGGCAGATGGTTAAGAGTGAACCTGGGCAAACCATTCATTTTTACAGACATGCGGAAATGCTGGGTAACGATGGAAACATTTAATTAACACACTAATCTAGCGTGGGAAGCAGACGTGTAACTGGAACCTGGCTGATGCTGTCTGAAGAGGGAGGCTCAGGCCCCCAGGCCTCATGCAGAACTAGGCCTGCCCTGAGGAAGTCACCTGCTCCTGTGGCGCTGCCGGCACAGAGAGACTGTACGCAAGTCTCTACCCCATGCTTCCGAGAGGTGAAAAGAAAGCGGTCACCTGAGTGTGACCCAGTGACAGGCTGGGGCCCCAGTCTGTCTGTGCCGTAGGCAGGTGGGGAGCCAAAACCAATACCACTCCCACAACTCAGATGGAAGCCTTCTGTGCAGATCCGGTCAGAACCAGATGAAGCATCTTCCTGTAATAGACTCAGAGCCACTGCTTCTGCCTTCACATCATGTGACAAGGGACCGCCACCAAAAAGTCATCGTGGTGGACAAGCTCAAAGAGGGGGGGACTTAAACAACATGAGAGTAATGGGGTGTTTCTAACGCAGCAACAAAAAGTTACTGTCAGTGAACATAGCATTGTTATGCTCTTGGTTTCAAGACAGTCTCACCAGCCTTGAACTCACAGAGTCCACCTGCCTCTGCCTCCCAGGTGCTGGGATTAAAGGTGTTCACCGCCACCACCAGCAAGACATTGTTTGGTTTTTTTTTTTAAGGCAAAATTGAATTCTAAGAACGAAAGGCATACACATTTTTAAAAGAAAACATAAATAATTCAATGGACAGATTAAGCAGGAGAGATCAATGTCGGCGTAAATACTCAGTGAAGGAATGATCCAGATCTAAAGATCTATTTTAGTGTGTAAAACGTAAAGAGTGTATTATCCTCAGACTCCACTGTGCTGTACTTCCTTGACGGGAGCAGCTGGTAAGGAAGCCATGGGCCGCAGAGGAATAAGCTGAGCCGACACAGTAACAGACCCAGTGAGGCATTAACCACAAGGGGAAAAACCATCAACATGGCAGTTAAGAACAAAGGAAATTATAGATAGAAAAGTTGTAAAACCCAGGTAGTCTAGAGTCCTTGTTTTCTCCTAAAAGATGTTAAAATGATTAGTGTTTTAAATTGTATTTATTTATTTATTATTACTGTGGTGGGGGGCATTGAGGTGTCATGGCATACTACACACGGAGGTCCAAGGACAACTTTATAGAATCTGTTCTTTCCTTCCACCTTTGGGTTCTAAGACTTGAACTCAGACCATCAAGTTTTAGCAGCAAGCACCTCTACCCTCTGAGCCATCTTGCAGTCCCTCATAATGATTAATTTCAAGACAAGCATGCATGGTAGAAATATACAGATGCAACCTAAAGGACAGAAAACGTAAGAGTGTGCCTTTAAATCAGCAGAGGGAAATGGAACTAATCAAAGTGAGGGAGAAGGAGAAAAAGAAAGCCGCAAACAGAAAACACAAAGTCAGATCCCCCCGCCAAGAAGTCTGAATCTGTCTGAAAGAACAAAGGCATAAAAGATGATACTCTTCACAAGGGGCAGATACTATCACAGAGGAGTCAGGCGCATGGAGCCAGTTCTACCACTTACATTTTAAATGCAAGGCACCTCAGCACTATGGGCCCGGCTTTATCAAGGCATAATGGTGATTCTTTCCTCATGGGAAGTTGGGAAAATTTCTTAGGATAACATATGTGTAGTTAATACCTTGCTGGAAGAGTATTGGAGTGATAGACTACATATGGTGTAAGACTTAGATGCTTCTGAGGCAGAGATGCTTGGTTGAAAACGACAGTCAAGGATATGGAAACTGAGAGACAGAAGACATACAAAACAAATGGGAAAATCCTAGGAAAATACTGACTCCAAACAATCACACACACTATTAAAGACAATACTACTAAATACTAAAGAGTTTGAGGCAGAAACTTCATACATGTAAAGGATGACTATCTAGAAGGTTCCATGCTTCCCAAAGAGAGAAGCAACCAACAGTGACAAACCATGAACCACAATGAGAACCAGCAAGGCCACGATGACTCTAAGGGTGAGTACGGTCATGAAAACATTGGTGGTAACCAACAATTCTCTCACCGTGCCTAAGACCAACTCAGCAATACGGGAATCATGCTGGTCCTGGAAAGCTAGTCAACCAGTCAGGGCTGGTAAAGGCATGGGTCTTGGAGCAGAGTCTACCCCTGCCATTCCACTAAACCAGATCATCTCTAACTGCATACTACTTATTTGTCTTTATACCCACAGACAAGGGTAATCCTCGCCCTCACCAAGGAAACTTCTCTTTGCAGCAGACAGAGATCATTGCAGAAAATGACAACCTATCGAAATGCATTGTTGTAGAACCTGGTCCCAATGGATGCATCTACGTCATAATGCCTGCATCCAAGGCTCAGGGATTGCTGCTGAAGACGGGAGGAAGACAGTAAGAGCCAGAGAAATGGGGAGTTTGCTGTGAGATTATGTCTTCTAGAAATGTCAGAAGCTACATGCATACAGTCTCACCAACACGGCTGCCTAGACATTACCTGAACATGGATGACACCCACTGGCATGGTAAGTGGACAGGGGAAGGCTCCTGAGGTCTCAGTCCTACACAAAGACCTGCATGCAACTAAAGAAGTTTGAAAGCAGGAGAAGTAGTTTTCCCCAGGGACAAGCACAACAATTGTTGATCCAAGACCAAAGAGTCATCCCTGAAAACATACACATTCGATAAGAACATGATACATACTGAGCAAGTTGCATTTTTATATTTATGTATTTATACATACACACATGTATGTAATAACAACTGATTGAAAAGGAAGCCATGAATTTGAAAGAGAGCAGGGCGAGGGTCTATGGGAGGGTTTGGAGGGAGGAAAGGGAAGATGGAAATGGTGTGACTATGTTACAGTCCTCAGAAATACTTAAAAAGAAAAAAAGACTAACCGATAAGTTGAACAATCTACCAGGAAAAGACGAATCATCTAGCAGCCAAATTGGCAAAGAACGGGAAGAAGAAATACACAGAAAAGAATCTAAAATGCAGATAAATACTGGAGACATTGAACCTCAGTTTCATTTAAGCCAGCTGAGACCAAAATGAAACACTGTTATTTCACCAGATTGAGAAAACTGTAGAATTCTAACCCTGCCAAGTGGTCACAGCAACATGGAAGGCGGATGGTCTTCACACATTTCTGGTAAGAGAGTAAACAACACACTCCTTTCCCAGAGCTGAAAACGGGCTGGGGAGACATCTCCGTGGGTAAAGCATGAGGACTGGAGTTAGGATCCTCAAAGCCCACTTAAAAACTGGATGTGGTAGCTTTTGTCTGTGACCCCAGCACTCCGTAGGTGCAATGAGAGGCTGACACAGGGGAACTCCAGAAGCTCCCATGCCAGCTAGCCTGCTTTATGCTGTGGTAAACAAGGCAGGAAGTGAGGATCAATATCCAAGGTAGTCCTGTGACGTCCACACGTGCACAGTGGTACCCGTAACTACACATGAACACAAATTGTATACACACATACATTTTTAAGGACAGATTAAAAACAAAACCCAATTAGAATATGGATTTAAAAAACATGAGCCAACATTTTAACACAGAGGCTATGCATTTGGAAAATGAGATAGCTTTTAAAAGTATTCAACATTTTTCACCATTGCTAAAATGTTCATTAGTACCATGATCAACACCATTACACACTTATTAAAATGGCTTTGATCTAAGAATGGTAACACCTGTCTCATATGTCACAGGTGGAATATGAGATGAAATGGCTAACTGAAGGCAGCTTGATGGCTTTCTTACAAATGTAACTCTCCCTTTGCACATATGCACAAACACACAAAATCCAGCACATACATTCACGGGAGTTTATCCCAGAGAAATGAAGCATACATTCACACAAAACCCCAGCCATATATAGAAGGAAGGAAGCAGAAAGGAAAGAAGGAAGGGAGGGAGGGAGGGAGGAAGGCAGGAAAAAGGAAGGAATGATGGAAGGAAGGAAGGAAGGAAGGAAGGAAGGAAGGAAGGAAGGAAGGAAGGAAGGAAGGAAGGAAGGAAGGAGAATGGAAGGGAGGGAGGAAGGAACTCATGTGCTTTTGTGAGGGGATGGTTAAACAAACTGGCACAGTCACACAGTGGAAGAAGGTGAAGCCATTGACACAGGCAGGCCTGACTGGAGAGGGTGCTAGTGAGGGCCACTGTGTCCCCGTAACACTGCAGAGACAGGGCAGTGAAGAATAAATTAATGTTTCCAAGGAAGAAGGACAGGCTATGACTGTAGTCGGGTTACTGAAAGGCACTCCATGGTGAGAAGAGAACAGATTTATCAATAAATGAAATAAAGCTGAACAGTCAGGTATGGTGTATCTAGTAGAGTGGGGTGTGTGTGTGTGTTTATGGTATAATGATGGAGCAGGTGTTGAGCAAGACCTGTGTTCAGTTTCCAAAGTGAAACACTGAAAGAGAAAAAATAAGATGGGAAGAGAGAGATTAACCAAGAGACTAAGGAGGGAGAGAGGAAGAATAGAAAAGGAGAAAATGCACAGAGCTACACATACATAAAAATGAATACACACTGACACCAATTAAATCTGAATATGATTTTTCATGTAACTAGCAATGGGTCAGTTTACTGTTTGTGACTTCAAGTTGAATCCAGATCAGCCAGGGGATGGGCATGAGACACTCGTAGCTTTTGCAACATCTTGCTAATGGGCAATATTTCTAATTTTAACCTTTTTAAAAAATCAATGTTGGGTGTAAATTTTACTTTATAACATACCACATAGTATTTGTTCAAGTCCATAAAAGTCACACAATAACTACTGCAGCTTTTCATTAATAAATATATGTAACATAAGTATAAGAAGCATCTACAGGAAGGAGACCACAGCTTCAGGCTGTGACCTTTGGGAACAAGTCCCAAGGGCATCTCTACCTGTTTTCATCCTGGCTTTAATTGGCATGAGAAACTATCAACATTTGTAACCTCTAGATAGTATTTCTAACTGGATGTTAGCAGTTTTCAACTACTTTGCAAGATATACATGCCATGAAGTGTCGCCTGGGACCATCAAAAGTCTAATCGTGGAGAGGAGAAACATGGATCTAGACACAGTTGTACAGTGGAACACAGTGCAACCACTGAAGAGAATGAAGGAGACACAAACTCTTTGAAAGTATAACTAACGCTTAGTAATGCTGAGTGAGGAAAACAAGATAAATGTGAGGGGGGATAAAAATGAACCCTATTTCTGTTTAAAAACCTTGATGTAAATATATAATATATATGTATATACATACATATACATTTCACACATATGTGGTGACATCAACTCAAGAACATTTGCAGTGAGCAAAGGTGAAGAAACAAACTGTGGTGTGGGGGCTAATTTGCAAGCTGTACATCTGCTAAGGGGCTTATGCTCAAAATATCTAAGGTACATACAGAAGTACCATTGTGCATCAAGTTCCTCTGAGGTAAAACACTCCACCTGGGCGGGAAGCTCTTGTAAACTCTGGATGCTCTAAAGGGAAATTGATTCTGCAGGGAAGGCTCACTCAGACTCAGCAAGTAAACAACACAGAAACTTCAGGAAGTCCCTGAAACTGAACAGATTCAGTAGGTATCATTACTTTGGTCTGTTGTTGGTTCCTATTTATCTCTGAGGGAACAGTTGTTGATGTCCCTACAAGAATGGTGCCACATAAGCCACGACAACAAGAAAGGCTCAGGGAAGGCATGAGCAAAGGACCAGACACCTCTCAAAAGAAGGCATCCTAACTGTCAATATAAGGCACAAGTGTAAGGAAATATGCTCAACATAACCAATAATTTTAAACCCAAGTGGGCAGGGGAGGTGACCCAGCAGTTCAGATCACTTATTACTCTTGGGGAAGACTCAAGTTTGGTTCCCAGTACCTACATCAGGTGACTTACAACTACTTATTATTCTAGTTACTGGAGATCTGATGCCCTCTTCTAGGCTGTGTGAGCACCTGTACTCATGGCCACAGACACACATGCATATGAAATTTAAAAGATACATTAAATAAATATTTTTAATCAAAACTATCATTGGAGAGCCCCTACACACCTGTCAGAATAATTATTTTTATCAATGTGAAAGAGAAGAAGCATTGGTGAGAATGAGGCAGAAAGTGAACCCAAAGAGTTGGGGAGACGCAGACTCCTACACCTGTTGGGAAAAACAAAAACTAGAACAGCCACGTGACTGGGTATAGCACCAAAGGAAATGGATGGCTGGATCAGAGGTCAGAGGTCACTTGCTCTCCCACACTCACTGTGGCATCCATTGCAATAGCCCAGATGAGAAACATCCTGAGTGTCCAGCCACGAATGAAGGAATAAAGACGCCATGTACAGCTAAACACACATGTACATGCAAACACACACCTACACACATACACAGTATGAAATTCTGTCCAGCCTTTAGAAAAAAGGAAACTGGGCCTAAGGTGTCTCACTGGGTAAAGATGCTTGCCACTGAGTGCAATCCCTGAAAGGCACATGGTGAGAAGCGAGAATTGGATCCTGCCAGGTGTCCTCTGACCTCCATTGCACACTTCAGTATACATGACACACACACACTAAAGATAATATATATTAAAATAATGAGAAAGCTATGTATGAGTTCTGTCATTTTTAACATGATGGTTGATCCTAAAGAACGTTAATTAAATTAAATGAGCCAGGCATGCAAAGACAGATATAGCATGATCTTACTTAAACATAAAATTCATTTAAAAAATATTAAACTCATAGGGGAGGACTTGGGGGCATGATGTAGGCCAAAGATAACCAAGTTTCATCAAGAAGGCAGAATGATAAGGAGTCCTCTCTCCCACCATTCGGTTCTAGTTCGAAAACTCATAAAGAACCTGTTTGATTTCTGGAGACTGAGAAAGTTTTCAAAACAGGATATGGGAAACCAAAAGTCGTAATCTAACTGAGACTTATCACTCAGTGTAAGCACTCACAGATGCTCACACACAGGAACCACGTGGCTCTCTCATACAGTCATTCTCTTTTGAACTCACTCTACTTGAGAAGTAATAGGGAATGATGACCGCTCCCTGGTGAACCGACCTGAAGCCATACTGCTAAACTGCCAGACAGGTCATGACCTTACCTGCTGCCTCAGGAACAGATCCTGTCACCTCTGGATGGTGGCTGTCAGCTGCACTGCAAGACCACACTTGGTATGCAACTGGAGGACTCTGAGTCACGGTTGGGGTGCACTCACTTCTCCCTCACCCTGGCCACAGGTGTGTACCCCATTTGTCACTGTTGCTAATCTCAGGTTGCATACTGACCTAGCTTCTGAATAGGAAAAGTGCCAGAGAGAGAACAATGGGTGGGTGGAAGTGGGATCTTACCCACATATCCCCTATGGAGAATCCACAGAAAGAAAAGCCAGAGCAGAGTGGGCCCAGGCAGACACAATGCAGCCAAGGCAGTGAGGTCAGCTGAACGGGGCCAGGGCTTCTCCTCTACAAACCGAACATTGCTCTTAGAAAGTTCCTGCAGATGAGGGATACGGGATTCCAAGAGAAACCCTTCACACTCCCGTTAAAGGATGCTTTGCTCAACTACAGAGATAATGGCTAGCTGACAGCCTCCAGCTATTAGTTCAAAATAGACAGAAGTTTCCAATGAACAAGGGCCAGTGACTGCAAGCAAATGTTCCCTTGGGGAACATTTCTGCCCATCACACTCATGGAACTCCTCAGACTGGCAAGCTGCTCCCTCTTTGAAGATCCTCTGACTTGAGCTTACCCCAGCCAACTCCACTTCCTCTTCCTTAGTGTCACTCAGTCTCGGCAACCAGGTACCCCAGCTTATAAAGGCCCCCAGTACAGTTTGTACACTGACATAAGATCATTTTAAGAGCAAGAGGTAAATTTAGTTGTCTGCCCCAACAAGAGGAAATTCATGGGACCCTACCACCTAAAGTCAGAGCTTACCTAGTCACCCCAGGCTATGACTTGAATATAAAATGTCCCCCACAAGCCCATGTATTCGAACACTGATCCTTCGTTGGTGGCATAGTTTGGGGAGGGTGTGGCCTAACGAGAGGAAGTGGGCTGCTGAAAGGCAGTCCTCAGGAAGTTATACACTCTGGCTCCAGTTCCAGTCCAAGCTCTCTGTCTGGTTCCTGGCCTGAGAAGTAAGAGCAAGCTGACCTGTGCTCCCACAGCCAGAGGCACAGACCGCCCCAGCCACCATTCCCTCTCTGCTAGGGACTCTGCACCTGAACCACCACTGGTCCTTCTTTGCCAAGGACTCTACAGGTGAACCCCGAGTCAGAATAAAACCCTCTTCCCTTCAGTTGTCTCTGTCAAGAATTCTGTCACAGGATGAAAAAGGTCACCAACACACCCCAGTACAAAGTCTAGCTGAGGGCTGAGAAGAGATCATATCCAGAAGAAATGGCCCCAAATAGGAAACAAGTTGGGCTTAGAATCTGATAGATTATTTTTGTGCATGAGTGCACATGCAAGTATATGTGCATGCCTGCAGTTGCCTGCAGAGGCCAGAAGAGGGTGTTGAAAGCCCTGGAGCTAGAGTGACAGGCAGAGGTGAGTTTCTTAATGCAGATGAGGAACCAAACTCAGGTCCTTAGTAAGAGCAGCAGACTCCCTTAATGGCCGACCCATCTTTCCGGGCGCCTACCCTTGTTTGTTTGTTTAAGTCAGAGTCTCTCACTGGCTGGACCTCACTTCATAGGTGTGCTGGTTTGAATGGGAATGGCCACCACAGAGTCTGTGTATCCAGATGTGGAACTCTCAGCTCCTTCTCTAGCACCGTGTCTGCCTGCACACTGCTATGCTTCCTACCATAATGATAACAGACTAAACCTCTGAACTGTAAGTCAACCCAATTAAATGTCTTCCCTTATAAGAGTTGTCTTGGTCATGGTGTCTCTTCACAGCAATACAAACCCTAAGACAATAGGTTAGGCAGGCTCACCAGCGAGTCCCAAGAATCAGCTTCCCTCTACTCTCTAGCCCTGAGATCACGAGCATGCACCACCACACCTGGCTTTTCAGATAAGCCTCAGCTTAAACTACAGTCCACCCATTACCTCAAAACATCAGCAAGCCTCCTGTCGCCCCAGACTCCTGCTCTGTAAACCTGACCAAGGTGTTCAGAGCTCTGAAGGTAGTGAGGTACACACAGAGACTGGCCCTGGGTGTGTGTGGGGGAGGGGAGGCACACACAGAACCCGGCCCCTGGCAGGGCACACACAGAGCCTGACCCCCAGCGGGGCGCAAGCAGAGCCCAGCACCCCCTCCCCCCCCCGCGGGGCACACTCAGAGCCTGGCCCCTGGCATACCTCTTATTCACAGTCTGAGCACGGGGAATATGAACAAAGACAATAGGGAGGGTGGAAACTGGGTGAGCTCGGAGACAGAACAACCTAACAGACAAGAGGGCCTTCGAAACAACACGTGCAGCCCACAGAAGCCCAGGCTGCCATGTTAGCCCTCCTTGCTCACTACACAGGTGGCAGAGAGTTCCCTGGGCTCCTTTCTCCTCTTTCACCAAGGACATCTGACTGAGAGAATGACTTCCTCTGCCTCCTGCTGCAAGCATCACAGACCCTTCTGATTTCCAGCCCTGCGTGGGAAGGGCGTGGAAGTCCTTACTGGGTCCTCACAGCACAGCAGAAGCTGCCTGTCTGTGAAGTCAGGAGCTCCTCTTACGTCATCAGAGAAGTGAGGACCCAGGTGGTCACAGGAGTCGCCATCTGCCAGGGAATAAATCCTGAGCAGACTCCCTTGCTAGAAAGAATGAAGGCAGCAAACCCACCCAGACAGCCACGGAAAACCACTGTCTGCTAGGTGGACTCAGAATTAGACGCTCCAGCAGAACCCAATCCCAGACCTTTACATTTGGGTGTTGCCTCCTTGAAGGAGATTTGAGAAAAATCTCTCTAAGTGTCTGGCAAGAGGAGGCAGACAGGAGCCATTCTGCTCCAAGAGTTCTTCTCAACAAGGCTTGAGCTTCAGAGAAACCACTTTACCAGGCTTGGCCTTGATGATCCTGGAAGGAAAAACCCAGCATCTCTGTTTTCTCTGCATCCTAAGCATCCTAAGAGAGGAGGTGAGGCTATAATGCAGCCATGAAGGCCACGGTCCATGGTCCAGGCTCACTAAATGATGGACGCTGGGACTGTAGAACACTTCCCCACCCCCGCTGTATGCTGCCTCACTAAAGCTGATAGACATTTACCCTCCCTTGAGTTCCTTGTTCCTATTCAGCCATGACTGCTTTCAACCAAAAGTCAGAAAGCAAAAAATAGAATAAAGAAGGAAAGAGTTCATTGTGAAGAGGCAGAGCAAACATACAACCCAATTATCTATCACATCGGGAGTGTAAAGCCGTCATGACTAAAGCATGAAGGGCTAGCAGATAACAGACAACATGCAAGAGCAGATGGGCAATGGGAACACAGACATGGCCAGTCTAGAAAGAGCCAAATAGAAAGACTAACTATCAAGAAAACATAGTAGCCAAAATGAAAACAGATTTGATGAGATCCTTAGGAGGCAGGATTCAGCAGAGGTGATCCCAAATCTCTGAGCTCCAGCATAAACCACTATAAATATTAGAAACTGTAAAGAAAAGGAAGGATAAGTAATAATAATAATAATAATAATAATAATAATAATAACCAGAACAGAATATCCAAAAACCAGGACAAGTATTGAAGGTGTAACCACAGACGCGCAGGGAGACTAAGCACTGAGTCTTCACCAGACTGGAGTCAGCCACAGGTCTCAGATCCCAGGAGCAGGATGCTGCCCCCCAAATAAAACAAACCTAGGCATGCCACATTAAGCTACATAAATATCAGAAGCAGCAGCAATCCTGAGAGGAGCCGTAGATAGAAACATGGCCCAACTGTCTCAGTGTCTTTTCCGCGGCTGTCTTCAAATACTCTTTCAAAACCGACTTGAGGAGAAACGGCGATCCTGGTTCATGTCTCAGATGCATGTCTACCATGGCAGCGGAGTCAAGTCAAGGCTGCAAGAGCTTAAAGCCACTCAGTACGTGGGCTTGGATGTCTGCTGCTACCCAGTTCCCTTTCTCCATTTACACATCCAAGATTCCAGCCGGGGAAGGGTGCCTCCCACAGTGGACAGGTTCCCACAGAGAACACAGTCTAGACCATCCCTCGCAGGCATGCTGACTCCCAGGGGCGTCAGAGTCTATCTGACTGACAACGCTCACCTTAAGAGATATAAAGATAAGGGTCACCACCACCACCTCAAAACCAAACAAAAGCGTGCAGACAGAATGCACACCAACCTGCACATCTGTACCACACATAATCACACCCACTCCAAAGGGAAGGGGAAACAGATTTTCTCAGACAAATATAGATCAAGTGAGCATGCTGCTCGGTAGATGGGCTTCACAAAAACAGAGGAGGTAAAGTTCACTCCAAAGAAGGAAAACGGCACAGGTCCTACTCCAAGTATACTTAGAGACTGCAAGACTCTCAGAGAGAGAGTAAAGGTAAATAAGTCTCATTTTGTTATTATTAAATAAGTTTAATCAAAATAATAGGCACATTGGTAAGCAAGATTGTTCAGTGGGTAAAGGCGCCGGTCACTAAGCCTGGTGACCTGAGTTTGACCCCTAGGATCTATGTGGTAGAGGGAGAACACTGACTCCCTGAATTCTCCTTTGACTGCCATACCTACACACATACATGTATACATACATGCATGCATACATGTAGGAGAAATAGTGACAATGTGTTTGACTACAGAGGTGCAGCTCCCCATTCAGTGAGGACCTGTCTCAAAACCAACGCAGAGTGACTGAGGACAACACCTGACTCTGACTTCTAACTTACACATACACATGTGCACATGCCCCTACATATATGTACCCACCCAAAACCACATATACACATACACATACCATACTCATACACAAACGGAAGTACATTTTATCTAATCAAAAATTGAAATATAAAAATATTGAGCTAAAAACAAAATGAGAAGAAAAGACCACAGGAGAGAAAACCAAGGGCAGTGAGCAGAGCAGAGGCACCAGACACGAGAGCCAGCAGCCTGAGCTTCCATAATCACGTTAAGCTTAGCCTGTCAGACTGGTTTAAAAAGAATCCAGCCACACGCTGTCTGTAGCCCTGTATTAAATATGAGATGGGGACGAGATGGGGAAGGTTGCACCGGCCCGGCACTAATCAAATGAAAGCAGGGTAACTACATCCGCTTCCAACAGACTCGGAGGAAACAACTTTATCAGGGCGGCGTGATAGTTAGGGGCCAGTTCTGCAAGAATACATAGCCATGCTGCGCTGACACACAGCAGCATCTAAGTCTGAGACAAGAACTATGAGGAGGACTGGGGAAACGGCCCAGTGGTTAAGACACTTGCTTTTCAAGCATGAGGACCCAAGTTCAAATCTACAGCACTCATGTAAAAAGCCAGATGTGGCTACAAACCCACCTGCAGCCCCAGCACTGCCTGGGGCAGAGACAGAAGGACAGCTGGGCCATGCTGGTCACCAGCCTGGCTCCAGGTTCAGTGAGAGGGCCTGTCTCAAAGGAATAAAGTGGAGAGTGACTTGCAGGACACCTGATGACCTCCTCTGGCCTCTGAGTGTGCATGGGTGCATGCAGCAACACATACATACACACACATACACACACATATATACACATATTCAACACATACACATGCACACACACATGTACACACATACAATACATACACATAAACACACATACACACATACACAAATACAACACATACACACACACAAAGATGTATTTTAACTAAATATATAAAAATTTAACTAAAATTATAATTTATCAAAGCTTACATTTTGATAGAGGAAAAGCTCAAAATCAGTTATCCAAACATCTGCTTTAAGGAACTAGACAAAGAAGAGAAAATTAAATCCAAAGAAGGCTAAATAACTAAATCTACTCAATTTATCAATTACCTATAAACCAAGAAGATGGAAAACAGAAAAGCAACAGAGAAAAATCAGCAAAATACAAAAGCTAGTAGTCCGTAAAGGTCGACAAGATCAGTAAGGCACCCGCCGAAGCTTCCTGGGACGAGGCCCAGATTCTTGCCTCACTCTGGAATCAAGGGGCCAGACAGGTAGTAATAACTAGGTCACTTCCTTCTTGCATTCATTCATTAAATCAGTTTCTATGAATTAAGTCACACTACGAACAGCTGTTCAGTGCTAGCTGTGGTTCTAAGGCCATGAGCTCATCCCCGAACAACAGGCACAACAAAGGGTAGGTTTGGACCAGAGATGGCTCAACAGAGGAATGGTGAGTAGTGGCAAAGGACCAGAGTTCAGATCCCTGTACGTATGTAACAAGCCAGACATCACACACATGCCTGTTATATCAGCTCTAAGGGGGTTAGAGACAGGAGGATGCTGGGCTTGCCAGTCTCTAACTGAGCTATGAAAATGCAAGCCCCAGATTCAGGGAGAGACAGACCCTGCCTCGAAAGAATATAAGGAAAGTGATGGAGGACACTCCATGTCCTCTTCTGTTGTCTGAGCACATGCATCTGCACATACACGCATACATACTCTCACACATAAGTGACTAGATAAAAATTTTAAGTAGATGGTATATTATATTATAAGACATACTATGTATTGGGAAAAATACCTAAAGCAGGTTAAGAAGTGGATGAGGCACTTGTCCTCCCCTTGCTTAATTATGCTATTATTTTTGTCTTTTCTGTCTCCTTGTCGTGTGATATAACATGGCCAATAAGAGTCAGCATTACATATTGGTATTGGTAAAGTGCAGTCACTGAAGATGCCGTGTCCCCTTCTGGGAAACGGTGGTGTCTTCCACCGAACACGGGACAATGACCATGAAATGCAGAATTGCAACTTTGCTGCTTTCTTACTGGGAGGTCAGCATGGCTGCAGGAAACGAGTGACCACTCCACCGACGAGAGAATGAAAGCCCTGGCACCCAGCCGTCGAGCAAACACAGATGTGCCCGTCCCTGTAAAGGGGTGTCTCAGACCTCATTAACATCTGGCCAGTAATGTTGAGGGGACAGGAAATGCCCTCTGTGCTGTGCCAGGACTCGTCCACCCTGACGAAAGGCCTCAACACCAGAAGGCTGTTGTCCTGGTGTGAAGCTCATCCTGACCGTCAATTTGACAGGCTTTAGAGTTACCCAGGAGACAGATCTCTGGGCGTTTGTCTGTGTAAGGGGTTCCAGAGAGAGTTAAGCGAGGAGGGAAGACCCACCCCACATGGGCTGGGGTCTCAGACTGAATAACAAGGAGGAAATGAGCTGAGGGCCGCATTCATCATTCTGCTTCCTGAGTGTGCATGCAGCATGGCCGGCTGCCTCCCACTCCCGTCATGAGACTCCCCCACCATAGTGGAATTCATTCCCTCAATCCCTGGCCAAAGCAAACCCTCCCCAGTTTCTTTTGTTAAGTATTTTGCCACAGCAATGGGGAAAACAACAGACATGCAAGGAAAGAAGGAATTTACCCATCACTTCAGCTCTGTCTCCTGCTAAGAGTGTTCTAGTCTGCTGACCAGCCGATGCACAGCCAAACACCACAATCAAACAGGCTAGTTCCTTGCAGTGAATCTCTTAGCTACTTCTCAGGTAAAACCCTGACTGCTACGCGGGGAAATGGTAGTTAAGCAACGACTTGTAATAAAGGAGTTGACACGTAGATATTAACGGGAAAAGCCAGCCTGGGATCCACATAAAAGGAGCAACACAGAAGCCAGGAGGACAAGCAGGAGCGAAAGTCCCCTCATCAACAAGAGGAAGAAACAGAGAGAAAGCATCTGTGAGTTGTAAGACCTTGCTTAGCAATCTTTCAGTCATAAGCTGAGCCCCACATCATGACCAATAAATAAATAAATAAATAAATAAATAAATGCTGCCACCACCACCCAAATGATTCTTCTCAATAAAGAAAAAAAGACATGGCCCTTCTCAGATACATCTCAGCCCCATAAACATTAAAGGTGGAGTTCTTCCTCCTTAGGAATAGGATTGTGTCCAGAGGGAAGCATTTAATGTGCACCAAATAATGCGACATGGCCAGAGAGTGCAGGAGATTTTCATTTTCTTCCTTTCGATTCCTGTACCATGTAAGTTGTTTTAAAGGTCTCCTTTACAAATAAGAGGCAATTCCAGCTCCTTGCTGTGTCCTAAGAAAAGTGAACTGACACCTCTCTCCACCCTGCCAGACACGGCAAAGTGCAACAGCCAACAGGTTACAGAGAAGAGTTTATAGCATCCAGACAAACCAAAGTCCCAGCCAAGAAGCTGGGGGGGGGGTCCCAAGGGTCCCCTTCCACACTGGCATACCACCCCATATGCCCCCAGGAAGTAAGGCTGGTGGGCTCTGCCCACCCTTACCTCTGCCAGGCGTGAGTGCTTGTGAACATTCTCGCCCTTCTGTACACTGGGGGCCAGCTGCTGCAGGACACCCCTGCTGCTTGTCAGAGCTCTGGTCAGCCGAGCAAACTTCCCCCAACCTAGAAACACAAACACAAGGTCAGCCACACACCAAAAGAACACAGGCATCTGCATCCAGCGATACCACAGGACACTGCCCAGTGTCCTCCAGAGTTCCCATAAGTGCATGCTGCATGCCTGCAAGCAAGACCTGCAGGTCAGAAATGTGTCCTGAAGTGTGGAGGTTTGGGCAGCAACTTGCTTTTCCAGCATGTGTGAGCTGCGTTCTGATCATAGCCTTGAGACCCAGCAGGGCAGGTTTCAGAAACTTTAAACAAATAAGGAAATAAAGGCCCAGCGCACCCACATTCAGAGGAAGTGTCTAGAACTCAGACTTCTCCTCTGCTTAAGACTCTGTCACTGGCTCACACCAGGTGATGGAGATTGCTCTCTGCCTTGGGTGGCTTGCCTCAGGCTCGTCTCAACTCCTCCATCATCTGATCTTGCAGAACCTGAGCCGCAAACTGGAGTTTGTGCATGATGCGACTAGACGTGGTGGCATTGTCTTCTCCGAGATCAGGAGTGAATGGCCGACTTCTGGGTGTATGAGGGAAGGTACTGGGAGGGGAAAGGTCATGGAAGCAGGTGTTTTCTGAGATTCTAAGAATCTAGGTGATCTTTACTGCCCTTAAAGAACCCCAGGTACGACATTACGATGTTCAACAGGCAGCATCTGAATCAAGGTTTTGACCAGGCAGCTATGCCATGAGACCTCTGAAAACCTGTAGGTCCTGAAGACCAAATCTCCACACACATGCCTGTGGGTCCACAGCAAATACACAGAGCATGCAACTGTTATTGCACACGATGCTGGGACCAAGGCGATGTCCGTCATTCCCAGCTTTTGGTGCCTTCTGAAGAAACATCATCTTCTAAGCTTACCCTAGAGCACCTTCCCAAGACTGACCTAGGATCCAGGGGACTGTGGGACTAGGGAGAATGGCTTGGTCTTTCTATAACCTTGAGAATTTTTTGTCTGATAAGCTTTGGTCAATACTAGGACAATAAACCAGCTCTTGGCTTCACTCAAAAGCACCATGCTCTAAAGGACACTGGCAGCCCCTTCGGCCCAATACCCCACGCTAGGAAGAGAGAGACACAGAACACTGCCACTTTCAGACCTGGCGCACAGTGTTGGAGCTCCACTGGGGTCAGTGGGAGGGACAGCCTAGACCCTGCAGGTGATGTGGACGTCTTCCCACGTATGCTGAATTGCTCAGCTGGTGTGCCTCGGGACTCTTCAAATTCTCTTTCAGGGATAGGCTCTCCTTCAGCTTAGAGCAACACTGACACACTGAACACATGGGAGGCCAGCATGAACCACGGCCTGAGTGTCAATGAACTGTGGACCCAAACAAGTGGCCAGAGTGCGACACTGTCTGTGCCCCCAAGCATCCCTTCCAGTCTTTCCCCCATCAATGTGCAACTATGACGTCTACAACTGCTCCTTAAGCAGCTTCGCTAAGAACCTCTCCATTATCCCACGGGCAAAGACGGTATGTCGGCGCTGAAGGAGAAAGGCTGTAATACGTCTCTGACTCATCCACTGGAAAAAGGAGCCCTCATCCTCCAATAATCTAATCTTAGAAAGTCCTCTCTGGGGTTCTCCCTTTCATATGTGCAGCACCTTTTGTCATGTTCACTTCTGAATGCTCAACACAGGGGTGAGTCTGCACCTTTGCCGCAAGTGGGTGACTCACCCTTTGACGGTCAAAGGTCAAAGCTTCACACTCTTCTCCCCACATGTTCAGTCTCTGAGCTCAGAGGAGCAAAGCCAAGCCCTACCACCTGCCCTCCGTAAAAGAAGGAGAGAGATAAAGTCCGAGTGGCCGAGCCTGATTTAGCCTCTGTATAACCCACCCACTGGCTACCAAACAGAAAACCCTGCTTGACGTTCAGTCCCTGCTCAGTGACATGTGTGTGTCACTTTCGTCAGAGTTAGGGAATTAGTCAAAGGGGAATAGCAAAGCAAAGATGGAAGCAAGGGGACGAGTGGAGAGCTGTGGGTGAAGAGGAGCTAAACAAACACCACAGAATCCCTCAGCAGCGCCCAGGGCTCCAGCAGCGCCCAGGGCTCCAGCAGCGCCCAGGGCTCCAGCAGCGCCCAGGGCTCCATGCTAAAATAGCCGACTCTCTATCGTCCGGCTCTCTGCCCTTGGCTGAGTCAGTTGTTCAGAGGAAAGTGTTAGGCACAAGCAGGCTTCCCGAACCATTCTCTGGACTCACCCACACCACCCAGGCACTCAAAATGTGAAGTGCATGATCAAAGCCAAGTCATTTGAAACACAATTTGAACACACGTGAGTTATAAAGCTAACCAGCTAGCAGAAAACACCCTGAGGCTATTGGGGAGCTTTGCCTTCCATTCTAGCTCACAAGTGAATTCTGAACAAGCCCAGGGAAGCAGGACTCTAAGGACTTGGTGCTGACTGTGGTGCTGAGCTGCAAACCCTGCAGGGTCAGCTGAAATGAACCAAGAGCATGCCCAGAGAGCAAGGGCAAACCGGAGCCATCCAGCCACACGGCAGCACCTTTCCCATCTGGATCAGACTGCACCGATTCCCAGGCCTTTCCATCATAAATAGTCGGACCACCATACCACAGTGGGCCGGTGATGTGGTGGCAAGGAGATCAGGAGCGTTACACGGCATTGGAAGGAGGTTTACAAAGTCATGCTTCTGAGACAGCATTAAGCTGGACTCCCTACCGGGATCCTCACATTGACAGCTAATGTGTGTGAGCATGTGCATGTGTTTATACATAGCTGTGTGCATGTATGCATGGTATGCATGCCTGTGCACATATGTGCATGTACATGAATTCACATGTGTGCATACATTTTCTGCATATGCACAGGTGTCTATATGTAAATATGTGTCAAATATGTGTATGTTCTAAAGTATCTACCAATATCCACGTGTTATTCATGTTATTGCATGAAATATTATTCTTGTCCTGTATTCAATAAAAGTGAGTACAGGACAAGAAGTTGCCTTGGCTAGTAGGGGATAGTTGAGAGGCAGGGAGGAAAGGACGGCTAAGTAAGTGGAGCACATGATTCTTGGAAAACAGACCCAAACAAGTCTCGTACCGTCATTCTGATTCATCGCTTCTCTCGGGTTTTGTGAGAATCAAGTAGACACTTACATGTCACATGAGCACTCTCTCGGAAGGCTGTGCCTCTCCTACTAGAGTAACAGTAAGTACATGCCACTAGCCTCAGCAGAAAACATCGGACATGGCCAGATCACGTGTTTTAAATGGTCTAAATAAACACTTGGAAAATAATTGTCAAAATATCTGAATGCCCTTAAAGCGTTCCTTTTGAGTCTGGTGGGTTGAAAGAAGCAAGCAGCTGTTCTCAGAGAGCCACCATATACTACTATCTGCTACTCTGAGGGATCTCCACATCAAAACTAGAAACTGGGCCGGGAGACTCCTGAAAGGAGAGAGAGACTTGGGGGAGGAGACACTACAGGGGTCTTAAACCGGGGAGCTGTCTGGAATAGACACTCTGAGCTACCATAGTCTGGAAAAGGGGGCACACACTGGTGCACACAGCACTCTGATTTCAACTCCATGAACGTGTCTAAATGTGACAGGATCTTAAACATCCTCAGAGTTACAGACCGAGGGCACACATGGGTCCTCCCGCCACAACGATGATCATGTAAGAGTCTTTGTCACAGCCAGGGTAACACGCCCCAGCCTGTCTCTCCCCTGGACTATGCTGGCATTTCTCAGCTGTATCCTAGGAATCTTCAAGAGCAGAGCTCTGGAGTAGAAAGCCAACCACAGAGCCAGGTAGCCTGGCAACATGAAATAGCTGGGCTCTTGGTTACTTACGTGAAAACTGCAGGAGGGGGAGTTGAAAGAGGAACTCAGATACCCTGTGATCTCAGCCCCTGGCAACAGCATGTTGCCCTTCGTAGCCCAGTGAGCTGGGCCTGGCAGGAGTCGAACCCTCCCAGTGATCCTGTCATCTCCTTTCCAAAGTCTCTGCTGTTACCCAAACAATACACTACTGCAATCTGGTGAAAATCTAAGGCCGTACAGCCGGTCAGATGACCCCTACAGAAATGTTACTCAAGTCGCTGGCCTCAGTAATGCCACGTTTGAAATCAAATAGCAGGCACAATGCAGCCAGGCACACACAGTCACATTTAGACACATGCATGGGTTCAGAGGCTGGTGCATGGTGTGTGAGTGTATCTAACTTTTCCCTAAGTCTGTGACAGCTCAAATATGTTAGTTTAGCCCATGTTTTGGTGTCAAGACCAAGGCAGACACACAGCCATTTACTAACATCTCAGGTCATGGCATCTCCCCTTTCAGGTTTATCATGGCCTGATGTCTTGTTTTGAGTGGAAGAGGCTGCAACCATCTACAGACAGACACAAGACATCCACATGGAAGTCATAAACACGGTATGGCCATGCCTACCCATGCACGTGACTGTGAAAACATTTCAGGAGTGAATCCTAGCATCTACAAGACCGTATGTTTAATCTCCAGTGGGGGAGGCATGGAGGAAAAGGGGAGGAAAACCTGGAAGAGTCCTGGTGAGGTCAGATGTGCCTGACTGCTTTATTGCATCAAAACCATAACAGTTAAAATGGTTAGCTTCTAAATGCTTTACTAAGCAATGCTTGGTTTTCTGTCTCTCTCTTCCCCAGGCACAATGCAGAATCACATAATACCCAACACAAACTAAGATTTAAATCCTGATCTCTGAGCAAGATTGCCTTGGCAACCTCGAATTTTCTGTAGCAAAATCGAGAGTCAAGGGGGGACAAAACCGTCTTAAATGCACTTGCGCAAGTCAGATTACGAACCTTTGCATGAGTCATCCTCGATTGGCTGCTTGAATGCGGTTATGTCGCTGAAGGTACAGAGGAACAGAACCACTTTATCCTGCTCATTCCGGATTGGCGCAATCTTCACAAAAAACCATACAGGTGTCCCTGAAGGGAACATCAAAAGGGTGGTCAGTTGTCTGCAGCCTCGTCAGAGGGGCTAGAGGATCAAACTTGGGCGGGAACATATATGAATTCACTGTTAAATGCTCTTGTTACTTCAGGTGTGGGAGAATCCCACAGTCACCCCTTTCTTGCGGAATGAAACCTTGCAGAGTGACCACACAGCTACACAGTGGGGACCTCCTTACGGTCACATCATCATGTCAGTACAGAGTCTGAAATCTCACAGAACAGAGAACTGAAGGCTTCTGAGAGCACAGGGTAACACAGAGTGCAGGGCACTGCCAAGCTCAGACAGACTCTTTCCTTGGCTGAGGATGCCACTGTCCAGTGCAACCTGTGAAACTATTGTTTCGTGCGCACGCTTGAGCAAGCATGGGCCAAAAACTGAATTTGTGTGCAAGTATGAATAACCCTAAACTGTAAAAGCAGTCAGAAAACAGATCAAGTGAAAATATGCCATGTTGGTTACCAAAATACACACCCATGATTGATGTTCATCCTCTTTCCCTCTGCATAATTTTAACTGTCAGGTTTTGAAGGAAAATCCACAGTTCAAAAAGAATAGCATTTCAAAACCAAGAAAACCATGACCTTGGAATGCCCACTGTTTTTAGAAGGCTTCTGTAACTACATCTTTGGGGCCTCTGCAGAACCTGTGGGACCTGAAACCTTTCGTCCTGAAGTGAGCAAGAGTAAACCGAAAAGACAGTGTGACCATGCCAAGCAACACCTGGCCACATTCTAGCTGTCAACACAGAGCAAACACGTCAGGAAAACACCATCCTTTTGCTCCAAAGAAAACTCCATGAGGCTTTTTGAAATGGAAATCAGGAAGTACTCCTACTGTATCACTCTAGTGTCAAACCAGATGGGAGGAGCCACACCCCTGTGGAGAGCAGGAGCCTCACCTCAGCATCCTCCTCACAGCCCCACTTCCTGTAGGGCTTCAGTCCTCAGAGCCTCCCCTGCACTGCACAGCAAGCTGGGCCTGATGCCTCGGGCCTGTTCGGTAGGACAGCATTGCATATTTATATTCCAGCTGCCAAGAGCCCAGTACTCTGAGATCTTGAGGGTACCACATCCATCATGTTAGGGAGCCTCTGTCCCTTTTCCAGAGTTCCAGCTCATCGTGAACTCCCCACAATTCAACAGAGGCATTGGTAAAGCTCTGCCTCTCTCTGCGCAGTTCTGCTCACTGTCATTTCAGAAATAAATGCTCCCTGATTAAACACTTATCATTCTGATTGTTTCCTTTCTGTCTAAATAGACAGCTGGTATCAAAAATTCACATTGCTGTAGAGTTCATCTCGAGGTGGTCCCCAGGGCTAGTAAGGAGGCAGGAACCTCCTGCTTGGAGGGACATCTTTCCATGTAACCTCATGAGGAAAGGGTTGGTAATTTAGGAGACAAGAACTCTGCTCCCCTGTTTTATAAGCTGTGGGAGGAGACACAAAGGGCAGGGTGAGGACTGGTGGAGGAGAGGCCTAGGATTTGCTCGTGCTAACCGTGACAGGTGGATATGTCTGTGTGTTGCAGGGCCCACTTGTAGAACCCTTCCCCACAGATACAAACTATATCCCCAGGATTAGCTTTCTCGGTCATAACAGAGACATTTTTGTCTCTATCTCTTGATTCCGTTAATGGACAGGAAATTGTGCCCCCTCCAAAAAAAAAAAAAAGTCTAAGTAACTGGGGACTATTTCCTTAACTAGATCACTAGATCATAGTCCAGTCTGTGGACAAGAGTCTCGACCTACTTTCTCTGTCTTACTACCCTGCATGCCCGTCCCAATGGCATGTTGTATGTCAGGTAGTCATTGCCGGTAGATGGGCCAAAGACATCAGTTCTATGTCAGTGTCTTTCCAGACACTCAGGTCTTCCTCCATTGCAAACTATCACCAAGATAGCAAGTGGAACAGATCAACTTTTCACATATGGAAATACTCCAGAAAGAACAGGAGTCCTCCAGCACAAACCAGAGATGTCAACCCCATCCTCCCCACAGCAAAGCATTTTCATCTAGTACAATGATCCTCAACCTTCCTAATGCTGTGACCCTTCAATACAGTCAGCTCCTCATGTGCTGATCCCTCAACCACTAAAGTATTTTGCTGCTACTTCATAACTGTAATGTAAATATCTGATAAGCACCCCCAAAGGGATCATAACTGAAATATCACTTGGACCCACAATAGATGAAAGAGTTGTTTTAAGTGAACATAAACCTTCTAGAGTCTGGAGCCTGTCTTACGTCTCCATCTCTGGAGGTCCTAAGGAAAGCCAGGAGCCCTTTGACTTTTGGGTTGATTGATCATCTTGCTAGTAGAGACCAGAGCAGATTGGACTCCAGAGGTCTCAGAGCCCAGAACTGCGCAAGATTACTCCATCATGATCCAGGCTAGCAATGAGTCCAGATTTGCACATACAGAGAAAAGCAAGCATTTAACTTTCCGTTCTACATCTAAGAAAGATGGGTGTGCGAGCCTAGGCAAGCAGCACCTGACAGTTGCTGACGGAGAGGCAGCTGCTGTTGCTGGGAAAGGGGTCCGCCCGTGTCCGTGGCTACGGATAGTCAGTAGGAGGTGAGTTCCAGGTCAGACACCTCTATTCACTCTGATCCTTGTTCCTAAGGAAGTAAGTCACTTAGCCTGACCAAGCTGCTTTGACCGTGTTAGCAAGTCTGGCTCTTGGGAAGGGCTGCATCATGCTGGCCACACTGCTAGGTCTAGAAACAGGCCTTAGGAGCAGCAACCTGGCCCAAGAACAGATGTTTGTCTGGGGTTAGCGTCCTCTAAGACAAATAATAAATGCAGAAACGTTGGGCAGCATAGCTGGTGGGGCTGTGGCCTCCCAAAGCCCAGGGCCAAGTCCTTTCCCTTTTTACAATGAGCCCTGGCCTGGCAGCTTAGTTTCTCTCAACATCAATTACCCACTTATAAAAGAGGGATAACCAACTTCCCTAAGATTAAGTAAAAATAAACATATGTGATACACGGGTGTTTAAAACTAGCACTTCCTTTTCCTTCTTCCTTTCCAATTCATCTTCTAACGACTGAAATCCCTAAGGTTGTTCGAAGGACTTAGAAGAAAATATATCTCAAAGAGTTAGAGGAAACTCACCCTGTTCTAAGGTGAGAGGGCCCATCTGAGCCACAGCAAGGGGGAAGTTAGAAAAATCAATGCTTAGGTCTCCTCATAATTAAAAACACAGAGCAAAACCTAAATGATTGGAGAGTCACAGCCTTGTAGGTGAGACAGCACAACCGAATAAGACGCCAGGCCTCCTGCTTTGTGTACAAACAAAATGCAGTTTCAGTCAGAGCCACGGTGGCGCCCCCTGTGCTCAAGAGCCTGATAAAGTGGACTTCGTCTCAAACAGAAAAATCAAGGTGTAAGCCTGGCTTAGGGGAGACAGAAAATGACGATGACAATGACCGTGACTACCATAACAATGAGGCGTCACCAGCACGGTTTGCAAAGCCAAAGCCTATGAACACATTACCCTTTGATGAGTACTCACAATGAGCCAGGCTCTGAGGAGCTGCAGTCTGCACCTCATGGTGCTATGAGGCGGGGCAGCTACAGTGACCTGAACCCTGGAGTAAGTATGGAAAAGCCCAACTGCGCGGACACTGTGCCCACACACACAGCAGAACAAGAAGGCAGAAACAGACACACAGATGAAAGGAGTTGCTGTACCAAGAAAACGGCAGGGCTGCCGCGACGGCTCAGGAGATTGACCTGTACAAGTATGAGCATCTGACTCACACTTGCCATGACCCATATACAAAAGATGTTGGTCATAGAGGGTCACATATGTAATCCAAGCACTGGGCAAGCAGAGACAGGAAGCTCCCCCAGGGCTCACTGACCAGCCAGCCTGCTCCAGAAGCTGTAGGCCAATGAGAGGCCCCGTCTCAAAATACAAAGTGGATGACTCTAACGAGTAAGTGGAGAGTGTCCTTTGGCCTCCACACTCACGCATGTATACATATGTTCATACTCATATGCATGCAAGTGCACACACAAGCAAGCATGTGCACACAAACATATGCACACACACAAACACCTGCACACACATGAACACACAAGGGAAGAAAAGAGAATTTCAAATCAGGAAGACTGGAACTATTTAATTAACAATACTATGACAATTCAATGAGCAATGTATAAAATCAATTTAAATACTAATATCACATAATATATAAGAACATATTCCAAACTGCTTAATAGTCTAAAGAACATTTTAATGTAACTACTTGGGCAGCAGAACAGAAAATGAGGAGTACTTTTATTACTTGGATAAGAAAAAGAACTCACTAAAAAATCTATAAAACTCAGAAATAAGAAAAAACATTGATATGAAAAAAAGCTCACATCTGCCAGACTTTGTGGTGCAGACCTTTAAACCCTGCACTCTGGAGACAGAAGTAGGCAGATGTCTGTGAATTTGAGGTCAACCTGGTCTACAGCATGAAGTTCAATCCCTCTGGGACACAGCGAGACCCTGTCTCCAAAAAACATTTTTAACTTGTGTGTGTGTGTTTAAGTTCCTAAACATATATGAGAATTTTAATGAGGAAAATAATTCTCCATGTTTGTTTGATTTGAGATCGATAGCCACAGCACATCAGTGGATCTTTCACAGAATAAAGAAAAGATGAGCCCTGTTGAAAATGGACAAAATACGACTGTTTAAGCAAGTGCGTTTGTCTCCACACTCATCTGCTCCTGAAGGCAGCAGCTATTTCTCTCGTGAGAGTCTCAGCTCAGCTATGGTCAGGGCTGAGTCGCCCGTAGGAATCAATAGCGACTTGGCAAGCAGTTCCTTCTGCAAGCACTGGCCAGGCAGCACTGAGCAGGACACCTTTCCCTGGGCACCTCTAACTGCACAGCTGCTCCAGCCAGCCTCAAACCAGGGACTCACACACACTGTGTGTGCCTGGAGTGGGGGTGAGGTCAGAGTTGCGTGGCTTTTATTCAGAGGTAAGGTTTCTTGATTTTCTTGTCTGAAAAATGAGGAAACTGATAGGCCAGCATGAGAGTGAGCACACACAACTTTGCCGATTTGGCTCATTCATAATAATCATCAGTATTGTACGAAAACCATGCAGCCTCCTGAGTGTGCTCACGGCAAAAGACACAGCCCTCTAGGAACGTCAGGCTTTCAGACCAACCAACAGACAGGAAAGAATCAAAATCGCCCATCTTCCAACATATGAAACCCCGACTCTCACTCCAGACCACTCCACGGAAGCCTTTTGCTACTTACCCCCAACTCCCCAACAGGGTGGACCAAAACCTGGTGCCTGTGACTAGAAGATCTCCATAAACACTGAAGAGTAAGAAAGAGAGAGAAATGTCACAGCACCCCAGGTAGCCTGCCAACAAGGCAGGGGAGATTATGGCTCAGTGGAAAAAGACCTTGCCAGGCAAACTTGAAGACTGGAGTTCACGGCCCAGAACTCACACAAAACACTTTAACCCAGTGCTCAGGAGACAGAGATGGAAATCCCCTAGCGAGCTAGCCAGCTTCTGTGAGCTCCTATTTCAGTGGGAGACTGCCTCAGTAAACAGAGTGGCAACCAAGGAAGACACCACATATCAACTGCTGGCCTCATGTACACATCCATGTGTACATACGTGTACACCCATACGCATTACATGGGCAGACATGCACACACACATACATGTTCAAAAAACTAAAAGGCTTACAAATACCAGTGGGGAAATCACTAGAATTAAATAGACTAGGTAGACCTAGAATCTGAACAGGTAACATTAAAATTGTGACTTTAATGAATAGAGTGGTGGTCTAAATGAAAATGGCCCCATAGACTCATGGGAAGTAACATTATCGGTGGTGTGACCTTATTGGAGTAGGTGTGGCCTTGTTGGAGGAAGTGTGTCACTGGGTGGGGAGGGGTTGAGGTCTCAGAAGCTCAAGCCAGGCCTACCGGGTCACTTGCTCTGCCTGCAGCATGCCATTCAGATACAGGCCTCTCAGCTCCCTCTGCAGCACCATGTCTGCTGCATGTGGTCATGCTTCCCACCATGATGATAACGGACTAAACCTCTGAGCTGTGAGCCAGCCCCAATTATAACCTTTTCCTGTATAAGAGTTGCTGTGGTCATGGTGTCTCTTCACAGCAATAGGACCCTTACTAGGACAGAAAGGAAGCAAAGCAATTCAGTCTCACTGGTGCTAAATGTTGACAGACACACTTTTATTGTGGACGGTTTGATCATTTGAAAGGCAGTCTTCATGCTCAGGAGGCGCAGTGAGTCAGCCGCTCGCACTCCACAGACTGGCTGCACAGTGGAAAGCCGCCACTTGGCAAGTCTTAGGAACAATCATCTTGACACAGCAATTGCCATCCTCCAGCAGACGGTATCAACAGAACACCTGCCTGTCGGCATTCGCCTTAGCATCAGGTCTGGTTTTGTTTCCATAGGTTTGGTTTGGTTTTTGCTTTGGTTTATTGATATCTCGATATGCAGCTCAGGCTGGCCTCAAATTCAGTCCTCCTGCCTCAGCCTCCTGAGGACTGGGGATACAGGAGAGCATCACCATGCCCAGATCAGTGTTGTTGTGAATAAGGAACCTGTAAAGCCTTGTAAAGACCAGGTGTGTTAGCTTCCTTCCTGTTGTTAATATAAAATACTCCAACGACAGCTTCGAGGAGAAATGGCTTATTGGCTCTCAGTTTCAAGGAAAAGAGGGTCCATCATGACAGAGAAGATCCAGCAGCAGAGGCACGGGGCTGGCACCAGCAAGCAGAAAGGGAGCAGGAAGTGGGGGCAGGGCAGGCTGTAACACCTCAACACCCACCCTGAGTGATGTATTTCCTCTATCAAGATTCTATCTCCTAAATCAGTAATTCTCAACCTTTCTAACGCTGTGACCCTCCAATACAGTTCCTCATGGTGTGGTGATCCTCCCTCCAAATACACAACTATAAAATTATTTCATTGCTAAATCATAATCATTGTAATTTTCCTACTGTTGTGAATTCTAATTTAAACATCTGTGTTTTCCAAGGGTCTTAGGCGACCCTGTGGCAAGAGTTCTTTGACCCCTGTCTTAGTTAGGGTTTCTATTGCTGTAACAAGACAGAGTGACCAAAAAGTAAGCTGTGGAAGAAAGGGTTTATTTGACTTACACTTCCATATTGCTGTTCATCACTGAAGGAAGTCAGAGAGGACAGAATCCTGGAGGCAGGAGGAGATGCAGAAGCCATGGAAGGGCGCTGCTAATTGGTTTGCTTCCCCTGGCTCACTCAACCTGCTTTTGCATAGAAACCAGGACCACGAGCCCAGGGATGGCGCCACCCACCGTGAAATGCCTTGCAGCTGGATATCATGGAGGCATTTCCTAAACTGAAGCGCCTTACTCTCTGGTGACTCTAGCTTGTGTCAAATTGACACAAAACCACCCAGTACAACTTGTCAACTCGACACAGGAACATGTCAATAGTAAGCCACAAAACCTTTGCTTTCTTAATTTCCAGGATCTCACACTAAAAGCATAAATTACTTTAGAAGCCCCACAGTCCTTACAAATTCAAATGCATTAAAATGTCAGTCCCTTTAAAACAACCAATCTCTTTTAAAATCCAAAGTCTTTTACAATTCAAGTCTCTCAACTGTGGGCTCCAGTAAAATACTTGCTTACTTCAAGAGGGAAAAAAATCAGGGCACAGTCATAATCAAATCAAAGCAAAACCAAATTCCAACCATCCATTGGCTAGGATCCACTCATGATCCTCTGGACTCCACCAAAGGGCTTGGGTCACTTCTCTAGCCCTGCCCTCTGCAGCACACACAGCCTGTCTTCTAGACTCCGGCTGGCTCCACTCCACTGCTGCTGTTCTTGGTGGTCATCCTATAATGCCAGCATCTCCAAAATGCTGGAGGCTTCTGCTGGACTATACTTACACCAATAGCCTCTCCTAGACTTTCATGATGCCAAGCCTCAGCTTCTCTGCATGACCCCTTCAGTCCTGGGCCTTCAACTGCCACTGAGGCTGCAGCTTCACCAATGGCCTCTCCTAACCTCTCACAGTGCCAAGCCTTAGCTGCTCTCCATGACCCCTTCATGCCTTCAAAACCAGTACCACCTGGATGACTCTTACACATTACCAAGTTCAGCTGCAAGCACAAGGCACAACCTTGGCTGCTCCTTGAACATAGCCTCTCTGTGCTCTCAGGAAACACTTCCCAGAAGATTTCACCTCAGCGACACTGGTCTCTTCTTAATCACCACTAATTTCTTAGCTCCAGCCCAACCAGCATCAAGCATCCCAATAAAGCAAGGCTTTGATTTACTAGTTCTGGCATCTTGTTCATCACAGCTGATTCTTCAGCCCCAGCTAACCACAACCACCGGATCTTAATTCAAAATAACAAATGGCCCTGATGGAGTCTTCAAACCTTCCTCTGAGACTTTACAACCCAGCCTCCACCCTCTGCCTGGCTCTCAGCATTCCTAGCTTCCAAGTTTCCACAGAAGTGTGACACAGTTACTCTTGAAGAGTTTTAGCATCAGCCTCACAGCTGAGCTCAGGTCAGCATGCCACTTCAGAGGCGGCCATCTGTCCCCATAAGCCTAACACAATCCCTGGGGGGGGGAGAGGTGGCCAGGCAGATGAACTAGTCAGCACGCGTGGAGAGCTCCTGCCTTCCAAAAGCTCAAACTCCTAACATCAGAGTCACTTCCGGTGCAATGAAGGGCTCGCCATGCAGAGCCTCAGACTCAGAGAGCTGGGAGCCCCCTCTCCTGTCATTACTACCTCTGGGGCCTGTGCCCACCAGCAGGAATGAAAAGTGAAATCTCACCCCCGCCAGCTGCAACACTGGGGAGAGCAGACCCTGCACCTCACCAATGGCAGCACAATAGAGCCGACCCTATTAGTGGAGCTGTGGGTGAGCCAGGTCCGAACTCGCGAGCATGGAACAGCTGTTTCTAATGAGGGGCTATTTGAGGGCCAGCTCCAATGCCCTCTCGGGGTCCAGATCGGAAGCTACAAGACACGAAAGGGACTTTTTTCTCCGGTTATCTGAGGGTGAACAAACTCACTCTATACTTCTTCGTGACAGTTTTTTATTGCTCTGCCATGCTCCAAAGTGTCTAGTTTACACACAGACACACACACTCAAATTCTCTGGTAAAGGCAATGTTACAAGGCCCTAATTTCTCAGGGTCATAAAACAGACAAGAGCTGTCCCATATGACACTGTCAGCTTCTTTATGGCCCAGGGAGGGCCATAGAGGAGGTTTTACATTCTAAGAAGGGAGAAGGAGAGCCTATGCATGATGCTCCATTCCCAGGTTAAAATCTGCACCAGTAAACTGAGGTGAGGGTAGGTGTAGGGAACTAACAGCTTTCTGGGTTAGAGCTGAGGGTCAGCTGAGGTTAGCACTTTCCCAAGTTGGCTGCAGTAGAATTTGGGATACCTAATCTCTGCGTCAGGAAGGACTAAGAATCAAGCAAGCTTGGACAGGCCATAGCCCTATCTTTGATGTCCTGAATGTGATCTGTTTGAAAGATTCCTCTCCTGACTAAACGTCCTGCCAAATAAAAGTTAATTGCAGGGAGCTGCCTTCTCGGCTTTATTTCAGGGAAAGGAGTGGAGATTTGACTGTGGGAACCAAGGTTTTTGACTGTGTGACTAAATCTCCTCACCAGGTATCCCACAGAATAGGGGGAAAGTCACCCAAAAGTCAGGCTTGTAAGTGTCCACAGTCCTTGGGGGGGGGGCAAATAGATCCAGCTATGAAGCATGTCCCAGTATATATTCTACATATCAAGACATATATACATGTATTTATGAACAGTCATCTTCCTGACCACCCACAGATATATGTGCCCATAAGACTAAAATGTAATCATGAGATTACATATACACATCACATGAGATTACACACCACAGTGTAGGTATTGGGGAGACACCAAGTTGCTTTAGCAGAAGTGAGCAACAGTTTCCAGAGGTGATGTTCCTTCAGGCCTTGCCTGGACAGGACTAACCTCCATAGATAACCACTCCTCTGGTGGGCTGACATCTGGATACCAGTTGTCACCTGCTGGAACTCTCATGGCCCCTGACACGTCCCCCATTACCCATCTGCAGGGATGTGGTAACATGAGCAGAGGAGAGTTGTCACCCCTGTCCATCAGTGCCTGAAGCAGGTGGGAGAGCTGACCCTGGGGTCACAAGTATGCAAGAGCCATCTCTGACCTCCACCAGGAGCAACACTTGGGAGATCAGGCCCTGCACCTCACCAGGCAGCACAATTGAGCCAGCACTGTTAACGCAGGTGTGGGAGAACCCGAAACTGTGGCCATGGGAGAGCTGACCCATTACCTATCTGTCTTGTGGTGACGGGGCAGGGGAGAAGTGCTCTCTCCCCACGCATCAATGCCAGAGGCAGGTAGGAGAGCTGGTCCTCTGATCCTAAGAGTGGGAGAGCCTTCCTTGACAACCACCAGCTGCACCTCTCCAGGGCAGGACAAAAGAGCCAACCTTGTTAGTGCAAGTATAGGGGAGCCAGCCCTGCAATTGTGCCCACGGGCAAGATGTCCACATTTGCCATCTAGCAAACCAACCCTACAACAGCTCAGGCCCAGACCCCGGGTTAAGACTTGGTCTGTCCCAATGTCCAACCATTTATGATCTGCTGGAGCAGGTGAAGGGACCTGATCCACAGACTCAAAGCTGAAGGATCTCCACAACACGGGGAGGCAGCAGGGTATCCAGGAGGAGTCCTAGTGGGGCCCAGCATGAAATGCGTAGTGAAGACCAGTGGCCTCAAACCAGACCGACGACTCTTCCCAATTAACACTTGCAAGCAGAGACGCATGGACAACATGGTACACAGCATGACTTGCTGGGTCCCACTGCAGCTTCCATTATGAGATTCTTAATTCCTTATCTTTTTTCATTCTCCTCATTTTATTTTCTTCCTTTTTTTATCTTGAATTTTGTTTAATTTGGGGTCACTCCAGAAATGTTAGTTGAACCAATAGCTTGCCAATCAACCTTACTTCTGTAAAAAAAAAAATGGGGTGGGGGATTCTTCACTAGCTTGTGTGTATGCATGTGTGTGTGGCATGCTTTTGCCTGTGTTGTGTATACATGCATGTGGTACACATGTGTATACATAGGTATGGAGTAGACCAAAGGTTGACATTAGATGTTTTCCTCAAAGAGTAGAATTCTTTATAAACAAAGTAGTTTTTAATAACAGAACCAGATGAGGAGGAAGGAGAAAATCCAAACGGCCACAGAGATGAGGCAACACCTCTCTAAGCACATGAGAGCAGAGCCCAGAGCTGTCTGATACTCACTGTTCTTCTTGTACATCAGGATTTCAAAGGAATTCATCTCGTAGTTCTCAAAGGTCTGGCGCACCTTTTCAATGGTGTCCTTATCGGTCAGCTCTCCATACATAAAACTGAAAGTCAACCAGAGAGCTCATTAGCAACTCAAGAAGAATTCGTCCACACCAAGCACTGAACACACATACACACACGAATACAAATACATATACACACATATATACATGCATGTAAACACACATGCACATACAAACACACACATATGAGGTGAGTGTCTGTAGCCCTTGGAGGCACATTCCATGCCCCACCCCCACCCAGAGAAGCCCCAGAGACATGGGAACAGCTCCCCCCACACTCCCAACCATCCCCACATGGCATCTGGGCCCCACCTACAACTGGAGGAGTCCCAGAGCTGCATCAAGTGACCAGCAGAATCATGGACCCACCTGCACCTGGAGGAAGAGTGACCACCTAAGCCACAGGCCCCATCAGTACCAAGTAGAGGAAGAAACATCACCCTTCACAATAGCTACAAACAACATAAAATATCTTGGGGTAACTCTAACCAAAGAAGTGAAAGACCTGTATGGCAAGAACATTAAGTCTTTGAAGAAATTAACTGAAGAAGATATCAGAAAATGGAAAATTTTCCCATGCTCTTGGATTGGTAGGACCAACATAGCAAAAATGGCAATTTTACCAAAAGCAATCTACAGATTCAATGCAATCCCCATCAAAATCCCAGAAAAATTATTCACAGACCTTGAAATAACAATACTCAACTTCATATGGAAAAATAAAAAAAAAAACAGGAAAGCCAAAACAATCCTGTATAATAAAGGAACTTTTGGAGGCATCACAGTTCCTGACTTTAAGTTCTACTATAGAACTATAGTAATGAAAACTATTGGCAAAAAAAAAAAAAAAAAAAAAAAAACAGGCAGGTGGAACAATGGAATTGAATAGAAGACCCTGATATTAATTCACACATCTGTGAACACCTGATTTTTAACAAAGAAGCTAAAATTGTACAATGGAAAAAAGAGAGCATCTTCAACAAATGGTGCTGGCATACTTGGATATCGACATGTAGAAGAATGCAAGTAGATTTGCATCTATCCCTACGCACAAAACTCAAGTCCAAATGGATCAAAGACCTCAACATAAATCCAGCCGCACTGAACCTCACAGAATAGAAAGTGGGAGGTTGCCTTGAATGCACTGGCACAGGAGACCACTTCCTGAAACTAACCCCGGTGACACTGAGAGCAGAAATTAATAAATGGGACCTCCTGAAACTGAGAAACTTCTGTAAGACAAAGGGACACAGTCTACAAAACAAACGGCAGCCTAGAGAATGGAAAAAAAAATCTTCATCAACCCTACGTCTGACAGAGGGTTGATCTTCAAAATATACAAAGAACTCAAGAAACCAGATATCAAAATACCAAATAATTAAACTAAAATATGGGGTACAGATATAAACTGAGAATTCTCAAATGGCGAAAGACACTTAAGGAATTGCACAACATCCTTAGCTATCAGGGAAATGCAAATCAAAACAACTCTGAGATTCCATCTCACACCTATCAGAAGGACTAAGATCAAAAACATCAATGACAACTTATGCTGGAGAGGATGTGGGGTAAGGGAACACTCATCCATTGCTGGTGGGAATGCAAACTTGTACAATCACTCTGGAAATCAGTATGGTGGTTTCTCAGAAAACTGGGAATCAATCCAGCAACTCCACTCTTAGGCACATACACAAAGGATGCACACTCATGCCACAAGGACATTTGCTCAACTCTGCTCATAGCAGCATTATTTGTAATAGCCAGAATCTGGAAACAACCTAGATGCCCCTCAACTAAAGAATGGATAAAGAAAATGTGGTACATTTATACAATGGAGTACTACTCAGCTATAAAAAATAATGACACCTTGAAATTTTCAGGCAAATGGATGGAACTAGAAAAAAAATTCTTGAATGAGGTAACCCAGACACAGAAAGACAAACATGCTATGTACTCACTCATAAGTGGATATTAGACATAAAGCAAAGGATAACCAGTCTACAGTCTGCAGCCCCAGAAAAACCAAGAAACAAGGATGAGCCTAAGAGATACATATATGAATGACCCTGGGAAGGGAAAACAGACAAGATCTCCTGAGTAAATTGGGAGCATGGGGGAAGGGGGAGAACAGAAAGGAAGGGGGGAGGAGAACATGAGGGATTCAGAAGGTTGATTTGGAGGAAGGACAGAGAGCAAAAGCAAGGGAAGAGATATCTTGATAGAGGAAGCCCTTATGAGGTTAGCGAGAAACCTGATGCTAGGGAAATTCCCAGGAATCTGCAAGGATGACCCCAGCTAAGAATCCAAGAAATAGTGGAGAGGGTGCCTTAACTGCCCTTCCCCTGTAATCAGATTGATAACCACCTTAACAGTTATCATAGAATCTTCATCCCGTAACTGATGGAAGCAGATGCAGAGTCCACAGCTAAGCACTGGACCAAGCTCCTGGATTTCAGTCGTAGAGAGGGAGGAGTGATAATATGAGCAAAGGGTCAAGACCATGATGGGGAAATACATAGAAACAGCTAACCCATGCAAGTGGGAGCTCACTGACTACGGAGAGAGTTGGGGAAGCTGCATATGACCAAATTAGGCCCTCTGAATGTGGGTGGCAGTTGTGTGGCTTGGGCAGTTTGTGGGATCACTAGTAGTGGAACCAGTATTTATCCCTTACTGCATGAACTGGCTTTTCGGAGCCCGTTTCCTATGGAGGAATGCCTTGCTCAGCCTACATATAGGGGGAAGGGCCTTGGTCCTGCCTCAAGTGATATGACAGACTTTGTTGACTCCCATGGGAGACCTCATCCTCTCTGAGTGGATAGGGTCAGAGTGGGGGGAAGGTGAGGGGAGCAGGAGGTGGGAATGGATAAAGAACTAGGATTGGTATGTAAAACAAAGATTATTTCTTTAAAAACATAATATATAATTAAAAATAGATTAATAGTCAAAAATCAAAAAACACATACACGAATACATGTGTACATATGAACACACATACATTCATGCACATGTCAACACACAAACACACATACATTCATACACACATCAATACACACATACATATATGTACACACATTCATACACTTGTCAACACACATACACACAAACATGGATACATATGCACATATGAATACATATGCACACACAGTGAAAACATTAATTGAATTTAAGAAGACTCATTGATCAAACTGTTTTTTTTTAAAGCCTCCATTTTTCCATTTCTGCCCCTAAAAGCTAAGCCTCTAATGGCTGGCATACGTGGAAAACCAGTAGATCTGGAAATAGAATGAGTGCCTCCGTATACCAGGGCAGGCCCTCTGCTTGTTCGGGGAAGACCTCTGGGTGTGATAATACAAACATAATAGGAGGTCATTCCAGACCCTGGGTGTGCATCAGTCCCACACGACTGGACTACAAACAGGGGAGGGAAATGTTGCCATAGGCAACACGGAGATGGCTGAAGAGACCACTCCATCCTCCACCACAAAGGTGATTGACATTTCAGCCTGTACCCAATGGGGGGGGGGGCGGATTTAAACAATTACTTCTTAGACACACAACTCCAGGAGACTTCTGGGAAGAATGACTGGATAAATTTGAACCATGGGTTTTTCTTCTAATTCCTAACAAAAATAAACTTGGGGGGGGGGGGCACAAGGAGTTACCAAACAAGAAAGGGGTAAAACCTGAAGCTCTATCTCGAAGATGGAGCTAAGGAAAGACAGAAGGTTCTGCACTGTCGTGAAGCTTTTTCTTGCCTCCTCACCCTCTGAAAAGGACAACAGCATTGGATAGAAACAGAGAGAATAAAATCCTACAAGCCTTTACTAGTGCATCTACCTGCTGCTCCAGCTGGGGGAAAAGCGGCCTCGGGAAGCAAAGTGCAGAGAGAAACCTCAGGATCAGAGGGCACTGCCCACGAGCCTGGCTCTTAGCAGAGGCAGGAAAGATGCCAGGACCATACTGTTCTCCTGAGCTCCACATTGTGCCTAGTCACCAAGTCTCATCCTTCCGGAGCAGAATACACCATCAACTAAGCAAGAGGGACAAAGGCGCAGGACACTAACAAATGCACGAGGAGGTGGACAGGAAGTCGTGCTCTCTGACAACACCCCCCAGAGTCCAGCATGCATCTCTCACAGACCCCAGGCCTTTCATCAACAAGGGAAGACTGTGGTGACCCGGCCTCCAGCCTGAGGCCATGCAGAAGTGGGGGTGTAGGCTCCAAACCACGCATTCCCCGTCTCCTGATACCACACATGTATTCTAGCTTTTTCTTAAAACCTTGACCCAAAGAACCATAGAATTTTAGCCCAAAGAACCTCAAAAAATGAAAATGTCTACAGTGCAGAAATAAGACAGGGGAGGCCTGCTCTACCAGGAAGGCGGTGGGAACAGACGGGAGGGGAGTGCTCAGATGTTACAGCTGAATGAACTGCTTAGAACTGTACAAAAGAAAAGTTGGCAGAATTAACAAGGCAATGCCTCTGTTGTCCTTTGAGCACAGCCAATAAGGAAAAGGGTAAACGCCACTCTGGCCACGCTAAAAAGTGAAGCTAACTTCCGAGATTTGTCAGTGGGGAATCTGCAGATGGAGACAGACAGGTAAGGGTAGATATTCAGTGGAAAACAGCACCCAGAGAATGCAGGACACGCAAGTGCATTAGAGACTATCCAAAACTATATTAGTAAAAAAAAAAAAAAAAGGTCAAACTATCCATGTATTAGGCTCAACAATCTAGAATTTAACAAACTTCAGATATTGTGCAAACATGTAATAGGTAGCCAGCACTGAGGTGGCTGATCTAATACATGAAAGCCCAGGGCAGGGCAGGCATCTCCACACTCCATGGTGAGTTCACGTCTTTTTTAGAGGATGGTGCCTTTCCATGAATATACCACAGATAAGGGCAGGGCACCCAGAGAGCCAAGATCCAGCCACGGTTGCTGGGATGCCTGGCAGGATCTGGGCTGCATGCTGGCTCAGCATCTTGAAAACAGCTTTTCCTATGTCCAGGCCCAAGGGTACTGAGGTATCCCTGTCAGATACACAGCTGTGCGTGTAACAGAACAACTGACGGAATGAACTATTCTCTAAAGAGTTCTCACTGGGGAAAAGATCTGTGAATGGGGCCTTACCTTGCAATACTCTCTATAAAATGTTCATGGAGTTTTAAAAATTTGGGCTGAGGATGTAGCTCAGTTGGGTGGAGTATTTGCTTGCCAACAAACCCAAGGCCCTGGGTTCAGTTCCCAGACCTGCATAAACAGGGCATACTGGCACAGGCCTGTGGGTAATCTCAGCAGTCAGGAGTCTGAGGCAGGTGCATCAGAAGCTCAAGGTCTTCTCTCGCTATCTAGCAAGTGAGGGCAGCCTGAGCTATATGGCTGTGTTGATTTAGTTAATTAATTAAAAATTATTTCATGGAATCATTAAAAGCTGCATCTTGTCTTTGTAACCAAAGACTCTGCCTAAATTGAAGAGTTTGAGGTTAATTCCATTGGCAGAAGAAATCCCAAAACAGCCTAGTGTAGACCCTTTCATGTAGACATTAGTGGTCACTCTGATGAAGATATATCATGAAAGGAGCAAGCTGGGCAAGGAAAACTGTTTGAGGAGAAAGGAGGCACCAGAGAGCAGAATGGAGCTAAATTCTGTGTTCAAGGAGATAAACAGATTAAGAAATGGGATAAAGGGAGTGGTGACCTCAGGGTGAGATCCCACCCAGCTAAGCTTCCAACTTGTGGAAAGGAATTAAAGAAAAGTTTGAAGCTGGATGTGGAGGTGCACGCCTTTAATCCAGCACGGGGAAGGCAGAGGCTGGCGATCTCTGAGTTTGATGACAGCCTGGTCTAAAGAGCAAATTCAAGGACAGTCATGTTTGGGCCATAAGGAAAACAGAAAGCTGATGAAGAAGTAATTAAACAGGGAGCCATGTTCCAGCCCTAACGAGCAGCAGAACTTGGCAGCCTGGGCCACGTGGTTCTGGTGTTGAAGCTAAGGATAGACGAAACAGGTTATAGAAGGTGCCTCCATGCCTAAGGACAGCCACTGTGGCCAGGCATGTGTCAGGGGCGTCCCTAAAGGAGGCCTAGTAGAGAGACCACTGTGCGAAGCTGTGAAGGTGGAGCCTGGATTGCCTGTAGAATCCAAGCTGTGAGAGATGCCAGAGTCGTGGGACACCTGCTGAGGAGAGCTGCTAACAGGAAGTGGAACCAGCCCAGGAGAAAGACGTGGGTTGCAGTCAACAAAGCTGAATGGAATTGGAGATGGGGACAGCATTTTGACATCAGGCATTGAGACGCAGAGTTTGGAGCTTGCCCAGCTGGTTTTCAGCCTTGCTTTGGTCCAGTACTTCCTCACCATGCTCCCTTCCCTGTGTTTTTGGAATCATAATGTATGTCCTGTGCTGGTATATGCTTGAAGTATGTGATCTTCTTCATTTTGATTTTGATTTTTACAGGGGGATTGCAGTTAAGAGATTGCCATGTATCTCAGAAAAGACTCTGGACTCTGGACTTTTAAGCACTGTTGAGACTGTGATAGACTATGGGGGGGGGGGCTTTTGAAGTTTGACTGAATGCAGTTTTTTCATTATGATATGGCTATAAGCTTTTGTGGGCCAGAGAGCAGAATGTGGTGGTTTGAAAGAAAATGGCCCCAAAGAGAGTGGTGCTGTTAGGAGGTGTGGCCTTGTTGAAGGAAGTGTGTCACTGTGGGGGCAGGCTTTGAGGTCTCTTCTCAAGCTTCCCTCAGTGTGACAGTCAGCTGACTTCCTGTTGCCTGCAAGACATAGCACTCTCAGCTCCATCACCATGACTACCTGCACGCTGCCATGGACTGAACCTCTGAAACTGTAAGCCACCCTTGATTAAATGTTTTCTCTATGAAAGTTACTGTGGTCGTGGTGTCTCTTCACAGTAATAAAAGTCCTAACTAAGATATCATCATATAGATTTTTCTGTTTTCCAGTCCCCCTCTTACTGATTTGTCAGTTGTAGGAAGTATGTTCTATATCTCCTTTGGGTTTTGCCCAGAACTTGCACAAACTACAGGAGTCATGGCAATAAAATTTCACCAGAAGCAAAGAGCAAGTTCAAGGTAATCTTCCTTTGTCCAGGAGACTCCCCAAAGAGCTGCATGCGGGGTACCTACCTGCAGGCGCTACTTTTTTGCATTACTTCTGCCCGGTGGTAGCCAGAGAGCTTGCAGAATCCATCATTGCTGTAGACGATGGGCCAGTCCACTATCTGGGCATTCCCCAACACAAAATTAGTATCTGTTTCAAAAGAGAAAGAAGGAGCTCATGAGGCAGGATGTTAGTAGACATGAATGATTTCAGCCGGCCTAACGCTTGCAGGTGCAGTCTCTCCTACAGAGCCATGTCCCCAGGAGGAAGGGGGAGAACCAAGCTTTGGAACCAGAAATTATGAGTGTAGATGCTAATGAAGGTCAGTGTATCCTAGGAAAGGAAGCGTGTTAGCCACCAACCCAGGAACCTATGGGGTCTCCTGAGACAGGGTCAGCACTAACTTTTCATCCCTCTGGAAGCACATCGTAATGCAAAGCCAATGAGCCAGAGGAGTCGCTTCTGGGCTCTGCAGCACCTTGACCTTCTCTTGTCCTGAGGGTACAAATTGGCTGACCCTGACTAGCCCTGGCCATTCTGCAAGGCCTCTCTATAGAAGCAAGGCATGTGAGTAGTGCAAAACCTCACAGGATACATGGGAGACATCTCAGAGGACAGTGACCAGACCCTTCTCCTGAGACGGTGTAGAGAGTCATCAAGGGGCTTACACCACACAACCTCCTCTGACTTGAAGTCGTGCAAGCACAGAGCTGCATGCCAGTGACCAGCCCCCCTCTCACTCGGCAGCCAGGGTTTCAGGAGGCAGACAGCAGGCTGATTTATGGTTCTAATGTTTTGAAAATCAAAAGTTGTCAGTACCTTTTGTGCTCAGAAAATCGTTTCCCTCTTTTGATCTCAATAATTTAAATTGACAGATAAAATATGAGTCTTCAATGTAGCCATTATTTTAGCCTGGCTCCTTTCTCTACACATATTCCCATTTTCCTTAGCCCTGAAAGAAATACAAACATACTCTATCCTGTTATAAATTGTATACACACAAACACACACATATCTTCTATGTGAAATATGCTCTCACTAACTCTAAGGCCAATTTGTTCTAGAATAGCATTTTTATGCTCCTGTGTGCATCAGTGAATTCCTATGAAACAGCCAATCCCTAATTTTCCATATCACTGAATGCACATCAATAATACAAAGCAAGTTCCTTAAGTGTGCATGTCCCTGTCTGGGTGAATGTGTGCACATGTGTGTATAAGTGTACATGTGCATACAGTGAATGTGTGCTCACGTGTGCATGAGTGTGTGTCTGCATGTAGTGGGTGTGTGCTCACATGCGCATGAGCGTGTGTATGCATGTAGTGAATGTGTGCTCACGTGTGCATGATCGTGTGTATGCATACAGAGGTTGGAGCTTGTTTCCCCTGACTGCTCTCATCTAATTTTAGAGAAAGGGTTTATTCCTGAACATGGAGTTCATGGCTCTGCTAGGCTGGCTGGTGAGTGAGCTCAGAGATCCACCTGTTTCTGCCCCTCCAGTGCTGGAGCTAGAGGTGTGCTCCACTGCGCCCAGCCACCCACACAGCTGATGTAGAGCAAATGCAGTCCTCCGGCTTGCGGCAGGCACTTTATCCACCGAGCCAGCCCTCAGCCCCTAGGACAGCACGGATAATTCACTCACAGTGTAGATCACTACTCTTCCTGTCTTCATGGAGTCGGACGGGCTGCTCTGCCCTCTGCAGATGAGTTTATTTCTTGATTTGGCAGGTTTATAAAGAATATTACATTTCATAAAAGAAAAAAAAATACACCAAAGACTGAGGTTGCTTTACTGCTCATGGAAAAGGCAAGAAGAGAGAGATGCCAGAGGCCATGCTGAACCAAGGCCTTTGAGGGGTCATCTTCCTTGAGAATAGCTATATTTATTTATTACTATCATTATTAGTCTCATTATTATTTTTGTTATTATTTTCATTATTGTTATTGTTGTTGTGTGTGTATAGACAAGCTATGGAGTACCCATAGAGGTCATAGGGCAACATTATAGGGTCTGTTCACTCCTTCTACCTTAACACAGATTTTGGAGGATCAAACTCAGGTTGCCAGGCTTCTGTGGTAAGAAGCCTTTACCCCCTGAGCCATACTGACAGCCCTAGTTTGATCTACTTAAAAGGAACATAAATACAGCTTTCAAGAAGGGAAGGTGAACGCCTACTATTTTCACAGATTCTCTTCTAATGAAAACTTACAACCAGCTCCCCGATCCGTCTCGCCCACACTTACATAAGGCCTTTGTAAATGCACTCTGCGTACCAAGCAGAAGGCAGGACTGCAGGGCAATCAGACTGTGCGACACGGCCCCTGAGCACAAGACAATTCCAAGACAGATGGACACAAACACCTAAAGAAGGAGGCAAAGAGGTGGCACACACCTGCCATCCTGGTAATCAGGAGACCAAGCAGAAAGGCTGCCACATAAGGACAGCCAGGACTGCACAGCAAGGCCCTGTCTCAAAACCAAAACAAGGCCAGAAGTGATGATGAGAACGTGTGATCTCGGCACTTGGGATCTCGGCACTTGGGATCTCAGCACTTAGGAGGATCTGGAGATCAACATTCTTGGCCACAAAGCACAATTCAAGACAAGCTTTGGCTATAAGGCCTGTCCGAATAATAAAAAGAGGGGCCTAGGGAGGTGGCTCAAAGAATTAATCACTTGTTGTTCAGCCACAAGAAGCAGAACTCAGACCCCGAAAACCCATAATAAACCGGGAGCTGTCGTGCGTGTTTGTCTGAATCCCAGCACACGGTGCGGGGAGATGTAGGCAGAGGCAGAGGACTCAGGGGGGACTCCCTAGACCAGAGGGCCTGACATACGCATCAGTCAGCAAATCTTCCACACTACACATAAACACTCACACATATACTAACAGTTTAAAAGCCCCAAATGCACTCTGAAAGCCCTGGGTGGTGGTTTGAATGAGAACTGCTCCCATCGGCTCATATATTTGAAAGTTTGGTCCCCAGTAAGGTGAAACCCTTTGGGGAGGATGAGGAGGAGCGAACTTGTTGTCCTGTACCAGAGGTCTTGAGGGGAGGGAAGAAACCCGTCATCCCAGCACAACATCCCAGCATGACATTGTTTCCTCTCCCCTTTTAACCCTAACTGTAAAGAATGACCTGCACATTACTGCCCAGAACAGTGTGTCTATATGCTAGGGGTACCCACATAACCCCGTGATCTGCCACACATCATAGGAATGAAGGGAGCCCTGTCAATGGCGTCACTGAGGACAGGCACCATTAGCTGGTGTTTGCTCTGATTCATGCTCTACTATGAGATGGGATTTGTAACCTTTATGAAGTGGTATTACTAATGAGCATCATGGATTTCATCACCTGATTCATGAAGAAACTGAGTCTCTTCAGATACCCAATAGGCAGTTAAATCCACATGAAGCTGGAACTCAAAATTGGGTCTGTGTGACTTCAAAGTCTATGCTTTTTGTCATTCTATCACATGGACTCCTTACTCCATTGAGTACTAAAATCAAACCAACGCTGTGATTTATCTACCTCTGAAATTCTAAATATAATGAGATTTTTAACCAATGAACCAGCAGTCCACTCCTGCCTCATCTGTTCTGATGGACAAGGTGCCCTCGGGACGTGGGCAAAAACATTCCTTCTTCAGAGCCTAGCTTCTCCATCTGCCTTCCCCATGTTCAGTATCTTCCCTTGCTGGAAAACTTCTCAGAACTTAGAAGACTGATCTATTTCTGGAATAGTCCTCCTGCCTCCTCACAATCACAGAAGGGACAGACGGGATGAGAGACAGATGAGAAGGAAGGGTGGTGCCTGGCTCCCTACCGGTTCTCAGGGGTGGGAGGGAATTCCACCTGGGGTGACACACTTCTGGGCCGGTCTCCATTCCCTTGGTGTTGGGGGGGACACAGAAGCTGCCATCTTCCCCCACAGCGGATGGATTTGTAAACGTGGCTGGTTATAGCAGTCCAAGGCCTGTGTCAGACTGCCCGAGACTAGGATCAACTAGACCGGAAGGGACGAGTAACTTTGGTAGGTGATCAGAAAGGCTAAGGAGACGAGCAGGAAGATGGAGAGAGGGAGGAAGGGACAGAAACATAGAGGGAACCATAAATTATACAAAGAGAAACAGAACAAGAAAGACATGTCAGAGGCGGGGCAGGGGAACCAAGTTCTGTTTAATCCAAGAGTCCATTGAGTATAAACTTGGTCCCAACAGTTCCTGGGCACCCAGAGACTGGGGCAGGAGGACACAGGCCTGCACTTAGGCCTCTGGCTCACCAGAGTCCTTGCAATTATCATTTGTGCTGCATGAATATGATCACAGAGAGAAAGGGGAAGGGTGAGGCCAGTGTGCCAACTCGACAGAAATCTAGACATATCAAGGAAGAGGGAACCTCAACTGAGAAAATGCCTCAATCAAATTGGCCTGATTGAGCAAGCCCGTGAGACACATTCTTGAGTAAATGATTGAAGCAGGAGGGCCCAGCTCACTGGGGGCAGTGCCCTCCATGGCCTCTGCTTCAGTTCCTGCCTTCAGGTCCCTGGTTTGAGTGCCTGCCCTCACTTCTCTTTGATTATGGACTGCAATCGTGGGGTGAAATAAACTCTTCTCTCCCTAAGTTACTTTTGGTCATAGTGTTTATCACAGCAATAGAATCCTAAATAGGACTAACAGGAACCCACATCACTCCTACACATGGAAGCCTAGACATCCGCCTCCCTGCCACAGAACAGACAGGCCCAGGAAGACAGAGTCTAAAAAATAAAAACAAAGTTAAACACTAGTGTGGGCAAGACTCCATGACAGCAGCCCTGCTCAGCTCAGGGTGTTCATCCTCTTCCTGGCTGGCCACGTTGACAAACAAGAGGTTGGTTATGAAGTCAACAGCTCAGGCACTCTCCACACTTCCAAACCTGAGAGACTCTAGGCTGTGCTGTTTCTTAGCTCAGCAAAAGGAAACAAACTGGAAGCCAAGCCAAGCCTCACGAGAAAGGCAGCGCTCTACTTGGACAGAGCGTTGAAAAGACATCGCCTCCCACACAATCAACGGGAAGATAACCAGGGTTCACAGGATACAAGAATTCATATTATTTAAGTGGTCACATCACCCAAAGTGACTTGCAGATCCAATGCAATCCCAATCAAAATTCTAATGCCATTTTCACAGAAATATAAAGATAATCTAACAATTCATGCATGTGTATGAATAGATGTGCATTGTGTGTGTGTGTAACATCTTGTGAAAACTCCAGTCCTGTGAAGACCTTGTTCTGTGAAGTCTCCATTTCTCTATAAAGACCTTGTTCAGTGAGGACCCCATTTTGTGAAGACTCCACTCTATGAAACCCATACTATGAAGACCTCATTCCACGAAGGTCCCCCAGTAAAGACCCCACTCTGTGAAGATCCTGCCCTGTGAAGATTCCGTTCTGCATATTGGCCCCATAGTTGCCTCTGCCTCCGCGTGGAGAGGATGAAGACAAAGCTTGGGCTAGGTGACCCTATATTCACCCACAGCTTAACTGTGACAGGCTCCACCACTGTGGTCTGCCAGTTCCTAGCAGAAAGACAGTAACTCATGGTCTAGAGGTCAAAGTTGAGGCTCTAGGTGAAAACAATGGAGCTGCCAAGCTCTGTAATCCAATCTAACAGCCATGCACTGATATCATACCTTGGTCTTCACATGGCTGCCGCAGATAGCTCATTTGAGTGAAAGCCCAGAAGGCATGAAAACAAAATGGGCTCTAAGTCATTAACAAGGACCAGGGCTCTACGTCACCCACACTGCCCTGACTCCTGGCACTGCCTGATCTCACTGGAGATTCCCACAAACACCCGCAGAGGAGGGAGCAGTGTGAGGCCCTCTGGCCTCTGCTAGCGATGGAAAAGCCTTTTTGACTTTCCTCTTAAAATCAAAAATGACATCTTATATGCCTCAAGGCCACTGCTTCATAGCTGAGATAGTCAGAGCATCACTCTAGGCAGCTGAGACGACACTGGTGGTTCTGATGTCTGCATCCTTGTGGCCTGTCGCTGAGGTGACCCTGGTGGTACTGATGTCTGCATCCTCGTGTTCTGTCACTGAGGTGACGCTGCTGGTACTGATGTCTGCATCCTCGTGTTCTGTCGCTGAGATGCACTGGTGGTTCTGATGTCTGCATCCTCGTGTTCTGTCGCTGAGATGCACTGGTGATTCTGATGTCTGCATCCTTGTGGCCTGTCGCTGAGGTGACGCTGCTGGTACTGATGGCTGCGTTCTTATGTACCATCATGGTGTACTCTTCTCCCCTGGACTCTGTTGGGTCTAGCACATGCCTCCTCCGCAGTAAAGTTGGTGCTGTGCCAAGCTCTGTCCTATATCTCAATGTTTAGTTTTGCAAAATTTCTGCTTCTGCAGTCTTGAGAGCACTACGCAGTCTCATAAGAAGTCCAGTTGCTCCACTGGAGATGCTAAAACAGAGGCTGCCTAGCAAGACAAAGGTCCTGACACTACCCAAGGAACCAGGGAATCTACTCAATGATAAAAGCTAGCAGAAAACTAAGGAATAAAAGCCACACTACCAAAATGCAAATCAAGATGGTTTTGAAGGTGGGCAAGATGGCTCATGGGTAACAGAATTCAGTCCTGGCAGCTGGATTCGAACTCCAGGAACCACATGGGAGAAGGGCAGCAGCAATTCCTGCAAGCTGTGCTCTGACCTGCACAGGCTGCACTATTCACAATAGCCAAGAGAAGGATCCTGCCTTGATGCCCGTCAAAGATGAATGGGTAAAGAAGTGTGTATGGAACTTTATGCAGTCATAAATAGAAATTAATGACATTTGTAGAAAGGTGGATGGAACTGGAGATCATTATGCTACACTGAATAAGCCAGATGTGGAAAGTCAAATAACACATGCTTTTTCTCAAACGTTGATTCTATATTTAGCTATTATATATATTAATATATATTTATATTTATATATTAAGTGTGTGTAGTGTGTGTATATGTGTGGTGTGTGTGTACTGTGTGCGTATGTGCGTGTGGTGAGTGCATATGTGTATGGTATATGTGTGTATATGTGTGGTGTGTGTGTGGTGTGTGTATGGTGTGTGTGGATGTGTGGTGTGTGTGTGTTTGGTGTGGATGTGTGGTGTGGATGTGTAGTGGGTATGTGTGGTGTGTGGGGTGTGTGTGTGATATGTGTGTGGTGTGTTTGGATATGTGGTGTGTTTGTGGATGTGTGGTGTGTGTGTGTGTGGTATGTATGGATGTATGGTGTGTGTGTGTGGTGTGTGTGTGGTATTGTGGGGTGTGAGTATGTGGCGTGTGCGTTGAAGGCAGAAAGGAGACAATGCAAAGGAAGAAAGCGATTTCAAATGAGGAGGAGGAAGTAAAGGGAGGGATGAGATAGAGGAGAAGCAAGCAGACAGGGACGTCTTGTGGAAAAGGAGGCTATTAGCGAGAATATGGGGGAAGGAAAGAAGAATAAACTTATGGGTATAAAAAGTCAGAATGGAATTCACTCCTCTTCATGCGTCACAGTGCAGGGAGTGGCACTCAGGTCTCACTGGACTTCAGGTCCATGCAACAGGAGAGAAACCAGGCCTGACGCTGGAAACCTAGCCAATTCCTGGGACTGGTGAGGCCTTGGCTCTTAGAAGAGAATCAACTACTGTCACTCTGCTAGACAAGCATAATTCCCAGCCAGATCCCACATCTTACCCTCATGCCCACAGATAATTGTAGCCTCCACACCTCATCAAAGAAGCCTCTCTTTCTGGTGGGAATGCAAACTTGTGCAACCACTCTGGAAAGCAGTGTGGAGGTTTCTCAGGAAATTCGGGATCAACCTACCCCTGGACCCAGCAATACCACTCTTGGGAATATACCCAAGAGAGGCCTTATCATACAACAAAAGTATATGCTCTACTATGTTCATAGCTGCATTGTTTGTAATAGCCAGAACCTGGAAACAACCTAGATGCCCTTCAATTGAAGAATGGATGAAGAAAGTATGGAATATATACATATTAGAGTACTACTCAGCAGTAAAAAACAAGGACTTCTTGAAGTTTGCAGGCAAATGGATGGAAATAGAAAACACTATCCT
>NW_026067942.1:7241523-7244142 GCF_014885135.2 Alexandromys fortis | reverse complement strand
AATAAATAAATAAATAAATAAATAAATAAATGAAGCCTCTATTTACAGCCAATGGAGACCACCACAGAAAACCTCAACAGCACAGAAGGAGGGAACAGAAGTTGGTGGGAGCCCAGCTCCAGTGGCTACATCTCTGCCATCATCCCTGCATCTACAGCTCAGGAAACAACCGAGAAGAGGGGATGGAAAGGCTGTAAGAGCCGAAACACCAGGAAGCCTGCTGTGAACGTCTCTCCTAGAAATGGTTACAAAAACAAGACTGGAACAATAGCAATGTAAAAGGATGCTCTAGTGTGGAAGGGAAATCTTCAATAAACAAAGAACTATAGGCAACTAATGACTGCTAGAAGAATTAGCCTCTCCCAAGGGACAAGGACAACCCCTTATTGGCTGTCCGTGCAGAGTGATCAGCCTGGAAACCGCATTCACACCACCAGCAAAAATAGACTTAGCAGATTGTGTTTACATATAGTTGTGCAGACACACACATACATGCATACATGTACACATACATACATCAATTTGCACATAACAACAATAAGGAAAAAAGTTATCAAGTTGAGAGGGGACATGGGAGGGGCTCAAGGAAGGAAGAATAGCCGGGAGAGGTTGGACGAAGGAAAGTGGGGAATGGGGGAGTGATGTAATTCTATTTCAACTAAAATCATATTTTAAAAGTAAAAGCTTCAAAAGAAGACAGCTTGTCAATCATCCTTGCCCCTCCCTCAGATCTACTCAAAAGAACAACACAGATAACAAGTTAGATTCTAATTTTGGTTGCTTCCCTGCAAGCCTTGTGGGGAGCTCCTTTCCCTCTGTGGAACTGGGAAAGAGAAGAGACCCTGAATTAGCTGGAAGCCGCAGATCTGACTCTAATCCCTATGTCCTCACAGAGAACAAGTCCTACGGTGACTGCACCCTCTAAGCCACCCATCTGCACAAGGCCACCAGCAGCCGCCACCCAGAAAGTCACCTCCCTACTGCCTGCCTCTACTGACATAGAGGAATCTTTCAAAGGAACGTGCTTGGGTGAACCACACTCCACACTGCTTCTGCTCCGCGGAATAGCTAGGACTGGAGAGAGGTGTGAGGGGCAGTTAATCACAAGTCTAAGAATTCAAAAGTACAAGATCATTGTACGCTGGTGGCCAGTGTGTGCACCCTGAAGATGCCTAAATGTGCTCTTGGGAATCAACAAAGTCTAGTCGAGAAATCTGCCCTTGAACACAACAGTTTATAGTGTAATTCAAACATCCAAGGAGACTGAGGCAGGAAGATTGACGGTTCAAAGCCAGCCTGGTCTACATAGAAAGGCCCTCTCTTGAAACAAAAAAGAAAAGAAATGTACTCTTGACACTGATGCAGCCGCCTCTCTGTGGGTGGTGGGGGCTACGGCGCCTCCCCCAGAGTATTAAAATGGGCAGACACACAGGAAAATTAGCCCGATCGTACTGCTTCCTCCCATACCCTCCTGCTCTGTGAGAGTCTACTGCCCGACAAGACTGTTTCCGTCTTTCAATCTTCCTCCACCCTCAGCTCCCCTCCAGTTCACTGACAAAGCCCAACAGTCTCCAAAAGCTATGTTTTATTGGAAAGGCTCCCCACCCCCATCACGGAGTCTCTTCAGCCAAGGGGCCTGAGCCCAGCCATTCTGCAGCAGGAAGGATCCTCACGCTCCTCCCAAACCTACCATTTGCCCATAAAGCCTAACACAGAGACATTCTAAAGAGAATTATTAGAAAATTGCTTTTCATTGTAATTACCACAAATAACAAAGGAGAGACTCAGTAAAGCATGGTACAAGAAGTGACTCGGTGCGGGCAATTACGCAGATAAAAGCCACATTCGGCACGTGGCTTGCGCAGGTTCATCGTTTCCTGCCAACGCTGGGGATTAAAGGACGGTAACTACTGCACAGTGCACGTCCAACAACTCAGAGCCCCGCGTGGAAAGGAACAGGTCTCTCTGACACTCCACAGGGCTCTAGATCTGAAACAGAAACATAGTAGCTGCAATAAATGACAAGAACCTAGACAAAGAGCAGAAAATAATGGCTTTGTTTTCTTGAACCTACATAAAGCCCATATCAGGAATTACTTTTTGTTTTGACTTTGCTTGCGTTTTTGAAACAGGGTCTCATTCTTTATAACCCAGGCTGCTCTCCATCTCTCCACTGCTCTGAAGTCTGGGCAGGCTTGGAACTCACTGTGTCCCCGTGAAGTTCAGACTAGACGCGAATCCACAGAAATCAAATCCCTCTGATTCACCCACTCTATCCCAGCACCTAGATTACAGCTACAAATCACATCTGACTTTACTTTAATATTTTGATTAATTTTATTGTATGCATATGAACGTTTTGCTTACAAGTATGCATGTATTGTAGCGCAGGTGTGACTGATGCCCCCCCAAGGTCAGAGGACATCATTGAATGCACTGAACTGGAGTTACAAAGAGTTGTGGGCTACCGTGTGAGTGCTGGGAATGGAACCTGGTCCTCTGCAAGGGCCACAAATGCTCTTAACCAGCATCTTCCTGCCCCCGGGAGGGAAGAAAGGGAGGGAGGGAGGGAGGGAGGGAGGGAGGGAGGGAGGGAGGGAGGGAGGGAGGGAGGGGGGA
>NW_026067942.1:7234731-7237942 GCF_014885135.2 Alexandromys fortis | reverse complement strand
ATATATATATGTATGTATATGTATATGTATATATGTATATATATATATAATCTCCCCTCTGAAATTGCCAACAGGCCTCTCCCACACTGCCCTCCCCTCCCCATAAAGAGACTATTTGGCTCCTGCCATCTGGTCCTTCCTTTGAGTCTCACGTCATGTGTGGCCCCATGTACACATGCACATTAATAAATCAGTTGGGCTTTTCTCTTGCAACTATTGCTTATGTTGCAGGGGTGTGAGCCATGACCCTCTGTGATGAGCAGGAAAGTGATCACCTCTTCTCTGCTCCTCAGGGAGGCACAAAGGGAGCAGGCATCACTGTGACAAGTGACCGGGAAGGGATGGCTGCCAAGAGACATTCAATGCAAAGACAAGGAGAAAAGCTATTAGTGGAGCATGGGGGAACCCCCGGGTGTTCAGCTGTCTGGGAAAGGACCAGACAGGAGACCAGAACCTAGGACCTTCTTTTCCTAGAAAAAGCATGCTACCATTTCAAAATGGCAGACACACCAATCTCTTCATTTTCAAAGGATGACCAAAAAGCTAGAAAAGATATAAAAAAGGAGCCTCCTGCAGGAAGCGACTCTCGAGTCTTCAAGGTGAAGGAACAGAGAGTGTTGGGTGACAGAGGGAGTCAGGTATGACATTCCAGGAACAGCCAGCAAAGGTTGATGGGTAGGTCAGGGGAGAAGCTCGCTGTACTGAGAGAAAGGAGGACTTAAGACACTGACTGAAAGTCAGCAGAGGAAGCATGCGCTCTCACCCCAATGCACACATTCCTCTGTCCACATGTGCCTGGGAGCCAAGTGTTTACCTCACCCATGAAGAGGGGGAGTTGTCTCTAAAGCAGGGCTCCCAGAAGTCACACCCATCAGAGCTGCCAGGAGGCTTCACAGAAGCACAGAAAGCTGGGACCCATCCCCCAAGTTTCTGGCTTCATCTCTGTTGCTGTGGCAACACACCCTAGAGGTACAGTCCATCACAGCAGGGGAGTCACAGCAGCAGGAGGCACCTCACAGCCACAAGAACAGAGAGACATGGAAACACACACACTTGGTGCTCAGCTAGCTCTTACACAATGCAAGGTCCAAACCCAGAGAATGATGCTGCCCACTTTCAGGCTGGATCATCTTACCTCAACAGTAGAGATATCTACCACAGACATGCCCAGAGACCAACCGAATCCAGGCAGTCATCATTGAGACCCTCTTCCCAGATGAGTCTAGGATGTGTCAAGTTGGCAGCTGGAACTAACCCTCACACTAAGGAGGATATGAGACAGGAGATTTCGCTTCTTCGGCCTCTAAAGATTCTGCTGCCGGAAATGAACCCACATTGATTGAGGTCATCTCTTCAAACTTCAGTCTCTGCTTGTAAAATGGGAATAATGGCAGCTCCCACAGAACAGGCTTATAAGGAAGATCAAAGAAGATGCCTATCAAGGCTTCGGTGCACAGCTAAGAGTCTAGACAATAACTAACAATTGCCCAGGTGTCTGTAACTCATGCTAGGCAGCATCTGGTGACTGTGATAAACCCTCCACTTGTGCTCCCTTTGACATGTGAGATTATAAAACTGGTAAAATATAGAAAAGAACGTGAACATACTTCATCAAGCCTGTACATGGAGACTTCATTGGGCCAAACACCTGAGTGTTTGTACGTTTGCATGTTGAGATGCGCTTAAAGACACATCTCTCGCCAAACTCACCCACACAGCACACACTAGATCATACAAAGGCTGAGAAACCAACTCAGCCACAGAACAAGTCACTGGTTCCTCGGGCCAGTCCCACCCAGAACACTGAGCCGCTCAGCTCCTTAAGAAACATGTCATAAAGGAGCAAGGAGTGAGATGGAGGAGGCAGAACGGCAGCAAGGTGACCCTCAGGAGGGGAAAGTGGTTTCAGCCTTTGCCAACTCCCGAGGTGTAAACGTGCTCACCACGGCAGCTTTCGAACACCAAGGCGAAGTTGACAAATCAGAGTGGGGAAGAAAAGTACACAGTCACGCCCTGTGCACATCTGTGCAGTCTTCCCAGACCCCCACGGAGAGCTCCTGGGGGAACAGCCAGGACCCCACGGATGCACGGATGAAATCATTAACTAGGGAATAGTCGTCCTCCGTGCACTGGCGGGGAAAAGCTCAGAGGATCACCAGGTACCTCCTATCTCACATGGAACACCGGTAAGATGAAGCCAGCAGCTGTGATCCACACAGGCCGGTCTCCCAAGACACAGAACAGGCTGGGAAGACAAAAGACAGTGGACCTATCAATCCAAACAGAACGTACGCAGGTCCCTACCCCTGTAGAAACCCCGAGCCTTCAGGACAGCTACACACGACTCTAATCTGTTTAGTCTCAATGAAGCTACAAGAAAGACAAAGTAAAATAAAAACCTAAAATTACAACTACCCATGCAGGCGAGCTGGCTCAGCCAGTAAAGGCATTTTCCACCAAGGTTAGCCTGGATTTGATCCTGGGCCCTACAAGGTAAAAGGAGAGAACTGACTCTCAAAAGCTGTCCTCTGACCTCCACATGCGCGCACATGTTCACACATTCACACACACACACACACACACACACACACACACACACACGTGCACACACAAGCAAGCTTAAATGTAAATATCTGCACACACAGTTGACTAAATGCAGTCTTGCCACTCAAATTAACCACATCTTCTTTGTCACAGTTGAAAAGTGAAGTTCTGGCCTAAGATGTATTTTTCTAAGTTAACTCTTAATACAAAATAAAGTTAAGCCATGGACTGGAGTGGAGTGTGCTGGTATCTTCTGTCTTTCCAGCACTGACCCCTGCACACCAAGAACAACCAGGCTTTGCGGAAAGAGGAAACAGAGGCCCTTCTCTTCCTGCAGAAGCACCTGCACTGGCTAGTCAGTGACATTGTGGCCTGTGTAACAAGACCCTGTTCAAAAACAAAACAAAGACATCCTTGCTCGTGTTCTCCCTCCATCTGCTCCTCATTGGGACCTTGGGAACTCAGTCCAGTGCTCCAGTGTGGGTCTCTTACTCTATCTCCATCCATCACCAGATGAAGGTTCTATGGTGATATGAAAGATATTCGTCAGTATTGCTATAGGATAGGGTCATTTCAGGTTCCCTATCCTCAGCTTCCCAAGGAACACGAGCAAGGATGTCAGGACCACGGGGGGTGCACCCACTCACTGAGACAGTGGGGCTGATCT
>NW_026067942.1:7233540-7234380 GCF_014885135.2 Alexandromys fortis | reverse complement strand
TTTTTTTCCTATTCTCAATAAAAAAAAAAAAAAAAAAAAGAAAAGAAACCCCTGGTGGCCCTGCAGAGCCATACAGCTGTGACAGCTGTGGGGTGCCTCTTGCTTACTAATTACATCGATGATGGTAGGCCGGGCTCCACTCACTTCAGAACATCTGTCTTATGCAACATGGGGCTAACCAGAAGTGCTGCCACCTGGGTGTGAGTTAGAAGACTGATGACCGGCATTGTTCAATGACGCCCAGGCACAAGGACTTTAAGTGGTCTGTCATTAATATACACATCTGATTGCTACAGCGGGGGCCGTGAGCACCCGGCGAGAGGCTGGATAGACAACACCAGAGTGGCAAACTCCAGATCTAAGGTGCATTGAAGAATCTCACCAGGGCACGAGCACCCCAGAGGCAGGGCAGCGACGGGCCAGAGGCAGGAAGATTTTAGGAAAGAAATCTTCCCACATTCTGCTATCTTTTTATTCAGTGACTTGACACGATCTGGCCATCCCACATCCAGCCACACAGAAGAGACGTAGTTATGAAAGTCAGAGTCCTCCTGGGTGAGATGTGCAGACAGGAAAGACGCAGTGAGTGCTGAGTCTGCAGAACCATCTCCTAGACCTTGGGAAGATTCATACTTCATGCCAAGCTTCATTGAGGCTTCTTCAGTGAGGCCCAGAGGCACAAACGTTTCCTTCTCCTGGAATTCCCAGGCACAGAACCCAGCTCATGAGAGGTTCACCAGTTACGACACTGAGTCACAAGCCAGCCTTTGCATTTTAATTCCCTTCTGATTATTTTCTGTGTGTATATGCAAATGTCATGTGTGTGTGTGTGTGTGTGTG
>NW_026067942.1:7203858-7230012 GCF_014885135.2 Alexandromys fortis | reverse complement strand
TGTGTGTCTGTCTCTGTGTGTGTCTCCATGCATGTGTCTATGTGTGCGTGTCTGTGTTTATATGTCTGTTGTGAGTGCCTGTGGGTATCTGTGTGTATATCTGTGTGTCTGTCCATGTGTGCATCTGCCTCTGTGTATGTCTCTGTGCATGTATCTGTATATCTGTATGTGTATATATCTGTGTTTGTGTGTCTGGTATGTGTGTGCCTGTGTCTCTCTCTGTATGTGTGTCTGTTTGTGTCTCTATGTATATCTTAGTTTGTGTATCTGTGTGTCTCTGTGTATCTGTATGTGTTTGTGTCTCTATGTGTATCTGAGTGTGTATGTGTGTGTCTCTGTGTGTCTATGTGTGTATCTGAGTGTGTATATGTGTGTGTATATGTATGTGTGTCTATGTGTGTATCTGAGTGTGTCTATGTGTGTACCTGAGTGTGTATATGTGTGTGTATATGTATGTGTGTATCTGAGTGTGTATATGTGTGTATCTGTATGTGTGCATCTGAGTGTGTACATGTGTATGTGTGTGTGTGCCACAGAGTGCATGTGGAGGTTGGAATACGATTTTTCAAAAGCTGGTTCTCCTTCCCCTGTGGTCCAGTTCAGGCAGTCAGGCTAGCCCAACAAGCCCTTCTCCCTGCTGAGCCATCTTGTGCGCTATCCCATAGGATCTCAAAGGATGGTGGACGCACTCGTGAGCCAACTCACATGGAGCAAGGCATCTTCATCACGCCTGCCGACTGCTGGCAATCCAAAGCGCAGCCACTGATCAGATCTAAAATTCATATTCCGTCAAAATCAACCCGAGAGACTTTAAGGCGTTTTATGTTTGGTATTCCCAGAGGCCTGAGCAGCCACTGACGCCAGTCACACCACAGAACAGGAGCAGCTACTTTGATCAAGATTCACCAGGGTGTGGCTTCCTTCCAGAACTCCGTCCTCCAGGCACCGCGTGGCCATGGCTGTCCTGAAGTTAGAGCAGGTGTGCTCACCCCTCATAAAAGGGGGTGTGAGAGCATCAGAGCCTGCACTTCCCGTCACTCCATCCCAACCCACTGTGGCATCCTGCCCCCTTGAACATGGAGCACACAGATGGGAAGACTGAGGTGGGGTTTAGGGAAGCCGTCTTCACGCGATCACCCATGCTGGGTGGGCCTCTGGTGATTCAGCTCTTTGGGGGTCACTTTTAACCCCCAGTCCACGCACCTTTAAACTTGCAGACTGGAATGGGCTCCAGATTTTGATCAGTCATGGGACCTGCCATGTCCCCAGAGAAAGTCACACAACAAGCTCACTAGGAGTAAGAGGGTTTCTTGTTACTGTCTATCCCAGGGTTCGGTAACTATGTCCAGTAAATCTTTGAATGAAAATCCACTACGACCTGCTGCCCGGACCCCCATTTACTGCCCATTTTGAAAAGTCTGCTTCCCACCACTAAGAACTGTTCAAGAGCTCCTGGCTCCTTGACTTTACGGGGAACATGTCCTTCTGTTGGATCTTGGGTTCACAGACTCATGAAAGTGACCCGGGGTTCCCTGAGGTACACACACACACACACACACAAGAGCCCTTCCCGCTACAAAGGTGAGATGCCCCTGGCTTCTTGACTGTTCCTGGGCTCCTCTCTGCCTTGTTGTTCTGCCGGGATGTGGTGGTATGGCTGCTGGCCAACATGGTGGCTGTTGCTGTTGATATAACATTTTGTTTCATCTCCACTTGGAAATCCGCTTCTGGCGAGAGCAACGGTGACACAGGAATGCGATTTCACGGTGCACTCCCAAGAGCAAGGAGGGGACATCCTCGGTCCTGCCCTTCCGACTGTAGAGGAACTACAGGAACAACCCTCATCCACACAGCGGCGAGGAAGAACAGACTAGACGGTGGATAAGTTCTGTCTCATCTACAGCTCTGGGACATTGTGAACACCACATCCTCCAGGCACCCAAACAAAGCTAGTTCTAACCCCTTTGCACGTTCTCTCAGCCATTCTTCTAGAGATGACCAAAGCATTTTCCAACCAAGGTTCATCAAGCAGAGAAAAAATAAAACACAAGAAATTGCATGAGGGCTGGGTACAACTCAATGGCGCAGCGCTTACCTAGCTAGTTCAAGGCCCTGGCTTTGATCCACAGTACCCCCTCTAACAACCACCAGCTGCAGCACCTCCGACCAGACACTGTGAGCAGGCCACTTAGCACAGGATTCAGTTTGTTGCTCATCACACACTGGGGTAAAATTCCTAATAGGGGGACTATGGAGCATTGCTATTTAAAGGTAAATGCTATTTAAATGTTGTGATGACCACAAATACATTGCCAGGTTTTCAAGAAATGATACATGTGTGTGTACATCTGCATGTATATATGTGTGTTCATATGTATATATGTGTGTGTGTATGTATGTATGTTGGTTTTTCAAGATAGGGTTTCTCTGTGTAGCCCTGGCTGGTCCTGGAACTCACTCTGTAGACAGGCTGGCCTTGAACTCACAGATATCCACCTGCCTCTGCTTCCCAAGTGCTGGGATTTAAGGCGTGCCCCACCACCTTCAGCTGGCAGTAACATAAAAACGTATACTACAATGCAGGTAGATATTGAGCTGTCTTAGCATCCACGGTATTCAGTCATTCACACTAGGGTAGTGTTAGGAAAATGATCACCAAAAACTGTACACTCCATATTTCAAGTCAGCACTCTTTACCTGAAAACAGAGTATGTAAGATGTCTTCCAGCTCCTCCACCCCACCCCACCCCCCAGAGCTTCTGGCTTGTCTGTGTTGCTCCTTTTTAGTTGATGGGAATCAAGCTGTTGGACCAGGTGCCGAGAAAAGAAAGGGCCAGAGCTAAAAATACTCCAGGCCGCTTGCTTTATCGACTTTCTACCTATACTTACACAGGGGACCGGCGCCGACATCGACTAACCAGGAGGATGGTTGTAGGAGTTTTTAACTCCCGATAAACCCAAGCAGCCCTGGCTATAGCCTGCAGCACCCTCTTCCTGCTCCAGGCCACAGAGCACACCACAATAGTTTCCCCGCTGACTTACAGGACGCCCCTTCCTCTCCAGCAGATAGACGTTTCATTAATGTTCATGGTGTTTGTGCAAAAGTTAAATGCCACTCACAGTGGGGTCCCCAAATCTGCAAGATGATGTCCATTCCAGGTCAGTTAATGGAGCCATAATAATACACTAACTTAAACTACGATTGCTTCCAGATTTTTATGGCAGAAGCCATTCCTTGTGGCTGCCGGTTAGCAATTATCACACACACACACACACACACACACACACACACACTAATGCACAGGGCCCCAGGTAATGACCGTGACCTTGCTCTAAACAACCCCTTTAAACCTTGGAGGAATGGCAACAGCCAGTCAGTACTCTTATCTTTAAGGGACACACAATAAAGATGGGGTAATTCCCAAGAAAGTACGTAAGGAGCATGTAAGATTTGCTATCATAGAGGATAGGCTTTTTCTTATAAACTCCAGTTGCTTTTCTAATGAAAGAGAATGTCTAAGTGGCAGAGGTCACTTTTGATGCCCTTCCCTTCAATCCCTAACTGAATCCAGCTGGAAGCTCATCCTTTTCAAGCTGAGTTCCAAGGCTCCATGCCATGATGTTTACACGGTCAAAACCCAGCTCTTGCCTTAGGTCCTCACAGCCTCTCCGCAGGAGAACGTCACCAGCTTCTAGGAGGAGAGAGGCCCTGGAGCCGGCGAGGAGCGCCTCTGTAGCCTGGTGAACAGGTGTATGTAGTAACTCCCTAATCCGGGACTGCTCAGGTGGGAAAGGTTTGGATTGCTCTTTTGGGGTGCCTGCTCTGAGGACTTTCGCCTCCAGGGTTTCAGGCTAAAACCACAGGAAACTGTAAACCCTGCGTTAAAAGGTGTTGGGAAGTGTTCCCTCCCCATCCGTCATAGGACTCTTTCCTCCCTGTCGCTTTGCTTCGTGCTGTCCTTAAAGACAGAGAAACCTCGTGCTATGCTCAGGTTTCTTGGATAATGGATAAACTAGAGAGTCTGCGGGTGATGGAAGACAAGACTGATCGGGTTTTAAAGAGAAGAAATAAATCAGATTTGTGTCTGGGACCACTTAGCTCACTCCTGCCTGTGTCCTCTACTTCCCAAGCTGAGTCCAGGAAAACCATCAGAACCTCGCGAGCTATCTGCTCTAGCTGGTTGGCGAAGATGGAAAAGACAGCCCTGCCATCGCGTTTCTGCTGGGCAGACTTTCCTGCTTAGGGGATGGAAGGTGGAGTTGGCACATCCCAGAAGCTGGACAGGGTCAGGATCTGAGTGGCCCAGCTCTGCTGCTGGCTCTGGCTTCCCTGGCGCCTTGGGACTCCGGGGAGCATCCGCGGGGAGGCGGGCAGTGCGCATCAGGAGCGCAGTGCTCGAAGATGGCCAGCCTGCGGCCACTTTTCCCAGGACTTTGCTCACCAACTGCCAGGCTTTCCTGGAGAAGACAACGGGAGGGAGCGGGAAAGGGCCCCAAAGGCGTTGCCTAGATATCTCTCCTCCAGAGATGGGGCGCAGCAGCCCCTCTCCGACCCTGCCCACCTCCCGGACGGGAGAGGCCAATGCGCAGAGCTCCAAGATGCCCCTGCATCTGCCGGCACCGAACAGGAGGCGTTGCAAATCACCGCTCGCGTTTTAAAAAATAAATAAGATTTAAAAACCACCGGGGCAACCGAAATCCAGAAGCAGCGCTTACCGTTGGACCGCCGCACGATGTTCTCCAGAAACGTGTTCTGCGGGGCCACCAGTCCCCGCCGGCCCCCAGCCATGGTCATACTCCCGACTGCCCGGGCTCTGGAGGCGTCCGGTGCCGCGTCTCACCGCAGCAGGCGGCCGGGCGCACAGCCTGCAAAGGTTCCCAGTCCCCTGCGCCCCATGCGCCCCGCAGCCCCGGAGCGCAGGGGCGGCGGCTGGCTCCCGCAGCCGCCCTCGCCGCGCTCCGCACCTCCCCGCTGCGGCCCGCCGGGCTGTGCGCTCGAGTGCCCCGGGCTTGGTGCGCCGTGGCCGCCTCCCGTGGGCGGAGGGAGCCAGCGGGTCCAGGGCGCCCCCTACCGGGCGCGTATCCCGCGGGGACCCAGCCGCAGCCGGGAGCCGCGGGGCGAGGCTGGGACTGCAGCGGCACCCTCTGGGCGAAGCGGGAAGTATGTTCAGAGTGCGCCTAGGGCTGGGTGCTGAGCAAGCCAGCGGTTTTCTTGGTGAAGACCCCTCTCACCTCCCCCCACTCCCCGAAAAGGTTACATGGAGTCTCAGAAACACGAGGGTGAGACTCTTCCTTTGCACTGCTTTGGACCAGAGTCAGGACCTCCAGGCTCTGCTAACAGCGTTCTGCGTTCTGCTGTGTTTCTTAGCCTGCCTATCAAGCTTCCCCAGGAACCAATCAAGTGTCTAAGGGGGCCAACTTGGTGACTGACAGATTCAGTCAGGTGCCGTTTCGGTTTGTCTTAACTATCAACATGCGTGCAGCCTCATTGACTGATAAAGGGCCCCTTCCACCTGGTTGTTGTCCTCTCTTTCAAAGCAAGAGTTTTGCCAAAAAGAAAAACAACAGAACATGAGTTGGTACGTTGTGGTTTCTCGCTAAAACACAACCTCTTAGGAATCGTGTGTGAGGTTAAAAACGGAAGCAAGTGGCTGTCCGGCATCAAAGGGGTGGGGCTGCCTCTGCAGCCTTCCCAAAGAGCATCAGACTGTAATTAAACAGCCCTAACCGTGGCGTGGAGGAGCATCCGCGGGACACAGACGAGGCAAGTACAATTCAGGCAGGCCCCAGGTAGAAACTACACCGACCTTTTATTCCCTGAAGAGGGGATGTTTCAGCTGCACATAACGTGCATCTGTCTTTGTGCTGAGTGTGGTAGGGGACTGAGATTGTGCCCACAGAAGGATGGATTGGTTGTTTCAGATTGGACAAAGATCCAAAAGCGACCCTTGCACCTCGGACACCTCATCACCTTACCGAAACACCTTAGTAGATTGCAAAGACGCCCTGCCTCAGATTCTTAATCTCAATAGCTAATTCTGCCCAAGCACTCGCTCACAGTTGTGGCACATGCTCTAAAGAGATTAGACCGAGGACAGGACGCTGAGTATTAAAGTTCTGTTCTGGGGCCTGCAGAGGGCTCGGCAGGGAAGAACTCTGGCTTTTCTTGCAGAGAGACCTGGGTTTAGTTCACAGTCGTTCAGAAGCATCTGGAGCTCCAGTCCTTCGTCTGACCTCTTCAGGCATCAGGTACACACATGGTACACACGCATATGTGCAGGCAAAGCTCTAATACTCCTAAGATAAATCTGGGTAAAAGTGCCAAATCACATGTCATTATTGGAGTGACTAGATGAACTGGGCCACTACAAGTGTCATCTTTCAGATGCTTGTGTGGGTGGACACAAACCCAAGCAATGGCTCCTGCAAGCAGAAGACAGCTGGACAAGACTGGCATGAACTGAGGCTTGAAGGTAATGCTGGATTTCTCGCATTGGATAGCATCAGCCACAAGGTTCGAGCTGTGATTTCTTAAACACTAGCGCCGTCTAGTGGTCCTTTGTGCTATTACAGATGAAGTAACCACAGTACCTGAAGAACGTACTTGGCTGACTTGCGGGCTACCCACTTCATTTGATTAGGTTCATTTGAATAAGGCAAGACCTTACAGCTGTGTTATTTATCGTGAGAAATGCACAGAGGGCCATTCTACAGGATAATATAAATACCCTTCAATCAATCTCATGCACCTGTGTGTGGAAGAGACAACAGTGGGGGGTACCTATCATAAAGCAACCATAAAATTTCTCTCATATTCTGTGGCTTAGATAAAGAGAAACAGATGGTATTTGTTTGGGGTGAGAGCCTTGGTAGGTTAACTCTTGAACAAAAGGAGCTTGGAGATAGGCTTCCCTTTTTAAAAGGTGTTTCTCAGTGCAGACTGATTGTATGCACCTTTTTAGCGACTGGTTTTCATTGCACACAAAAACAACATCAGAAAGTCAGCGATCTTTAACCACATTGTAACAGTTCTCTGGGCTTTTTAAAGCACACCCAAGTGTTCTCTGTGTCTGGCTGGCCCTTGGCTCATCTGACTGGAGGGACAGTCTGATTCTTCCCTGAGAGGTGAAGGAGGCTGCCCTTGCTCCCTAAGCACCCCATCTTTCATAGACCCAAAGCAAATTTGAAGCCAGACCAGACACAAAAGACCTTGTCTGGAAGCACACACAGAGAAAGAGAGAGAGAGACAGAAAGAGAGAGAGAGAGAGAGAGACATACACAGAGACACACAGACACACACACATAGACACACACAAAGATACACAGACACAACGAGAGAAAGACACACACATACACAGAGACATACACAGAAAGACACACATACACAGAGACAGAGACACACAGACACACACACAGAGAAAGACACACATACACCAGTTCCTAGTGAACTAATGAGCAGAATTACATCACAGGGAAGCCTGTTAAACTCCTGCTCACCCTCAGGGCTGGGTCAGGGCTGCCTCCATGTGCCTGATTGGGGAGGGGGATGAGCTGATATGACCATTCCACCCCACTGTGACTAACTCGATGGATATTTTAAAGTTTCCTTCCAAATGCCCACCACAGTGACCCATTTCCTCTGCTCGCAAGGGAAAAGAGTAGGCCAAAGCCACAGCTCCAAGTATTGTCCTTGCCAGCATGGACCTGAGTTCTGCTGAGCAGGGTGTGGAACTAGACAGAGCAGTTAACAGCTGATGCTACTCTGACAAAGGTCCAGAGCTCAGTTCCCAGACACTCACAGTCACTTAGAATTCCAGCCCAGGGGAGTCAAAGTCTCTGGCCTTTGAGGGCACCTGCACTCATGTGTGGTGATACTTTGTGCTGTAACAAATAAAGCTTGCTTGGGGATCAGAGTGCAGAGTCAAGCCATAGTGGCCAAGCAGTAGTGGCACATACCTTTAATCCCAGCACTCAGAGACAGAGGCAGGGGGTCTCATGAGTTCCAGGCCACCCTGGAATACAGGCTATTGAAAGAGAGTTCACAGCTTTGATCACAGCACTTGGTAGGTGGAGACAGGAGTGATATAGCTGGACAGAGAGAGCAATATAAGGCAGGAACAGACAGGAGCTCAGAGCACTCATTCTGAGGACTTGTAGAGGTAGGAACCCTTACAGTCTGAGGATTACATAGAGGTAAGAACTAGTGGTTTGTCCACCAGTGGTGGCACACTCGGGAGGCAGAGGCCGGTGGATTTCTGTGAGTTCAAGGCCAGCCTGGTCTACTAGTTCCAGGATAGACTTCAAAGCTACAGAGAAACCCTGTCTCGGAAAAAAGAAAGAAAGAAAGAAAGAAAGAAAGAAAGAAAGAAAGAAAGAAGGAAGGAAGGAAGGAAGGAAGGAAGGAAGGAAGGAAGGAAGGAAGGAAGGAAGGAAGGAAGAAAGACAAGTGGCTGCTGCTCTGCTCCTCTGACCTTTCAGCTGTCATGCCCTAATATCTGACTCCAGGTTTTTATTATTAAGATCAACTAGAATTCATGCTACACACACACACACACACACACACACACACACACCACACACACACTCATACACAGACACACAGACACGGAGAGACACACACTCACACTCACACAGACACACACAATCCTAGCACTGGAGAAAAAGTGACTGGCAGCTCCTTGGGGTTTTGCCAGTAGGTCTCACCTGCCAGGCACGCTTCAGAGCAGTCAGGGGCCCTCAGAAAACACAAAGGGAGGCGGTGCCTGCAGATTGACACCTGAGACTCCTCTTACCTCCACCTCCCCCCCCACCCCAACCACACTGCTCGCCCATTGGAAAATAATTTAAAGGTTTCTTACAAGAGTTACATTTTATTTTCAGAACTATATACACAGAGTCTGGTTTTACCAAACACAGCAGATTAAGGAAGTAAAGCCGTGATGGTGGACACCGACTCTCGGCTCTTGGAAAACTCAGCACACATTTAGTGCGGGCTTTTTGTGTGATTGCTCTGCGTCCAGCTCCTTTCTTTCTTTGCTGTACTACTCTTCCTTCTCTGTTTGTAAGAAAACTACAGCTCAGCTTGCTCTCTCCACAGAAGTCCGCCCTGTTTCCACCCGAGAGAGCCCCTTCTTAGGAGAATAGTTACCCAGCAACCTAGAAGCCAGAGGCTAGGGCAGGCTCACTTGATGCACTGACCCAGGCCTCTGCTCTCCACTCCTGTGCAACTTCTGTTGTGAAGTCCCTGCTCAGTGACAAAGCTGATCTGCTCCTCTCTGCATCCTAAAATTTTTGGGGGACATTGCATTCTGTTTAGAAAAGGCTCAGGTGCTTGAAGGTCCCTTATAGAAAAGTAGCAAGTCAGCATGGAAACAAACCAGATATAGACAATTAAAACCCAGGGAAAGGTAGCTGCTATATCATCAGTAACCATAGGGGGGAAAGGCCAAAAAAAATGAGAATAAATTACGAGCCTAGAGATCAATAAGGATAAAAATACTACTAATCCCAGCACTCAAGAGGCAGAGGCAAGGCAGGTCTCTGAGTTCAAGGCCAGCCTGGCCTACACAGAGAGTTCCAGGACAACCAGGGCTACACAGTGAGACCTTGTCTCAAACACTGGAATAAAATAAATAAGGAGAAGAAAAGCGGGGAGAAAGAAGTAAGGTTAAAGAAAAGAAACACCAAAGATCTGGAAATGGCTGGGTGGGCAAAGCACTTACCGCCTCCTTTCTCCCAAGCAGTTTGGTTTTCCCCACCTACCTCTATTCCCTGTGCGGGCCCAAGACGGTTTCTTTATTAACCAGTGGTACTCACAGCATACAGAGGGAATCCCACATCAGAGACAGTGAGTTTCTGATGTCAGAACTTTCATCAATAAATGTAGAGAACTGGCTAATTACATGTGGCTCTTCAGAAGCAAGCAGAATGAGCACTTTTGAAATTATTTTCTAATGAAAGGGAAGCTGCTGGTGATGTTCTAGTAAATGATCCTGTTGCCAAATCACCTTCTTAATATTTATGTCTACACCCATAGATTTGTATGACCTTCGACCTTGGTCAGAAATTCTGTAAGCGGAGACTGCTCTTTTGTTTCCTGACTGCTCAGGCCCAGCTTTTGCTTGTTTTGTTTTGTTTTACAGTAAGAAATGGTTAAGGCAAGGAACCTATAACTGTCCAAAGTGCTGAGAATAGCAACGTGAGTGCTCAACTGTGGAGAATCATCTCTTCAACCTCCCTCCATCAAAGCTCAGAGAATCCCTAGGAAGAGTGGGCAGGAGTGTGAGATCTGGAGGAATGCTGTCCTTTAGAATAGCATGGCTGGTGCACACAACCTCCAGCGTAGCTGAGGTGCTGCTACTGGCAGTTGACGGCTGATGTGGGGGGAGTCACTTTTCACTGATGGCGTGACCACACGTAGCTTGCCTGTTGGAGGGCCCTGCATCTATGCGTTTATGGTCAGCACTGATTAGAGCTGGGGAGTAAAAGATAATAATGATGATTTTTAAAGCAGACCAGGGTTGGAGGGTGGTGATTTGGTTGGTTCTAAGAGGAGTCAGAGGAAAGAGTGGGGAATGGATAAGATCAAAGTGCATTGTATACATACAGGAAATGTTTAAAGAATCAATTTAAAACATTATGTTTTACAAAGCTGTGAGCTCAGAAGAAAATGGGCCCCCAAAGAACCTACCTTAGAGCCCCTACTTTGTTCTGATACTGTGCCATCTTAGCAACATCTTGGTTTTTTTAAAAAAAACTTTAATTTAGCTAACTTTCCTCCCGTTGCTGCAAAGTAAGTCCACCAGAGAATGCACAGACATCCTCAAAGCCAAATAGGAAGTCTGTGTTTCCACCAGTGACCGCACAGGGAACTTGCCCACGTCACATAGCCACAAACATCACCACTCCTTTTCTTCTATCCACAAAACCTGCCCCCTGGTCGACACACTTCTGTTAGCAAGAGCAGTTAGCAAAACGCAAAACCCAAACAGCAGGTCTGGTACACTTAGGGATTTTCCCAAAACTATGGACTATGTCTCTGATGGATTAGGTCTTTGTTTCTGTCTGGGCAGGTGTTGGGCCCAAATGCCAGGCTTTCAGGTTAGATAGAATGCCGTCTCCAACATGGTGTTAGTTGTGCTGAAGTCTGGGTCCTGTTACATCATGAGAGTTATCAAACTCAAATAGCATACCTAAATATTTGAAATCTAAATCTAAGCTTCTTCCCTTTGGTTATTTAAGTTCTCAGAACTTACATGTCTTCCTCCAGCAGTATTTAGTGAGAAAGTTGCATTTAGTAAGACAATAAATCAATTAAGTTTAAAGACTAAAGATTCCAATTCAGCTGAGAGTAAAAATGTGGAACCGTGTCTCTGTCCCCTCACTGCAAAGAGGAGGGTTGGTATGCGTTCACGGCCAGTTTGGGCTACATAGTTCTGAGCCAGCCTGGGCTACAGTATAAAACTGTGTCAGAAAGAAAGAAAGAAAGAAAGAAAGAAAGAAAGAAAGAAAGAAAGAAAGAAAGAAAGAAAGGAGAGAGAGAGAGAAAGAAAAATAAAGGATGCATCATGATGAGCACATCCTCACCGCCAGTATACTGTTGTATTTCATCCCTACAGTGATCCCAGCATCATATGATCAATAAAGACTAAAATCAGAAAAATTCCCCATTCCTATGTGAAAGAATACAGAGATGGCTATCCCTAATTGTAGTCAACATCATGAACAAACAAACAAAATGCCCCACTACCAGACTACGAGCCACTGCATGTGGTCACACGCTGGCCTTAATGTAAAGCTATGACGTCACACACTTGTCCAGGCTCAGCCATTCTGTGCCTTGTTGACCGTGCTGTGCTTTGTGTGTATCATGGTGACATAATACATAATAAGACATAATTAGGGAAGAAAGGGTTCCAGTCCATGACTGTAAGGCAGTCACAGTGGCAAGAACTTGAGACTGCTGGCTGGAGAGACAACTGAGTAGGCAAAGGCACTGGCTGCTCTTCCAGAGGACCAGAGTTCAATTCCCAGCAACTACATGTTGACTTATAACCATCCATAACTCCAGTTCCAGAATACTCTACACCCTTTCTGATCTCCTGGGGCACGGCATGCACATGAGTCACAAATACCTATATATATAAAATAATTTTTCAAGAAAATTTAAGACCTCGAAACAGCTGATCACACCATAATCACAGTCAAGAGCAAATAAAAATGAATGCTATCTCCTTGCTTAATATTTAGCCGGCTTTTTATACTCTTATACAGTTCAGGGCCCAGCATAGGGATTGGTGCTGCCTGCAGTGGGCTGGATAAGTTAGCAATTTAGACAGTCCCCCACAGACATGCTCACAGGCCAGCCTGATCTAGATAATCCCTCACTGAGACCCTCTGGTGGTGCTAGATTGTCAAGATGACAGTTAGAACCAACCAACATGCATGCCCTAGCCCACACCCTGTGATAATCCTCCCCTGGCTTCTTCCTTCAGGGGCATTACTAAGTCTCTCTCAAGGCTATATGCGCCTTTACTATGGTAAATCTAATGTGATGAGATTTTTTTTTTTGGTTTTGTTTTGCTTTCTGGAGGTTTTTGGTGAGAGAGCAGTCAATATTTCACAGTTGAAGAAATGTACCCAAACACCTTCAGCTATTTCTTGAATAGCCAGGTGTTAAGCGGCTGTAACTAATTTGAAAGATTCCACTCTACCGGCTAATATCTGCATTTGGGCATAAGTGCCAGATTAGATACAGGAAACAGACTTGGATCATTTAGTCTCAGAGGTTCATGAGCAAACAACTTTAAACGGTATGGCAGCATTAAAAATGACAATCTATAAAAGCAACAGAAGTCTGAGTTCTTAAATCAAGTGAAAATGTACTACCATCTGCTCTTCACAGTGACACAGCTCTAAAACGCATAAATAAGTCTCGGGCCCTCGAAGAGTTTCCCAAATGAGGTTTAAAAGCAGATGCAAACAAATGAGAGCTAACGTCTAGGAGCTGATTGATGGCCAGGAGGAAAGCTCAGAATTTTCCAGGTGATAAGAAAATCCTATGAGTCCTTCTGAGGCAGTGTGCACCGTGACCTACAGCTGTCACACTCAGGGGCTGCTAAGAGTTATTCCAAAACACAAAACTCAGCATAAAAACGCAAAAGTAATTATTTCAAATTCATCGGCAATACTTTGTTTACTTCAGAATGAAGCAAGGTGAAGAGATTGCAAAGGACACAAAAGGGCACGAAGTGTGAGCCATACCAGGTCTCTGTGTCTCTGTCTCCACACCCTCCATCCCACCCCACATAAACACAACAACGAGGAGATATTGCCCATATCAGGCTGCCGAGTCCTCCTCCCTACAGGAGGTAAAGCTGGATTCTGAGTGCACTGCAGAGGGGAATTTCGGGACAAATCAGTGTGAAGCAAACTTGCTGAGTTTGTTTAACAGAGCTAAGGGGTAGCACAAGCTTCAGGGTTAAGCACAGGTGGGGAGCGGGACAGGGGAGTATCTTACTTAGGGTTTCTATTGCTGTGAAGAGACACCAGAACCACAATGCTTGTAAGAGAAATCATCAAATTAGGGCTGGCTTACGGTTTCAGAGGTTTAGTCCATTATCGTCATAGCAGGAAGCATGCCGATGGATGCACTGCTGGAGAAGCAGCTGAGAGTGCACCATCCGTGTTAACCCCACCAAACAAGAGTAAAGATCTTTATTTTCCATCAGGCAGGGCTATCTCCCTGAAGTGGGGTTTGAAAATACAGCACTGAACACAAGAGGAGATCGGGTCATATAATGTGAGTACCGCAGCTAAATGCTGGAGGTAATTTGTGTTCTCACTCCCCTAAACAAGTCTGTCTGACCCATCAGCACTTACACTGGATGTGCTTGATCACATGTGGGCGGGAGGCATGCGGACAGGAAATATGTCAGGGTGTATGCTTGTCCCTGATTGGACCTGGTGGAAATACGGTGAACTGTGGGTTTTGCTTTTTTAAGCCCCTGCAAAAATGTGACTCTTGGCCAGTTTCTGGGAACCTAGGAACCAGCCCATCCTCCTGGCCAGTATTTAATTAAAGTTTGCTTCAATTTTGGCTTTAAATTGAGGTAGTAGTCTTATTCTTGACCAGTGAGTTTAACAACAGTCAAAAGCAAAAACAAACACACCAAGACTGGGGGTTTTTAAGTGTTGGATGGTTTCCAGAGGAATTTTAGTTGCATAGGAGCTTGGCTGAACATTTTTAAAATATTTGGCAGAACATCTTATGTATCATAGTCAAACTCCATAGAATGGGGAACTTGTCAAATTCCAGAAACAGGTTAAAGCAGTCAACTTAATTTTGAACTTGTCCCGACCTTGTAACAAAAGGCTTCCATCCTTAAGATGGAGTCAGGTTACTTCATCACTGGAATGGCAGGCAGCAGAGAGACACTGAGACTGGCTTGAGAATCTGAAACCCCAAAGCCTACTCCCAGAGACACACTTCCCCCAACAAGGCCACATCTTCTAATCCTTTAAAAATCGTGCCACTCTGTGAGTCTAGGGGTCATTTTCATTCAAACCACCAAGGGAAGGGAGCAAAACGAAGGACAAAAAGAGGAGAGGGAGAAAGGTGAAGAAAGAAGGGGGAGGAAGAGAGAGGGAGGGGGAGGGAGGGAGGGAGGGAGGGAGGGAGGGAGGGATAGGAAAATGACAAGAACAAGATTGTGGTGTCTGTTGTCCCATCTCTTTGGTGGCAGCAGCAGAATCACAAGTTCCAAACCAACCAGGGCTTCATAGTAAAATCTTATGGAGAGAGGGAGAAAGAGAGAGAGAGAAGCAGGAAAGGGAAGAGGGAGCAAGCCAGCAGGAGGCATGCCCCTGTGGTCTCTGGTTCAGTTTCTGCCTCCAGGTTCCTGCGCTGACTGCCTTTAACCTTTTGGAGACCAGCTTCGACAAGGAAACCACTTACCAGGGGAGGGGTATTGGGATTAGAAAAATAAGTAAAGAGAACAAAGACATGAGTGAAAATAATAAAACAGAAACAGAATCGTGCCGAGAGGGAGTTCCAGTGAATACTGAAATTAGCCCACATTTAATTTTCCATACACTTTAATACCCCAATACTACAGGGGAGAGAAGGAAAAAGACTGCTTTAACATGATACAAAGGACAACTGGAACAGATATTTGCTTCAATACTTTAGACATCAAGCCATTAATTCATAAGAAAAGTATTCTGTTGTTTAAGCAGTGAACCCATCCTAGACCAAGTATCCTGAGGGCAGTCACTCCCTAGGTCAAACCTCCTAATTCAAAAGAAAGAGCAAAAGTATGCTAGAATTCTCTGATCTTTGGTCAAGGTGGAGTGAATTGACCCGTATGGGCCATCTCAACGTCCAAAACACCAAGTAACCACACCTTAGGTCTGGGCGTGTAGCCACACTTGTCAACACCTTTGAACAAGCCAAAACTCTCTGACCTTCAGACAAGGTAGAAACAGGCTCATATTTTCTGGGCCTCCATATTAACTGATTCTAAAATTCAGAGATCAGTGAGAAATGGAAAAAACAGTGTCTGGGGCATACCGGGCCATCACACTCATAATTCAGGACAGCTGAGGTTGCCTACACAGGTCCTGAACAAGATCAAGATCAAGCTGCCCAACATGCCAGCATTGCTGGGTGGGGCACAGGAGCCCCCACCTCTAGCTGAGGAGCTAATGAAAGGAACAGATGGCTGCTAAGGGAGGAAGGCTGGTTTTCCTCAGGGGTGTGGTCCTGGTAGATTGACCACACTTCCATGATGGCCCCACACTCATACATATATGGGCAGTGCTAGCTGGACTCAGTAGATTATTGAAACAAACCAAAATCAGAGGCTTGAAGTTGGGAGAGGGATGTGGGGAGATGGACCCAGGAGGTAGAACTCGGGAAAGGGGTGAATATGGACATATGAATGCCTCAAAGAATAAATAAGTATATTTTAAAAGTTATTAAGAACTTAGGTGCTAAGGGACAATATGAAAAGGTCATCATGATACAGGCAACTGGAAGCATAAAAGTGAAGAGGAAAACTGGGGCAGAAAAAATACATCAGGAATTTATGGCAACACACTTTCTTCCCCAAATTTTGTGGAAAACATACATTGCAGTGCCAACAAATACCAAACAGAGCAAATACAAGGAAAGCCACGTCCAGACAATCAGAGTCATGGCTCCCATTGGTCCCACCCTCTGCCACACCCTTGTGCAATCCACTACCCTGGGGTGTAGTCTGGACCTACTGGATTAGTCTTTGTGTCAATGTGGCAAAGACTTGCTGTAAACCCCATGAAGGAAGAAATGTTGGCTTGGGCTTGCAGTTTCAGAGAATCTGTTTATGGTTGATTGGCCCCGTGAGACTGGGCAGGATGCTGTGGAAGTAGAGGCATCTATTAGAGGATGTTTCCATCATAGCAGACAGGCAGCAAGGGCTGGGTCTACTGACCAGGTACAACCCTCCTAAACCCTGCACATTCTCCCAAAGTGGAACCGCCAGTTGAGGGCCAAGCACCCAACATGAGCTTTGGGGAACATTTCATACTCACACTAGAACATCCAATTATTTTTCCAATGAATAGAAAACAATAAAGCTAACAGAATATTGCTTCCATGGTTAAGTGGCAAACATGTGACCCCTTTTGGTGTCTTGCCGGCTTTCCCTCCCTCTATCCATCTTTATCCCTCTCCTTCCATCTGCTTGCTTGTTTTCTCCATGTCCTAAATTTTTTTCTTGCTTGCTTGGCTTCCTGAAACACGCTGAAATGTAAGATACTTTATGGAGTGGGCCATGATGCAGCACACCTTTTCCACGAGGAGATTCAACATACACAGCTCTATGTGACAAATCAGGGTCTACAAACTGCTCTGCTCCTGTTGGAACAGGGAGCCTTGTACAACAGAGATTCTCCTCCCCCTGGAACACAGCACTCTGGATCCAGCAATAGTGGTGGTCACCTCTGTGCAGCTGTTGTGAACAACAGGCCTACAGCATCTCTTGTACACATGTGCTTCAGTCGGGGTTCGGCTCCAAAGAGAAGCTACAAAAGTTACTTCCCAGTGTTGGGACCAAGTCCTGCTTCCCACTGCTCTCCCCTGCTAGTGACCTTTCCTTGGCCTTCTGATTCGTGCTACTGGAGGCTGTGTCCAGCTCTGCTTCCTGAGCACGTGTTGCCTTGTCCTTGATTGAGGATCAGGAGGTGAGGTTTTCACCTGCTGACCCACCTGACTGTGTTGGGTATATGAGCCTCTGTGGTGCTATTCAATAAGGGGCTTCTTTACCAGTGACTAGAGGTGTGTGTCTCTGCCTGTGCTGTCTCTGTGTGTCTTTGTGTGTTTCAATTTCCAGCCCCTTGCCTGAGGCTCACGAGTGGTCCTGTAGTCAGGCGCCGCAATCCAGGAGTACCACCGCACATAGTAGGGTGGGCAACTACACCAAAGAAAGATTTTAACATAGAAGGCTGAGAGCTGAAAACTAAAAAACCATGGAAGCTGGAGCACCCCGAGACAATCACGGCAGGAAGCAAGTTTATGGTTGGGTGGGAACAAAATGCACGGTCTGGAACCAGGGTCCCCAGGAGGGAGGCTAGTGGGTCAGCTGGTGCCTGTGTCTGGGCTGCACAGAAAGCTGGTGCGGGAAAACCAGAAACAGAGCAAAGGGTACTACAGTGCTAGAGATCCTCCAGCTATCAGTGTGGACAGGAAGACACTGAGGGGGCCATAGTGAAGAGACGGACCCAGGGCTCCTCCAGCCCTGCCTTCTTCCTCTGGGCATATTATCATGACTAGGTAGTTTTCACAGTCCAGCTACACAGGGGCAGGACAGGACAATGGGATTGGGACAAAAATTACTAAGAGTCACAAAATGAAAAGGCAAATCACAGTCCCGGGACTGAGAGACACCAATAATTGGTGTCTGAGGGGAAGAACCACAGGACAGAGTTTCAGGGCTCCATTCAGCCTGTGTTTCCACAGGTTCTCTTGGAGAACCAGAAATGAAGAGAAGGAGCTGTCCAGAGGAGTGACCAGTAACTTCAGGCTAGCCTTGTTCATGGTGAACCCTTTTCAAACTGAGGACCACCTAAGAGATGCCTCACGGCTTTGTCTGAGCCTTCACCTCTGAAGCTGAGACCCCAGGACCCTCGGTCCTGATGCAGAGCCTGCACTGCCAGCAGGAAGAGCCCGATGCTCATGCCAAAGAGTTACTATGAATGTTACACATTTGAACTTGCCCCAGAATGCTAAATTAATATTGTACTTAGGGTTTATCTGGTTTCCCTTGGCAAGTAGACAGGTGGTGCTGAGCAGAGAGCAAGAAGAATTGTTATTCTAAAAAGATATAGTGGTGGAGGGGGAAGGCTGGTCCCAGGAGCGGCAGCCAACCCCACAAGGGGTAGCAGTGAGCAACCCAAGGCCCTGGTGGGTCCTCGAGGCCTCAGCGAGTCCCCTGAGGCCTTGATGAGTCACCTTGGCTGGTGGGAGAGAGACAGACTGATCCATCTTGTAGAGCTGGTTTGGGTAAAGAGCTTATTTATGGGCTATAGAGGGGAAAGGGAAAGAAGAGAAAGGGGGAAGAGAGATAGAGGGAGGGAGGAGAGAGGGACAGTAGTTACCTCTTCGGGAGAGAGCACAGGCTGGAGGAGGCAGGATATCCACTTCCCTTGCTGGAAAGGGATGGCTTGGGAGAGGGCATGGCTTGTCTCTTAAAGTGACAGGGTACCCAGGTGAGAGACAAGGCCAGCAGATTATAACATTCCCATCTCTTTCTCATAATAAAAAGGCAGGAGGTTAGGCACAGCTGTCAAACCGCATCAGAGATCTTTGAGAAGGATAAAAACGACAGAGAACTTACTCAGTTGTCTACCTTGAGCCCCTCCTGGGGTCCTCCATGGTCACTGATGGTCATATTTGCCTTTTGCTTTTTAGCGCAGGGCCTTCCAGGTTTTAGAAGATCTTGTGGGTTAGATATCTGTAGGAAGACAAGCCTACCTTGACCTGACCAGCTAGGCTGTCAATTCTGTGATTCTGTCTGTGTCTGGTGATCTTCAGTTTAGACGAAAGGCAGTTTTGCCCAGTAGCCAGCGCTTAGCAGTTGATGACGTGAGTTGTGGATGGACTCTGCACTGTGCCCATTTGTCTTCTGTCTTCTTTGGAGGAAGTAGAGTGCTGCTGCTAGGAGCCAACAACTGGAATCGACAGCCTAGCTGCTCAGGTCAAGGTAGGTTTGTCTTCCTACAGATTTCTTAGCCCACGGGATCTTCTGGAACCTGGCAGGCCCTGCACTGAACAGCAAAAGGCAAATATGGCCCTCAGTGAACACGGAGGACCCTGAGGAGTAGCTCTAGATGCCAACCAAGTAAGTTCTCTGTTGTTTTTTAAACAATAACTCAAGTAAAAATTTATCCTTCTTAAAGATCTCTGATGCAGTTTGACACTGAGAGGTTTTTTCATTTAAAAGGACAACCTCACCAAACAAATTTCAATAAGCTACAAGTTAGCAAAATTCCCTCTCTCCCTGCCTTTCATAGTCTTAAAGATGCTTTTCATTTGCAAAAATATCTGTCATAGTCATTCTGGTATAAATGTCCTGCTATTTAAAATTTATTTTTTTACAAACCCAAAAAATCCTTGTGGGTTCCAGGGAGCTGAATTAAATAATCCACCTTAAACAAGCCAGATACACCTCTCCCAATTCTCTGGTCCTAATTTTTTTTTCCCTAAACTTAACTTTGTCCTCTGCTCTGCCAATACCTTAAACAGGTCTAAGAGACACCAGACATTTCCATATCATAAACCCTGGGGACAGGAGTAAAGAGACCAGCTACCCCAGGATGTGATCAGCACCCAGCTTTCTCAGCCCCCTCCCAAGACAACACCCACAAATAAGCAGGAAGAAGTCTTAAGAATTGGCTGCCCCAATTCCTTTAACCTGTTGCGCCTAACCTCCTGCCTTTTTATTATAAAAAAGAGATGGGAATGTTATGATCTGCTGGCCTTGTCTGACACCTGGGTACCCTGTCCCTTTAAGGCAAGCCCTGCCTACTCCCCCTTCTGCCAAGACAAGCAGATCTTCCTTCAGCCTCCACCCTGTGCTCTCTGTCTGTCTCATCCCTATTCTGAAGAGGTGGCTGCTGCCTCTTTTCCTTCCCCCCCCTCACTCTCTCTCTCCCTTTCCCTCTCCCCTTTTCTTTTCCTCTTCCCCTCCATAACCCACCAAATAAATTCTATACTCAAAACACTCTTCACACAGTGTGTCTATCCATCTCTCACCCGCCAAGGGCCACTGCCACCCACTGCATCCCCTGTCTGGGACCTGGGACCCCTCATGGGACCAGCTGCCCCTCGTGGCTTGCCATCACCCCTCGGGGAACTGTGCTACTACTTTCTAAACCACAACAGGAATGAAGTTTCATCACTCAGACAGTATAAAAAAGTTACTATGGGAAGAAAATGAAAAGGAGAGGCACCAACAAGAAAGGGAATTACTGTCACCCAAAGCAGAGTAGTGGCCTGTGTGGGGGAGGCACACAGCCCAGCAAACCTGGGGCTTCAGAGGCACTACCACAGTCTGTGGAAGTCAGGAAGGAGAAGGGTTATAGTCTACCTCCCTCCTCTCTCTGGGGAAGGTCATTTTTACCACAGACTAGAACCATCATGTGTCTATGTATTTAGCACCACAGGCTCAGTGCCCAGAATAAGACATTCAATCAATGAATCATGTATAATCGTGTTGATGTCAAGTCATGAAAAGTATCTGAAATGATGACCAATAAGTGTTAGTGGAAAGTACAGAGGTATTGATGGCATTTTGAAAATTAACTATTAATAATAAATGTGAGCTAAGATTGCACATTCATTTCCCACCCACCCAGACCTGAAAAACTATATTAATTACAACACTGTTTGGCTGAAGGCATATTTCTAGCTAGCTCTTATATCTTAAATTAACCTGTTTTTGTTAATTTGTGTATTACCACAGTAGGCTGTGGCTTACCAGTAAGGTTCTGGTGTCTCCCTCATTCAACAGTTACATGGTGTCTCCCTGGCTCTGCCTTCTTTCCTCCTCTATCTCTTCCTAGAATTCCCAGCTTGTTCTACTCTGCACTGTCATAGGCCAAAATAGTTTCTTTATTAACCAATAGTCAAAAAAAATATTCACAGCAGACAGAGGGGAATCCCACATCAAATAAGCACTGTCTAAGGGATGTGCTGTATAAGCTAGGACCAGCTTTGCTGACATGCTCTCTGGTGCAGTAATGGCAAGTGTGTCGTGGCAGTAATCATTTTCTGATTGGATCTGAGATCCTGCTCCACAAGAAGGAATTTATATCTGATAAGGTAAACCTGGTCAAAAAAAAAAAACCCATGACTTAGGTTGTCATAGTCAAGCTATTTCTGAGGTTGCTGTAGACTGTTGTTGTTGTTGGTGGTGGTGGTGGTGGTGGTTTTCTTTAGAGACAGGGTCTCACTATGTAACCTTGGCTGACCTAGAACTCATTCTGTAGACCAGACTGGCCTCAGACTCATCTGCCAGCCTTTGCCCCCTGAGGGCTGAGATTAAAGGCGTGCCACCACACCCAGCTACTGCTGTTGTTTTACTAAGTGGACATGATGTACCTATAAATGCCTTGTAAATGTTTATGCCCATAGGTCAGAGCTGCTGTCATCTTTGGCCAGAGAGGCTTGCTATTTTGTATTCAGTTTGGGTTACTGCAGACATTCATAACTGACCAAAATGCTGAGAGTAACTAAATGTTGAAAGCAGAGACCTAAATGGTCATTGCATCCTCCAAGACTGCTTAGGACACATCACAGAAGAGGGGGTGGAGAGGATGCAGGAGCTAGAGGAAGGGATGCTGAGCCTTTCTCGCAGGGATGACATGGTCATTTATACTCTTGAATCTCAGCATCTCTGATGATCTGCTAAGAATGGGCCCATTAACACTCTCTTATAGAGGGAAGAGGGGAGGTGGGGAGGAGAGGAGGAGGCCTCACTCTCCCTCAGGACATAGTACAGTTAATGATTGGTAGGAGAGGGAGAGACATGTTCTTCCATGGTTTAACCACAGGTAAGGTGCTTCTGTAAATAATACTCCTCCATTCATGTTCTTGTAAGCAACCCCAGTTAAATGCAGCAATTCAACAATAAAAGAAAGAAGAGAGAAAGAAAAGGAAGAGAGAAGGGGCTATGCAGGATGGCTCAGAAAGGTGCCATTTCAAAACCACTTGGCTTTGGCTTTTTTTTTTCTATACCTGAATCAGGAAGACCTCTCTTAAAGGAGCTGCAGCCTGCCACTAGCAAGCAGAGCCCATCTGAAAAAATGCAACTAAACTTTATTTTTAATGTCTAGAATTCCTTTCCAAGCTTTCTCAGGTTTAACATGAATTTGGTCAGCCCCACGTTGGTACGCCAATTTGTTGTAGGAGGCCACTTGTTTGTTCCCAGCTGCCCAGACTCCAAATAACCACACAGAAACTATATTAATTAAATCACTGCTTGGCCTATTAGCTCTAGTTTCTTATTAGCTAGTTTTTACATCCTAATTTAATCCCTCTCTATTAATGTGTGTATCGCCACATGGCTGTGCATCCATGGCCAGCGGGGATACATGGCTTCTCTCTGACTCCGCCCTTCTTTCTCCCAGCATTTGGTTTAGTTTTCCCGACCTACCTCTATTTCCTGCACAGGCCCAAGACAGTTTCTTTATTAACCAATGGTATTCACAGCATACATCACTTGGGCCCAGGTAATACAAGATGGTGGACCCTTTAGGAGATGAGGCATACCAGGTGGTCTTTCGGTCATTAGCAGTATCACATATTCACATGTACCCTTGGTACCTCCATGTGACCCCTAAGGCCTGCTGAGATATTATTATGAAAAGTATAAGCCTGTCCCTCCCACCCCAATTCTGCTTCCTGGGTAGAGAATCTGCTTCCCCATCAGTACCATCCCCTGTACTCTACTCATCTAGGACCTCTCACTAGAATGTATAGAACAACCAGGGTAGCCACCGAATCTGCCTGCAAGAGTGAGGGCCAAGCAAGAGCAAAAGCAGATTTGCTTCCTCCATGGCCTATCTTGGCCACTACCAGAATGTGCAGACCATGATTTGTGTGGATCTTCCCCCATCAGTCTAAGGCGACCAAGACAGCTTCTCCTCTGCTGTTATTGGTTTTCCCTTCTGACTTTTTACTCTTTTGGGGGGGCCTACCATCCAGCTCCCAAATAAATCACACACAGAGGCTTATTTTTAGTAACAAATTTCTGGTCTTAGCTTGGCTTATTTCTTGCCAGCTTTTCTTATCTTATCCTGGCTACCATTTGCCTCTGAGCTTTTTCCTTTTCTTACTTCTGTATATCTTACTTTTATTCTTACAGTGTGACTGGCTGTGTGACTGGGTGGTTGTGTGATTGGGTGGCTGTGTGACTGTGTGACTGGGTGACTGTATGACTGGGTGACTGAGTGACTGTGTGACTGGGTGACTGTGTGATTGAGTGACTGGGTGACTGGGTGGCTGTGTGACTGGGTGACTGAGTGACTGAGTGACTGGGTGACTGGGTGTCTGGGTAGTTGTGGACTGGGTGTCTGGGTGGTTGTGTGACTGGGTGGCTGGGTGACTGGGTAACTGGGTTTGTACCTCACTTCCCAGTCTTAGGTGACTTGCAACATCGTACACTTCCACAAATTCCAAGTTTGTAGAGTGAGCAGCATTGGTCTTTCTGTATCTCGTTTGTTTTATTCCCTAGTTCATCTCCATTATTGGAAAGATGAGAGATATATGACATATTGTCTTTCTTCAAAGACACACACTCCATAAGATCAGAAACTGGTACAAGATAAAATCAGTGCACACTTGTTATTAAATTAGCCATGCATAGTTCAATCCACATTTGTGTGAGGGGTAAAACGATAATAATTAATAAAGAAGTTATGAATTTTTGAGCAAGAGGGGACTTTAGAGGGGAAGAAATTGGAAGGGAAGAGGAGTAAACATGATGTAAATATAATGCTCATATATGAAATTCTCCAGAAAATGAAGAAATTTTAAGTTTTGAAAAGTTAGCCCAAAGTTTACAGATAGTGAGCTACTGAGTCTGGTAACAGATTTTTCTGGAAAGTAGGTAGGAGTTTATCACAATCTGATGTAAATGAAAAATGAATCTCTCTCCCCAGAACCTAAAATGTCACACTGTCCCCTCTGGAGGAGATTGAGGGGATGAGCTATAATGTTCTTTCTTATCTGGAATAATTTTGAAGTTACCATTTTTTAGGGTTTTCAAGCAAGCACTGCTGAGAATAGTAACACAATTGAGTCTAATACTTCACTAAGAAATAAACAGTGTTCCTTATGTCTAAAAACTAGAATTCTAATAAGTGAGGCCTAGAATGGCCTGCAGCAAGAAGTTTGGCCTGATGAGAGGATGTGCCAGATTGGATGAGTGTGGGGTACGTCTGCCCGCTAGCCAATGTCCTTTCGTGGATCACTGTGGGATACGTCTGCCCTCTAGCCAATGCGGTTTCATGGATCACTGTGGGGTATGTCTGCCCACTAGCCAATGCGGTTTCTATTTATATGGATGAAAATAAAAAGTTGTTTAAAAAAAAAGCTTAGTTCAGAATTATTCTCTCTAGGAAGATTAAAAAAAACAGCTTTTAAGTAGAAGAGTCCCCGTGTAGCACTTTGTAGTTTACATATTGTTTCATTGTGTATCCTCTAATATTGTTATAACTAAGCTGTTTACCAAATAGTTAACACAAAAATGAAATGAGCTTTTTAATTTTAAATGAGATTTAAGCATCTTTTTGCTTACTATTTTCTCAGTATGCATTTCAGATTCACTAAATTTCAAAATTAACACTACAAGAACTGTAACTCTTTACTATATACACGGATGCTCCCCTGTTTTGGACACCATGGAAACTAAGGGGAAATAAGTCAGTACTGGGTGGCATGCCTTGGCAAAGTGCAGGCTGTCCCTGAGAAGGTACAAATTCAGTTCTGTCTCACATCCAGCTTCCAGAACTCTTGACAAACGCCCTCAACCAGGCTGAGAATGGCTTTCCTCCATGGTACTTCATAATCTGACTTCTTGTCTACATGTGCAGGACCATGTGATGCTATCCAAAGAGATGGATAAGTATGTGCAGTCTTAGGAGAGTATCGTGATTGCTACCAATATTCTTCTGAGTCTGCCCGATGTACTGAGGGGCTGTACCATACTGTCCTTGGGTGGGTGTGGACATGGACTCGTGGAAGACTTGTATCTGTTATACCTTAGTACTCATAGCCCTTGATGGTGTGTGTAAAAAGTTTAGATACCAACCTGTGATGCTATTGGTGAGCTATAAGAACTCTAGAACATGGGGAACAGCTGGAGGCCTTAAGAGTTATTAGGGGTGTTGGGACCGTAGTGTGTGTATGTCTCTCTCTCTGACTCTGTCTCTGTGTGTATATGTCTCTCTGTGTATGTCTCTGTCTCTCTCTGTCTCTATCTCTTTCTCTGTGTGTCTCTGTGTATGTTTCTGTCTCTCTGTCTCTCTCTCTGTGTATATCTTGTCTATTTGTGTGTGTATGTCTCTGTGTATATGTCTCTGACTCTCTGTCTCTCTCTGTCTCCCTCTCTCCCTCCATTCTATTTTGTGGTCCCATAACTTACATAACTTGAACAGCTTCCTCCACAGTGTGCTCTCACCATGGTGTGCTCATTGCCATGTGTTCTCACCATGTGTGCTCATTGCCATGTGTTCTCACCATGGTGTGCTCATTGCATGTGTTCTCACCGTGGTGTGCTCATTGCCGTGTTCTCTCACCATGGTGTGCGCATTGCTGCGTACCCTCACTGTAGTGTGCTCATTGCCGCGTACCCTCACTGTAGTGTGCTCATTGCCACGTGTTCTCACCGTGGTGTGCTCATTGCCGTGTTCTCTCACCATGGTGTGCTCATTGCCACGTGTTCTCACTGTGGTGTGCTCATTGCCGTGTTCTCTCACTGTAGTGTGCTCATTGCCATGTGTTCTCACCATGTGTGCTCATTGCCGTGTTCTCTCACCATGGTGTGCTCATTGCCATGTGTTCTCACCATGTGTGCTCATTGCATGTGTTCTCACCATGGTGTGCTCATTGCC
>NW_026067942.1:7201538-7203016 GCF_014885135.2 Alexandromys fortis | reverse complement strand
GTGTGCTCATTTTCATAAGCTCCAAAACAAGGAAAATCATGAACCAAAGTGTGTTCAGTTTTCTGTCAACTTGACACAACTTGACTAGAGTCATCTGGGAACAGGAACTTCAACTGAGAAAATCAGACATGCACACAATACATGCATGAATGCAAAAAAAAAAGTTAAAAATGACTGAATTATTAAAAATCAAAAATTAAATACATAACCTCTTTTTAAAATTATGTGTCAGTTATTCATTAGTGAAATTACTATTACTACTGCTACTATCATCATCATGATTATCATCATCACCACTATCACCACCATCATCACCATCATCACCATCACCACCATCACCACCATCACCACCATCACCGCAGATCTTCAAAAGCTCTTTCCAGTTGGAGAGAGCACAGTGGACCAGCCTGAGGTGGAAGGTGAACTAACTCAGGTGGGATCAAGCTAGACATGATCAGGTTGCATCTGGAGGCAGCTGAACTGACACACAGATAACTGCTAACAGCAGCAGTGGCTGGAATGATTATGGGCCACAATGCTGTGAAACTCTTTTTAGCTCCAGCTGGCCGCAACTTCACTATGTAGCTCAGGGTAACCTCAAAGTGTGCCTGCCTCTACCCCTGAGTGCTGAGGTTGCAGGCACACACCTCCACACCCAACTTCCGTGTAGCATGAATTCTAATTGTTAATAAAAACCCAGAGTCAGATATTAGGGGGTGGAAGCTGAGCGATCAGAGAAGCAGTGCAGCTAGCTCCTAGAGAGACCTTGTACCTCTACCAATGCTGAGACCAACTGACGATCCAGCTCTGACTGCATCCTAAGACTGTATCTGTCTCCACCAAACCTCAGACTGCTTCTGAAATCCTGTCTCCTCCCACCTTGTATTCCTCTCTCCACCCAGCCATATCCCTCTTGTCTCTCCTTCCCTAATGCTGGGATTGAAGGCGTGTGACTCCCATGAACTGGGATTAAAAGTGTGAGCTACCACCACCTTGCTCTGTTTGTCTTTGAGATTGGATCAATCTAATGTAGCCCAGAGTGGCCTTAAACTCACAGAGATCTGTCTGCCTCTTTCCTGAGTCCTGGGGTTAAAGGTGTGAGCCACCACTGCCTGGCCTCTAGTGACTTAGCTCTGCACTCTGATCTTCAGGAAAGATTTATTAAAACACAAACAAAATATCATTGCACTTCTGAGGTCCTAGCATCCGACCTGGGGCTTCACAATGCTAGGTCAGCATTCAGCCTGCTTAATTACATCCCCAGCCTCGGTTTGTGAGAGTTTCACACAGAAACATGCCTGAAAACAGGAGCAGCAGTTTAGGGTCTCCAGGACCCAGCTCCACAGAACCTTTTTTATCAGTTGGTTTTCATCTCCATGACCCAATATCTGACAGAATGTGGTGCAGGAGAACTATCTGTATTCTGTCAATCATGTATTTTAATAAAACACTGATTGGCCAGGCAGGAAGTATAGGTG
>NW_026067942.1:7006374-7200257 GCF_014885135.2 Alexandromys fortis | reverse complement strand
ACTGTCTCAGTGGGCGAACCCCTCATGATCTTGACCTCCTTGCTCATATTCTCACTCCTTCCACTCTTCAACTGGACCTCGGGAGCTCAGTCCAGTGCTCCGATGTGGTTTTCTGCCTCTGTTTCCATCTGTGGTTGGATGAAGGTTCTATGGTGATATTTAAGATAATCATCAGTCTGAATACAGGAAAGGCCAGTTAGGTAGGTACCCTCTCCTCAATTGCTTAGGATCTTAGCTGGGGTCATCCTTGTGGATTCCTGGGAATTTTTCTAGAGCCAGGTTTCTTGCTAACTCCATAAGGGCTCCCTCAATCAAGATACCTCTTTCCGACCCAGGTGGTGAGTGTCTGCCTGCTGGGCAGGTCTGAAGGTCCCCGCAAGGGAGTGCGGGCACCTTCAGCCTGTGCTGCAGGGTCTCCTGTGTTCTACTCAACCCCACCCTGCTCCCCACGTTAGCCCTTGTCCGTGGTGTCCTTGGGCTACCAGGCGTCCCTGTTTCAGTGCTGAGGAGTTCCTTCTGGGTGGAACCTTCATCTGGCGATGGATGGAGATAGAGACAGAGACCTACATTGGATCCAGCACCAGTCTGAGCTCCCAAGGTCCAAATGAGGAGCAGAAAGAGGGAGATCATGAGCAAGGAAGTCAGGACCGCGAGGGGTGCACCCACCTACTGAGACAGTGGGGCTGATCTATTGGGAGCTCACCAAGGCCAGCTGGACTGGGACTGAATAAGCATGGGATAAAACCGGACTCTCTGAACATGGCGGACAATGGCACTGGTTTTTGATCCTACTGCATGTACTTACTGTCTTTGTGAGAGCCTAGCCAGTTTGGATGCTCACCTTCCTAGACCTGGATGGAGCGGGGAGGACCTCGGACTTCCCACAGGGCAGGGAACCCTGACTGCTCTTCGGACTGGAGAGGGAGGGGGAAAGGAGTGGGGAGAAGGGGAGTGGTGTGGGAGGAAGGGGAGGGAAATGGGAGGCTGGGAGGAGGCAGAATTTAAAAAAAAAAAGTAAAAATAAAATAAAATAAATATCATTCAGTTCAATTTGTGTTGGCAATCTGCCATCTACTTCTGGGCACAAGGCCGCCCCTAAGTGTGCTTAATGTACCCAGTAAGATTCTGTTGGAGAAAAGAATCTGGGTCAAGGACTGAGGTTTGTACACCCTTCTTTAGGTGCTTCTAACAAGGACAGATGTGGGGATGAAGAGCAGGACCAGGAAGTGAGGAATGTGGTGGTTAAGGGTTAGGCACAGTTGGTTGCCTCAGCTGGGGATGGGGAACCAACCTTGTTGCATGAAGGTCCTGCGAAACTGAGCCAAACCCAGCCGGGGTTGAGTCCACTCCTACCGTACATGTGTGAGAAACAACGATCCTCACTTCCTAAGAGCCAGGGGACCCAGAGCAGTTTTGCCAGGTTGGGCATCAGCCTAGAGCGGCAGGTATGCTGAATGCAGAGAGGTCTGTGACCCTAACCTGCAGCCCATCCTCCTCTTTATAACCAGCACAGACGACCTTACTCACTGCTTAGATCGTATCTTTTCCCCAGCATAAACAGCATGTGCTTTTTATCTCTGCGTTTTTACAACCTATTTATTTTGCAGCTCCTCAGATGCACGTGAACTTGACTGTGAACTTCTGTTCTAGACTTCTCGTTTGGGTGGAGAAGGCTTTGGCAGGGGTCTGGTGTTTTCTGATTTTTGTAGCTGGACCTAAGTTGACTAAGGTACCTTAGAGAACAAACTGTTTTTCTCTCTCATACATGGCCTCTGGGGGTGAATCCGTGCTCACTTTAGTGTCCTGTGGGCCTGCAGCAAAGGCCCAGGGCGCAGAAAAGCCCTCAGGCAAAGAAGGCTACAGAGAGCTCAGAGCCCATTTGCTGCAGTTCTAGCCTTTCCTATCCCACACAGGTAATTCCAGTTTTAAAATTGGGCCAGTCTGTTGGAAGAGACTCTCATTTCTTGTCATCAGTTGAGTCTCTATTGCTGCAACAAAACACCATGACCAAAAAGCAAGTTGCAGAACAAAGGGTTTGTTTGGCTTACATGTCAGCCTTGCTGTTCACCACTGAAGGAGTCAGGGCAGGAACTCAAACAGGGCAGGAACCTGGAGGCGGGAAATGATGCAGAGGCCATGGAGGGGAGCTGCCTACTGGTTTTCTTCCCATGGCTTACTCAGTCTGCTTTCTTATAGAACCCAGGACCACCAGCACAGGGATGGTCCCACCCACCATGGGCTGGGCCCTCCCTCATTGATCATTAATTGAGAAAATGCCTCACAGCTGGATCTCAGGGAGGCATTTCCTCAGCTGAGGCAGCTTTCTCTCTGGTGACTCTCGCTTGTGTTAAGCTGACACACAAACCAGCCAGTACAAACCTCCAATCTGACATCCGCAGTCCCACGAAGAGCACTGCACCCCAGTGACCAGCCGTGCAGTCCCACGAAGAGCACTGCACCCCAGTGACCAGCAGTGCAGTCCCACGAAGAGCACTGCACCCCAGTGACCAGCAGTGCAGTCCCACGAAGAGCACTGCACCCCAGTGACCAGCAGTGCATCTCAGTTCACAGAAATGAATATGGGAAAGTACAGCTGGCTAAAGGATGTGCTGCCTGAAGAGTGGACAGCTGGGGAGGTGTAGGACCTGGCCTTGCACCCCACCTCCCGGATGATCTCTGCAAGGGAAGAAAAGCAATTCTGGTGCCCAGCATGTCGTCTTTTGGGGGTAGCAAAGCAGGGAACGGGTAGTGTGAGGTGAAAGTCGCCGATGAAAATTAAGGACAGGTGGGCAGCAAAGTTGGAGGCATGAAAAATATCTGAAACATTCCTGGCTGAAGGAAAGAAAGGAGTGACTGTAGAACACAGTGGGTGGGTCCAGGGAGAAGGTTCTACAGTTAGGGATGCGTGATGCTCTTGTGAAGGACCAGGGCTCTGTTCCTAGCCCCTGTGTTGGGTGGATCACAAAAGCCTACAGCTCCAGCTCCAGGGGCTCCGATGCTCTCTTCTGACCTCCGTGAGCACACACACACACACACACACACACACACACACACACACACACACGTTTAAGCAAAAAAGAGCAGAGGCTGTTGGGAGCCTCAGAGTAATCCTCGGTCAATGGCCATCAGTATGCCCAGCTGCATTCTTCTCTGAGGCTGCACTGGAGTAAGGTGCATGCTCACAGCAGTATGCCCAGCTGCATTCTTCTCTGAGGCTGCACTGGAGCAAGGTACACGCTCACAGCAGCGGTCACCTGGATAGACTCCGTTTGGCCGGTCGATCCAGTTATAACAGTCTGCCCACCTGGTTGATCTCCATTTCCACCTGTAAAAGGAGAAGCAAGTGGGGTGAATGGCCAGAAAGATCTTCTAAACTGACATTTCGGGTTGTGCTCAGTTCTTCTGCAAGACTGCGGGTCCGCTAAAGCCATGAGCTATCTGTTATTCACCTGTTTCCCAGCTACCCCACATTTATGATGAGTAAACTTGTGAAATAAATGGCGGAATGAATTTTAAAGCCTTGATATTTATTGGATTTGGTGTGTGTTTATTGTCTTTCAAATCAAGACATTAAAAGTGGGTAAGAACAACTTTAAGAAGCAGCCAAGCCTTTCCTGTTTTATTAATAAATAGGGACATGAGCTGGAGGGATGCTTGGGGTGAGAAACACTGGCTGCTCCTGCACAGGATGTGAATTCAGCTCCCAGCACCCGCGTGGCAGCTCACAAACACAGTGACTCCAGTTTCAAGGGATCTGACGCCCTCTTCTGGCCTCCCCCAGCACCAGGCACATGCATGATTTAATACATGCATGCAGACTCTCATATACATACTTAAAATAAAAATAAATAAGTCTTTTAAAATAAAAATGGGGAATAAAACATTGAGAATCAATTAGCCAAAAAGCCCATCAACCAACTTAAGATCTAAAAGACAGATTTCAATGTAGAAGAACAATAGTAAAATTTTATAAATACTTATTTGATTTTAACATTTGTATGCATGTCTCTATTCTATTCCATTGGATAGAAATGTCTTTCTGTATTCGCATTAAAAAGACACCACTGTACAGAACTAGTTTGTCTCGCAACAGTACACTCAGCTGTTGAGTCGCGGATCACAGCCTCACACATCAGGCCGCATGCTATCCCCAGTCTTTCTTCCCTGCAAAGGCACTACCAGCTGCAAGAGGGAGGCAAGCTGCTCTGACCCTGCAGTCACAGAGTACCGAATTATCCTGCTGGTATTGTGGAATCAAACAGAGGCAACCTGACTGTGGGCAGCATAGCATAGGCTACTAGTTAACCATGCCTACTGTCTCAGGATACGCGGCCCTATGCAAAGCACATGGCGCGCACTACACTCTGCAGTACGCTGCCATAGTGCCTGCCACTACAGGGCTGTACGCAAGCTTGGAACTAAGCTGGAGACTAAAAACATGTGCACACACAGACAGAGAGACACAGACATGGGTCATCCTTGATACAAGAATGCCAAGTTTATTGTGCTCAAGGAAAGCTTTTATAGGGCTCTGGGCCTTGCCCTAGCTCTCGGGATCTTTCAGCTGCAGACCCACCAGCCTGCCATCAGGGTCTCGTGCTCAGAGCAGCTGCAAGCACAGGAAAAACAAGACACTCACAGGAAATTCAGGGTGTGGGGGTCCATAGCCCCCAATAGCTCCCAACACTTCCCTCTCCTCTGGATACCTCTAAGAGGAGGACATGAAATTCTCTCTTCAGAATCCCCCCGCATTGTGCCTTCACCTTGCACCTCTCCCCCCCCCCCTTGCACACCTGCCTCTCCTCTCCATGAAGTGAACTAATACCAACTACTGAGGACATTTCTTGTTTCCTGGAGGGGGAGTGGAAGAAGCAGAGAGCAGCCATTTGCAGTGATTACGGCACAAAAAGGCTGTGGTGACGAGTTTACTTGTCACTGTCACCGTGCACAGGATCACATCATCCTGAGAGTGTGAGTATGCTCTGGATGACCGTAGCATTCAGGGCAGCAAGTTGAGTAAAGCTGACTGGCCTCCATTAAGAAGTCAGGCTCATCCAGGACTTGAAGGCATCAACAGAACAAAGCAGCCAACCATCCCCCCTGTGGTAGTTTAAATGTAACTGGCCCCCATAATCTCACAAAGAGTGCCACTGTTCAGAGGTGTGGCTTTGTTAGAGTGGTATGGCCTTGTGGGAGGAAGTGTGTCACTGTGTGAGAGAGCTTTGAGGTTTCCTATGCTCAGGATACTGCCCAAGTGAGTCAGTCAACTTCCTGTTGCCTGCAAACTGTATCAGTGCTCTCTGCTTGGCTTGACACAATGTGACCAGCCGCCTCACGCTCCTGACACCATGCTCTCCCTGCATGGCATGTTATGATATAGCCAGGAGCTGTGAGGGCCAGACAACAGGTCCCTTGGTGGTGGTGGCACTGGGTGGAGCAATTGCGGGAGGTGCAGCTCGATGGAGGAAGTATGTTGCTGGAGCAGATTCCGCATTTAAAGCTTTGCCCACTTTCCGCCCACTTCCTGCTTTGTGCTGTGGTTGAAGATGTGCTCTCTCTGCTCCCTCCTGCCACTGCTGGCATGCCCCCACCCCACCATGAGTGACTCTCTTGCCACTGGAACCAGAAGCCATCAGAAACGCTCTTCCTTAACCTGCCGTTGGCAAACAGTGAGTTGTCAAAGCCACAGAAACGAATATGCCTGACGTGAATTCTGAACCAAACAGACCCTCCAACTTGCTTAGGTCAGGATTTTTTGTCACAGCAGCAAAAAAAGCAACTAATGCAGAAAACGTGAGCACTGCAGCTCAGATGGAAAGGTATCCTGGCATCTGGATGTCAAGGAACACCACAAAGTCCCACCACACATCAAACCTCACACAAGAGATTTGTTGGGAAGGAAAAAAAGACAGGAGGGTGGCTGCCTCTGTGTAGTGATGTCTAACTCTCATATCTTGATTAACCCATTTCTATTAATGTGTGTAGCAGCACCACGAGGTGGTGGCTTACCGGGAAGATTCTAACCTGTGTCCATCTCGGAGAGGAGAGCTACAGTGTCTGCGCCATTGCCTTCTTCCTCCCAGCATTCTATTCTGTCTACTCCACCCACCTAAGGGCTGGCCTATCAAAAGTCCAAGGCAGTTTCTTTATTAACCAATGAAAGTAACACATAGACAGATGACCGGCCCTCCTGTTGGGCAAGAAAGAGCAGAAAACTAAACAGGATCCAGGGCTTCAATAGAGTTTCTTGGGAAAGAGGTGGATGTTTTTCAGGGTGGAGCTTTCCAGGGTAGAGTCTGGTGGAATTTCACAGCCAGAGATTGGCTTTTTACTCTGTAGGGTGGAGGCAGGGTCCAGCAGTTAGGGCAGTTAGAGTGTTCTGTGAGTGGAACCTGGCAGTTAGAGGGCCTGGGGGAGAGGCCTGGCCACTACTATGGCTAGAGGAGCTTACATCCCCCTTTTTTGCTTATTATTAATCAATAACAATCAGGTTACAGGAAAGGGGGTGATGTTACCATTAGACTACTTCTGGCTGAATTAGGGCTTCCAGGTTCTTTGGGCAATCTTGATCTTTTTTATCAGGATGTAACCAGGTGTTAACCTGAGCAGTTGCTATAGCCAATGGAAAGGCCTTCGCTCGCATCAGGTATTTCTGCTTCAGGATTTTTCATCTCTCCCATGGTACACCTTAAAGGCCCTTGCTAAGACTTTTGCTTGTGGAGTCAAGTGTCCTTTCTCTAGATGTTTAAGCTTGGCTCAAACATCAGGGAAACTTTGGGAGAAGTGGGTCATAAGGAGTTGTTTTTCATTGGTTGTAGTGTGAGGCTGCTAGTTCATTTCCTGACCACCCGGCAGTTCAGACCCAAAATAACCACACAGATACTGTATTAATTACATCACTGCTTGGCCCATTAGCTCTGGCTTCTTATTGGCTAACTCTTACATCTTAGTTTAACCCATTTCTATTAAGCTGTGTATTGCCATGTGACTGGCTTACCAGCAAGATTCCAGCGGGCAGCTCACATCTTTCCCCTCCGGCAGCTCCATGGCATCTCCTTACTCTGCCTTCTTTCTCTCAGTTTAGTTTTCCCCACCTAGGTCTGATCCCCCACTAATCAATGGTAATCACAGAATACAGAGGGGAATCCCACATCTATCTTGGGTCTTGGGATATCCAGATTGGCATACTGTAAGAGAGCCTTTTGAGGCAGTTTATGGACTTAGGTGTGTTGTCAAGTTTGTCCTGGATGACCTCTTAAACATAATTTACCTCTTTAAGGGTGGCCAGCCAGGATGCTCCCTGGGGTGTTGTAATTTCATTCAGGGTCCTGGTCATGAATTGCCTCAGCCCTGACTGATCAGCCAGCATATTGCTGATAAAAGGAAAAAGAGAAACCAGAGAGGCTGGAGAGGAAGAGAAGGGACTGTGGGCTGAGGCTTGTTAACATAATCGAAAATAGTGGAAGAATCATCTGGTTTGGGTCTCATAGGAGAAATTATTTGTCCTTGAATGGCTTACATCACAAGGTCACTTTTATCAAGATGGAAGTGGGGTCACATGGAAAAGTCCATCCTTTCCAACCCTAGCAAAGATGGCTGTCTACCATGTAGCTACCTCCATCCCAGTGTGGGAACAGTAGCTAAGGTGGCAGCAAGCCACGCTTTTCCTTTAAGTTTTCCTACATACAGATTTTTAATTATCATTCCTGGTGTTATGAGTTTTAAATTAACCCTTTTGTTACAGATTTTACAAGGTTTTATTCGGACCCAATATGCTTACAAATCTTGAGGTATAGAAAGTTTACATAATAGTTTTACAAATCTTGAGATAAAAGTTATACCTTAGCAAAATTTTTAGGATTAAACCAATACCAAAAGGGTATAAGGGGTATAAGATGAGAAGCAATAGTCCCCATTGGGAATAGTCAGTCCCTATAATTTGTTTTGCTCTCCTTTCTCTGTCAAACAGCAAGTGGCTCATCTGATATGGGACAGAGATTCTGGAAGAAATCTTTAAACAAGCATGCTTGGGTCTAGAGGAGGAAGAACCAAACCCTAACTCTAGAGTCAGATTTTAATTCAAGTGGGGCTGCATAAAACAACAGTCTGATGCCACTCATACCTCAAAGACACCAGAATCCCTGTAAAACTGTATCTAGTAAGCTGAGAACAAAGAAGCCTTAGCCATAGGACATTTTCATGTCCTGGCTATAGACAAAGGATGCTGCAGGAGGGAGCTTAGAGAAGCACCAGCTGGTGAGGAGTGTGTGCAGGGTGTGTGCAGGTGTGTGCATGTTGCAGCTGGCCTACCCCTATGCATTCTCCTCCTCCTGCTAGGTCTCCTAGCTCCCACTTTGCAACAAACTTACAGATCCATCTATGGTAACTTAATAGGCAGAACAGTTACACAATGTGTGGGGGAGGGGAGGGGAAACCTCTTTCCACCCACACCCCACCCCACATGGCTCACAGAATTTGTAAAAGTCCCAAATAATGTTAGGATATAAGATGGCCCTTTGGATTGATTATCTGAGGGGTATTGAAGCCAAATTTGATTACAAAAGCAAATACATTTAGGGCCCTTCAGGGGGAGAGGGTGGAGGTTTTCTAAGAGGTATCCTACAGGAGAGTAAGAGGATGTGGAAGACACCTTCCCATGGATGAGGGTGGTGACGGAGAAGGTCGCTGTAGCCTATGTAGTTGTGGGTGTCCCCAGGACTCAGGGAGGATGGAACAAGTACCAAGTTGGTCAGTGGGTCATCCCCATACTCAACAGAGTCAGGGGCTTAGCCTGGCTAAGACAGCGGAGACACAGGTGCTTGATACCAGGGCTTCCATAGAAGTGAGACGGCAAGGAAAAAACCCTAGGGAAAGGGTCTCATCTGTAGAAGGAGCTGCAGGCCACTTCCCTGCTGCCTGGCTCCTGGCCACCTGGCTAGCTTATGCCCTGAAATAATTACACAGAAACTGTATTCTTTTAAACACTGCCTGGCCTGTTAGTTCTAGCTTCTTATTGGCTAATTCTCACATCTTGATTAACCCATTTCTAATAATGAGTGTAGCACCACGAGGTGGTGGCTTACTGGGAAAGATTCTAGCCTACGTCCATCTTAGGTCGGAGCTTCATCGCATCTGACCTCACTTCCCTTCTTCCCAGCATTCTGTTCTGTCTTCCCCGCCTACCTATGTTCTGACCTATCAGGCCAAGCAGTTTTCTTTATTAATTAACCAATGAAAGCAACAGATAGAAGACCCACCTACATCACTCATCCACAGAAATGGGGCCACAAAAGTCACAAGGGCCTAAAGGAGCCGTGGGATTTGGGGGTAGCTCCAGGGAAAAGGTGGGAGAAGAGGGCAGGAAGGGGCACAATAGTCTGGTTTGGCCTAAGGAAACTGCAGAATTGCAGCTCCAAGGGTGGGAGCGGGGTCAAGTGTAGCCTTAAAGACCATGGTTGGGGGTACCTCTGCCTCCAAGAGTACTAGAGAGGTGCTGGACTCTCAATGGTCACTTCCTCAGACTCAAAATGTTTATACAGACCAAAGGGGAAACTTACCTGATTGTTGCTAGTTGGTGGGGTGCTGAGCTGTCTGGTGAGCCATAAGATGGCTCTGTTGTTGCAGGAGCACCAGAGATGAGGGGTAGAGTCCCAGGATAGCTCAGACCATGAGCGAAAATGCAGGCCCTAGGAGAGCCTATCGGTGTCACCCAATGCACGCTTTGCAGCTCAGATTGAAAGGTATCCTGGCAGCTGGAAGCCAAGGAATACCACAAAGTCACACCACACATCCAACCTCACATGAGATTTATAGGGAGGGGAGAACCAGGAGGGTGGCTGCCTCTGCTCCAGCAAGAAACAGCAGCAAACTGAATAGGACAGAGAGTTTACAGTTCTGTGGAAAGGGAGTGGAAGTTTTCAGGGTGGAGCTTTCGAGGGTGGAGATTGTTGGGATTTCATGTCCAGAGATTGTTTTTTACTGTGTAGGATGGGGCAGGGTCCATCAGTTAGGGCAATTAGAGTGTTCTGTGAGTGGAACCTGGCAGTTAGAGTTTCTCGGGGAGGGGCCTGGCCACTCACTTGGCTCGAGGGGCTTACAGTCCTGAGAAGTAGGATCACTCCATTGAAACCAAACCATAACCATATGACTCATGACCCTTTGGAACTGGTTTTCAGGAGGAACATGAGATAGATTGGAACTGTGAGCTACAGAAGCCCTACAGTACTGTAAGCAGTTTAAAGGGCTCTTATCGAGGGAGATCAGAAGATAAATGTGCCAATATAAATGCAGACAGATAAACATTTCTGAAGTTGCTATTTTTCAGGAAAGACAAGAGAATAAATTCTTTGGCAAAATTTGTAATAGGAAATCATTCGGAAACAGGATAAAATGAACAAACAGGACCTTTTCTATGCTTTCTATTAACCTCCAGTTTTGTAAATGAGCAGACAGACGCTCTCCTCTTCCGTTCTACTTCTGAAGTCCTGTTACAGCTCTTTATTTACATTATAACAATTTGTTTTATCTGTTAGTTGACTGATTCCATAAACATGTATCCCTTAAAATGGTAACATAGACCCATGGTAAAGAGTCTAACCATAAAGAGTACACAAGAAGAGAAAGACCACTTTTCATCCCAGATTCTGGCACAACTTCCAGAGGTAACCAGTTTTTATGTACTCTTGAAGAAACATTCTGAGCATATGTGGGTAGCTATATATACTGACCTTATGTAGTAAGGAGGCCACTAGTTAGTTCCCAGCCACTTAGCCCTAAAATAATCACACAGAAACTGTATTATTTAAATCACTGCTTGGCCCATTAGCTCTAGCTTCTTATTTGCTAACTCTTACATCTTAATTTAATCCATCTCCATTAATCTGCGCATCACCACAAGGTCATGGTCTACCAGCAAAGTTTCAGCATGTCTGTCTCCAACAGCCGCTCCATGGCTTCTCCCTGACTCCTCCTACTTTCTCCCAGCATTCAGTTTAGTTTTCCCTGCCTAGCTCTGTTCCCCTATAGCTCTGCTATAGGCCCAAAGCAGTTCCTTTATTAATCAATGATATTCACAGCATACAGAGGAAAATCCCACATCACCTCCCCTTTTCTGTTTAAATAAAAAAAAAGGTTTTAACAAAACATGTATCAAGCAAGAATTACAGTTACAATATTATATCTATTTTATCTTTTATCATAACTAAGGAAAGCTATAACTATCGATTCTTCAACTCCATCAAAGACTCCAGAAGTTAACAAGAAGTGCATTGTAAGCAACTTCCAAAACTCTAGAATTGGCAGAGACATCTCACTGCCTGGACAGTCACCCAGTTCTTCTGTACCACTGGGGCATCCATCTTTAGTCTACAGGCCCATAGTGTCTAGCAGACTCTTTCATGAAGCATGAACCCTGAAAAATTGTCTCACCTTTAGGCAAGTTTAGCAGTCATTTCTCTGTGGATCTTGCATGTCCAGTTCATCAAGTAGTCCAAGCAAGAACAGTTTCTTGCCCAAATGGCTAACACATTCCATAAGGGGCCTCTTCAATGCCCCTGTTCCTCTTGAAGTAGATTGGCGCTTCCAGGAGCAGATGTGTCTTATTGTCATGAAAGGACTCCTAAGTTATTAAAACATTTTAAATGCCATATTCTGAAGGTCTCTGAAAGATTTAAAGAATACCTATCCATCTGAAATATATCTCTGTACATCTAGAAAATCTAACTAACATGACTACAAGTTTGACTATTATAGATGATTATCTATTAACCTATATTTTTTAATTATACATTATATTTTAAGATGAGCTGTACAATAACAATACCTTAATCAAGAGCAGAAATATATACAGAGTAAAACAAAATTGACCTTAAATTTGTATCAATAAACCAAGATCCATACCCATGCAAATATCTATAGCATATCCCTTTTAAATATAAAAAATTATAAACAATATTTAGGAATATGGGTGTAGTTCTCTCCAAACTGTTTCCTGCTTTTTGTTGGGTGAAGTATTTTTTAATGGATATTCAAGGCAACCTTTCAGGGGTTCTTGGTCCATCAAACCACATTAGTCTGAGAGGATCCCACAGGTTCTCATCCTCTGTGGAAACAAAAGAACCTCTTTTCCAAAGCAATATATCCTTAGACCCAAATTCTGAAGTCAAGATACCTTTATAATATACATGTTGGTTTAGCTTAGCAGGCCATACAATGTAATGTTTCTCTGTACTTAGCTCCTTCACAGTCAAAAAATTCAAAGAAGACGCAATAATATACATAATCCAGACTATGCATATTCCATCTTTACATGGCCTTTCTTACTCTATAATTTTTTAAAATTTATTATCTTTACTCCTTTAATCTATGACCGTCTGTGTACTCTGTCTCTTTAAAGACTTTGTTTTTTTTATAAACCATTTATTCCCATTTATAACTCTCTATTTCTTCTCTCTCAAGCCTATGTACATTTATCTAACACTGTGACCCATTTAGAGGTCTTTTATTTCTGAATCTGTCCTATTGTGTATCTGTAATTCTTTACTGTCCAGAAGCACTTCTTAAAATGCTAAGCGCTTCTTAAAAACTTAAGCTGCACCATTGCTAGGGGAAATATGGCACTGTCTGCTTGCCTCACTCAGTCCAGCATGGCGGAGCTGCTTGCCACCTCTGAGAGCCATGCACACTGCCCCATCTCTAGGCACACAGCCAGTCCATGTTGCCACCAAGCAAGCCCTAGCACTTTGCTCACAAGCCCCACTCAAATTCTCAGTCTCCTGAAAGAGCCAGAGGTAGGGCTGGCAGCACGGCCCAGAAAGCTGGTATTTCAAAACAGTGCAGCTTTTTTCCTTCTACTGCTGAGTCAGGAAAACCTCTCTTAAAGGAGCTACAGCATGCTGCCAGCAAACAGCAAAAAGCTGTGTTAAACTCCTTATTTTTGTGTCTAAAATCACTTTTTAAGCTTTCTCAGGTTTTAAGTGGATTTTAGTTAGCCATGTTAGTGACAATTTGTACTAAGGAGGCCTCTAGTTAGTTCCCGGCTGCTTAGCCCTGAAATAGTCACACAGAATCCATATTATTTAAATCACTGCTTGGCCCATTAGCTTTAGCTTCTTATTTGCTAACTCTTACATCTTAATTTAACCCATCTCCATTAATCTGTGCATCACCACAGTTCATGGTCTACTAGCAAAGTTTCAGCATGTCTGTCTCCAATGGTGGCTCCATGGCTTCTCCCTGACTCTGCCTCCTTTCTCCCAGCATTCAGTCTAGTTTTCCCTGCCTAGCTCTGTTCCCCTATAGCTCTGCTATAGGCCCAAAGCAGTTCCTTTATTAACCAATGATATTCACGCACACAGAGGGAAATCCCACATCAGAACGTGTTGTAGGTGTGTGCACCCTCACGTGAGTGCTAGTAGAGACCAGAGGGCAACCTTAGGCCTTACGCATTTCTAATTTTTTATTATTTTAAATTACGTGCTTATGTTGTGGGAGGTATTTCCACGTGAGTACAAGCAGTGACCAGAAGTGTCTGGAGTGGAGTCACAGGTGGTCTTGAGCCATGATCTGAGCAGTGGCAAATGAGCTCCAGCCCTTTAGGAAAGCAGCTCATGCTCTCAACCACTGGGCCGTCTCGAGATCACTATACGCATTTTTGAGACAGGCTATCTCACTTGCCTTTACTTCAAGTCCACTAGGCCAGCTGATCAGCTTTTTTATGTAGGTTGTGGGGGCTGATCTCAGGTCCACAAGAATTTATCTACTGGGTGAGCTATCTCCCCAGCCCTGCCCAACGACTTTTCACTTAAAATACTTTCAAAATTTGCCAACATTTGATATAAGCAGGTATGCTTCACTGCTGAAAAGATCTTAAATTCCATTATGTGTACTGGTTTTAAGGAGCCAAAAGCCTTGGAGTCAGGTGTGGTGGTACATGCCTTTAATCTTAGGAGGCAGAGGCAGGTGGATCTCTGTGTGTTCAAGACCAGCTTGGTGTACATAGTAAGTTCTAGGATGGTCAGGGCTACATAGAGAAACCTTGTCTCATAAGTAAAATTAAAAACCAAAAGTCAACAGCATCACTAATAAATATAAGTAATTTAATTACCTATAAAATTCTTTTTGTGATTTGTGTGCAAATGTTCAATTGCAAATTGTGTACAGGTACGCATGTGTACATGGAAGCCAGAAGTTGAAGTCAGGTTGTGAACAGGTATGTATGTGTATGTGGAAGCCAGAGGTTGAAGTCAGGTGTCTTCTTCAATCTTGCTATATTCTGTTTATTTTTTTGTTTTGAGACAGGACCTCTCTATGTAGCCCTACCTGTCCTGGAACACACAGAGCTCTGTCTCCTGACTGTTGGTTAAAGGCACACTACCACACCCACCTGTTGAGATAGTGTCTGTTCAACTCTCTTCCTGCCACTATTATGGAGACAAATGCCCTTTAAAAAGCAATGCGGTTATTTTGGCTCACAGTTCAAGACTACCACTGTGGGGGGGCTGGATGGGACACCCCAAATGAGGAGCGCACCATTCCATAGACCAGGGCCCCAAACTGAAAAGGAGCACTGGAGACTGGCTTTCATCTCTCTCTGCTTCCTGACTGTAGATGCCATGAGACCAGCTGCCTCCTGCTTCTGCCACGGTGACGTCCCCATGGTGGTGGACAAAAGCCCTTCAACTGCAAGCTAAAATAATCCCTTTCTAATACGAGCCTTTGGGGTTCAGCCCCAAGAACCTCTTCGGGTTCAGATTGGACACAACAGCAAGGGGAAAGGACTTTTTCTGAGGGTGAATGAATTCTCTCACACGTGTTTTTCCAAGCCAATCTCTTTATTGTCCTCTCTTTATTTTTCTGCCATTTTGAAGTTTCCAGTTCATATACACACACAACCAGCAATTCTCTGGCAAGAGCAAGGTTACAAGGCTTGAATTTCTCAAGGTTGTAGAATAGACAGAGCTGCACAAAGCAGTAATTGTCAGCTTACATCATGGCTCAAGGAAGGCGAGGCGTGTAAAATGCCCTGACAACTCTGAGAGGCAAAAAGGTCAACTAAGGAGCTTTAAATTCTAAGAAGGGAAAAGGTGAGTTCGCGTGCTATACTACATTCCTAAGTGTGACTAATTAAGCTAGAAGTTTGTAATCAATAAAAGTAAATAAGGGGGAAAACACAGAGACAGTGTTGCCTGGCTCTCTGGTAGCTTGCTGCAACAGTAGCTCTGGGAACAGCAACAGGGTAGCCATGGCAACTGGAATAAACTGCAACATTTCTTCTGAATTAGCATTTTCATCAAATGTTAGCTGGCTAAAGGGGACCTCTCAGATCCAGATCTAAGAATTACATCTTTCTTTTTATGGTTTATTGGAGACAGTGTTTCTCTATGTAAAGCCCTGGCTTTCCTGAACCTCACTTTGTAGACCAGGCTGGCACTGAACTCATTCACAAAGATCAGCTAGCTGCCTCTGCCTCCCAAGTGCTGGAATTAAAGGCGTGCATCACCACCACTCGGTAGAATTACACCTTTACCCTAAGCGGTTACAACAAAGGGGAGACCTGTAGTTACATAGTATAAAATTTGGAGCCTGACACTTTCAAGCTGCCCAGGCCAAATGGTGGTGTTTGTTCCCATGGCGCTGTGAAAAGAATTACCTTTCTCCAAAGCTGGTCAAGTGATCTACAGCCTTTTCCTGTTATCTCTCAGGGTTAAGACACAGTTAATCTCCCAGACTAAGATCTTGTATCCATAAACCAAGGTGAAAGTAAATACGGAGTATTAATAGCCTGTTAAAGTTAAAGCAGGTTAACTAGGTTTGTACTTCCCCATATCAGCTGAGGGTGAATCCGGGGCACCCAGTCCTCCTTACCTGTGGGGGCTATGAAGCAACAAACCTATTTGTGAAGTCCCGATGGTGGTCTTTCTGTAAACTCTTGTCCTGGCCAAATGTCCTGCCATAGAACACAACTGGGGGGAGCTGGCTTCTAAGTTTACATCCGGGAATGGAGCAGAGATTTGACTATAAGAACAACGATTTTGACCGCATTACTTACTTTCACACCAGGGTCTCACAGTGTGGGGGAAAAGGCATCCAATACACTTGTACAGAGGGAAAATTGTGCACAATAATTGCTACACCGCTTTGAGGCCCACTGCAGAGGGGAGCAGTATGGCTTCACAAGGATCCACAGCAAGAATAGCCATGGTTCGAAAGGTGGTGCTCCCAATGCCTGCGTTTGGGCTTGTCTCCATCTGAATGTGTATTTCCGGTAAATTATCAGCTGAAATCTCACTGCATAACTTGTGGAACTCAGCACCTCCCACCCTTAAGTCAGGTATTTATCACAGCAAGGAAAAAATTAACACCTCAGATTTTAAAATTCACACACATGGGGCGGTGGTGGCTCAAACTGTACTGCTGTTTCAAGACATTAAGTATACCTTTATTTCCTTCTGTGTTGTTGCTTCCTTGTTGCCTATATGAAAACATCGCTGGCACAGACTCACACTGTATTTCTTCCTGTTTCCTTCTTGATCCACCGCAGTGTGGCTGTTCTGGGCCATCAGTATCTGGAACTGCTCTCATCCAGACCACTCAAGACCTTTCTTGTAAGAATCTGAGTTCTATCTCAATGGGCTTCTGGTCATCACGGTTATCTTCAGACCTCTCTGGACTTTTGGTTTGAATTAATGACATCCAGCCATATTCCGATTCCCCTGTCCTCAAGCTTTTGAGGATTCCTTTTTTCATCTTTCAATGTTGTTGTTCTTGGTTTTTGCTTCACTTGCCCTCCCTGGGATCTGTTAAGTCTTGCTATGATTTAAATATATGTGCTTCTTTGAAATCTATTATGTTGGAAACCCAGTGCAATAGTTTTAGGAGGCCTAGCCCCTCCCTGGCGGTGGGACTAGGATCTATCCCTGGTGCGTGAACTGGCTTTTTGGAGGCCATTCCATATGGTGGGATGCCTTGCACAGCTTTGATGCAGGGAAGGGAGGTTGGTCCTGCCCCACTTGATGTGCCAGACTTTGTTGACTCCCCATTCTGAGAGGTGGATGGAGGTCGGTGAGAGGTGTTGGTGGGTGAGTGGGAAGAGGGCGAGGAGGGGAAAATGTGGTTAGTATGTAAAATGAATAAAAAAATTTAAAATAAATGAAGTTATTAAGTCATAGGGCTGAATATGACTCTTATTAGCTGAATTAGTGTTCTTATGAAGCAGAAAGCCCTCACCAGACAGCAAACACACCAGCGCCTTGAACTATTTTTCAACTGTAAAAACAGGTTATAGTGTCACCCAGGCTAGTTTTGTTACAGTAGTGCAAACAGACAAAAACTGATCTTAAGACTCTGATCAGCTACAATCAGCCCCAAAGAAATCCCTCTCTCCTGCTCTGATCTCCATTACACATCCAGCTGCATGCTGGGTATCTCATTGAGCATCAATACATACACATCCAACTGCATGCTGGGTATCTCATTGAGCATCAATACATACACATCCAGCTGCATGCTGGGTATCTCATTGAGCATCAATACATACACATCCAGCTGCATGCTGGGTATCTCATTAAGTATCAATACACACACATCCAGCTGCATGCTGGGTATCTCATTAAGTGCCCAATACACCCCAAAATAAATTCACCATACCGCTCCTGAAATTGTGCAGTGTTGTTTCTATCTCAGTGGCTGACACAATCACCCAGACTCCCAAGCCAGAACACTGGGGCCAGCTTAGATTCCTTCGTTCCATTTTATTCCAATTCAGTTTCTCAGATCTTTCCAATTCTACCTAAGTTTTCTGGCTGTCCCTTCCTCTAGTCTTGCTACCACTGCCACAACTTCAGACTCATTTCCTGACCACTGTAACAGGCAGATTTGTCAAACTCCACCTCAGCTCTGAAATGGAATCCAGTGACCCTTCTGCCGAGACCTCTCTGGTTCTTTGCAGGACGATTTGCCTAGCCCTCTGTCTATATCAAATGGTTTCGTGTGGCTCAGGCATTGTCTGCTCTACGTTCTCTTCACAGTCCAGGAATACCCAACCATTCTTAGTTCTCTGGTATAATATCTGAACTCATGGTTTGCTCTTCCTATACTGTTTTCTGTACCTAGATTGTTTCTTTTACAAATTATGTTGACTGACTACCCCAAGTGCTATCTTTTATCACAATGCCCACAATCTAAGTTTTTGTTAAAGGTTTTTGGGTTTTATTTTGTTTTTGTCTTTGTTTTTTTTTTTACATTTTATGTGTATAAATGTTTTGCCTGAATGAATTTGTGTGGATCATGTGTGACTGGTGCCTTCAGATTCAGGAGAGGGCATTGGATCCCCTGGAACTGGAATTATGGATGGTTGTGAGGCACTATGCAGGTTCTGAGAAATGAAATTGGGTCCTCTGCAAGACTAACAAATGCTCTAAACCACTGCGCCATCTTCTAGACCCTTTAAATGAGAAGTACCAAGGATTTTTTTAATACATGGATATTAATTGCCCCAAAGTCACTACAATTTTTTCTACAACATGTCATGGGTTTCTATCTTATGCCAGTTTTATGTGTGTGTAGCCAGAAGTTAAACCTTAGGTGCCAGCATCCTGCTTTTGAAGACATGGTCCCTTGAACTTACCAACTGACCTTTCTCCACCTTCCCCAACCCACTACACCAGGCTTGGGTTTTTTTCTCAAAGGAGTCTGAGGACTGAACTGATGCTATCATTAGCACTATTGTCAGCAGAGTTCTTGGGTGTCTTTCACAAGACTCATTCCTGGGGGTAACATGACAAGTCATCCCAAGAGCTGGTGGACCTTAATCCCTTGGCCTTCTAAATACTGTCTTTTTTGAAACAAAGGTCTCTGCCTATGTCCTTGCTTCTTCTGGAACTGACCTGATTGTCAAGGACAAGCCCAGGCAGCGACAGGTACGCACTATTCTAGTTATCCAACCCCAACCTCTACCCTATTTTGGTCCCAGTAACTCTGAGAATGTTAAATGTTAAAATAGGAAATTTTAAATTGTGCCAACAGACCAGTCCCCTTCCCCGTCTCCCTGGACATTACGAACCCTTAGAGCGCTTCTCCACTGGGGCACAGTCCTCTCTATGCACTCAGAAGCAGGCATTTCCCAGCTTTTCTCCCTGGGGTTCTTACTCAGCCCTCATTATGTGTTGAGAAGCCATTGAGGGTCCATTAGTATCATCCTTCTGAGGCAGGCAAGCTTAAGGTGATTTCCCTTTCTTGAGGAGCAAAAGAGGAATTTGTTTTCCTTAAACACATACACAAACCTTCACCCCAAATCCCTTCCCCAAAGGTGAACATAGCTGTCTTTGTTCCATCTTTTTCTATATTCCAGTAGAACCATTTTATGCCAACGGTTTTCGCTAATCAAGACGACACTGTCACAAAGGTCCTTGAATCTTCAGATTTCTTTCTACAGAAAAGTGGGGGGGGGGGCAGTGTTGCATGCAGGGCTGGGGTGCCAGAAAGCCAGCCTGGTAATAGGCCTCAAGTGTGTTGTTGTTGTTGTTGTTTTTTAATTTCCTCTAGGCAGGGTCTGACGTTTGTGTTCCAGGACCAAAGGAGCCTATGTTCCAGGACTGAGATGTGTCATGTTCATTAGCAGCCAGAATATAAAAAACAAAACATCAATGTAAACTTCACAATGAAGAATGTAACTGCCCAAAGCAAGTGTTCCTCATTTGTCCAGGACATTTCTCCTTGTAGAAAATAAAACCATGGGATTAAATTATTCCTCAGGAATGTATTTGATTAGAAAGGGTTGATTGTGATTCCAGTAAGTAGCAGGTGCATATAAGGCTCTCAAAAGAGAGATTCAGTTATTTCCATTATCAGAACCAGTTCTGCGCCTGGGCAGGATACTCCCTCCTTCAGACACCTGGCCTGACTAATATTTGTATCCCAGAGTTTTCTTGGCTGAATTCTTCAGTGAATATGTTATTTCTCAGTAACGGAATTCTTAAGGAAAGCTTTGTCCTGCAAAAACCATTTTACTGTTGCTCCCAAATTCTGCAGAACATCTGCACGTGAGTCCTCCGACTTCCTCCAGAGACAGAAAGGCTAACACAATATAGCCAGCCCTCCGAGGCCAGGCAGCATTTCAGGTGAAGAAATGCAGTTCAGACGAGGCCACCAGGACGATCCTCTTCCAACCAAGCAGCTGGCCTCACCTCCCTCCGCGCCGGGCTCTACTCTCTCAAGAACTGCTCCAGACCACTCCTCAGCGTCGACCCAGAAAGCACTCCATGGGCAGGGCACCATGGGCAGGGCAGGATTCTGTCCTCATTTTATTTCCACACTCATGGTATTCACTTCTTAGTTGGCAAAAGAAAAAAGCAAAGTGACCTCAGTGCTGAGATGAGCAGGTCGTTAGGGCCGGGGTCCCAGGGACGCAGTGCAAAGTCCACTACGAGATGGGAGGGAGAGAACGCGGCCAGAGGTGGCCATCTCCTCTCCCGAGTAACCGCCAACCTGAGGCCATCCCGGGCGGCTCATTCCCCCGAGCAGCCGGCTGTAGCCACCATCCCCGGCCGCTCGTTCCGCGAGCAGCCACCATCCCCGCCACACGTTCCCCAAGCAGCCACCATCCCCGCAGCACGTTCCCCAAGCAGCCACCATCCCCGCAGCACGTTCCCCAAGCAGCCACCATCCCCGCCGCACGTTCCCCGAACAGCCACCATCCCCGGCCGTTCGTCCCGAGCAGCCGCCATCCCCGCCGCTCATCACCGGTGCTGCCGTCATCCCCGGCCGTTCGTCCCCCGAGCAGCCACCATCCCCGGCCGTTCGTTCCCCGAGCAGCCACCATCCCCGGCCGTTCGTCCCCCGAGCAGCCACCATCCCCGGCGTTCGTCCCCCGAGCAGCCACCATCCCCGGCCCCCCGGCCGTTCGTCCCCTGAGCAGCCGCCATCCCCCGCTGTTTGCCACCGGTGCAGCGCCTGTCTAGGGCCGCGCTCAGCGGGCCGACTTCTTCCGCTCGGACAGGGTCCAGCATCTGGATCGCCGCCCTCCGTGCGGCCTAGCAGCGAGGCCTGATTCCCAACCTCGCCCGTCGGCCGCGAGCCGCCGTCGCTCAGGAACGCCGGCCGCACGCGCAGGGTCTCGGGGCTCCGGGCGGAACCCCCGAAGGCGGAGAGCTCGGGGCCGCCTAGGGAGGAGCGCGCGGCCGCGAGGGGCGCACGGCCGGGTGGCGCGGGGCGGGGGAGGGGGGAGAGGCGGGGCCGGGGCGGGTTGTTGTGGGGCGACTGCGCTACGGCCCGACCGGGGCGCTGATGGCGGCTCCATATTAACACCTCCTCCTCCTCCTCCGCGCTCCCGCCCGCGCCCGTCAGCCGTCAGCCCCCTTCCCTGACGCCACCTCTCCCCCTCCTCTACCATGCCCGGCATGATGGAGAAAGGGCCCGAATTACTGGGGAAGAACCGATCGGCCAACGGCGGCGCCAAGAGCCCGGCGGGAGGCGGCGGCGGCGGCGGCTCCTCGGCCAACGGCGGGCTGCACTTCTCGGAGCCCGAGAGCGGCTGCAGCAGCGACGACGAGCACGGGGGTACCTCGCCGCGCTCCCTGCCCCGCCCGCCTGGCCCCCTCCCCGCGCCCTCCTCCCCTCGGAGCCGAGCCGCGGCCGCCGGAACTCCCGGTGCCGCCGCAGCCCGCGACCCGCGCCTCCCCGCCCCCACCCGGCCGCGGCCTCGCCCGCGCTCTCGCGGCTGGAGAGCCTCTTGCCTTGCCTTTCCCCGCGCCTCTCCTTATTTATTATCATTTTACCATATTTCTTGGCATTGCTTTGCAGATGTTGGGATGAGAGTCGGAGCTGAATACCAAGCTCGGATCCCTGAATTCGATCCAGGTAGATATATTTGCTCACAGGAAAACCCCGTCTCTCTCGCTCTCCCTTTTTTTTTTTCCGGGCTTGCTGTGGGGTGGCCGGCTTCGGAATGGGGGAGTTACGGATGCGGGTGTGGGGAGCACCGAGAGAGGGCCGGGCAGGGCAGGGCAGGGCAGGGCAAGGCATCGCGGGCTGGGAGGCTGAAAGGCTCGCCTGGGCAGTGACACAGGGCGTAGGGGTAGCTGTGTGCATGGCAAGGTGAACATGGTTCCCTCCCGCGGCACTTGCACGCTGCTGGCATCACACCGAGGTCGCGGGTCCGGGGCCCGGGGCGCGGGGAGCTGCAGAGCGGAGGGCTGCAGAAGAGGGCGTACGGGGTGTGTGCGTGAACCTACCCCAGGTCAGATGCCACACCGACCCGCCCGGAGAACCCGGGACTCTGCTGCGCTCCGCAGACCCATGCTCGGCAGCCCGGGGCTGCTGTCATCCGCCCCGGCCAAGGGCGAGCCCCGCGATCCCCGCGCACTCGGGAATCCTGGCTTCTCTTTCCGTCGCGGCGGTGTGGACCTGGGCGGGGAAACGCCCGTGCCCGACACCGCCCCCCTGTCCTCCCTCCCCCAACGCCGAGCCGGCCCGGGAGAGCCAGACCGCAGGACAGCGGCCGCGGCTGCCAAGGAGACATTTTCTCCGGAGCAGCCAGTTCCAGCACCCTCCGCCAGCTCAGCTTGCGGGCTCCCTCTCTACTTTTCTCCAAACAGGCTCCCAGTCGGTCACGGGATGCGAGGCTGCTCGGGGATTGGGCGAGAGTTCCGCATATGGAGGCGCCCTTGCTGGAGCCTCTGGGCCTGGAGTGCTTGGCTGCTCTAACCCAGCCAGACTCGCCGCGAGCTCAGTGGGCTCTGCCCTGCCTGGACCGCCCTCCCACTTTTCCTGCGGTCAGTTTTTGTCCAGAGCACATTCTAACAGCATTGTCAGAGTCAGCCGCTCGAGTTGTAAATTAGCTATGCACAGGGCTTACTTGACATCTCACAAGGAAACCACTCCTGTCTGTTTAGTACCAGGGGCTTTAGTCAGTATGTTCTATCCACCAGCTAGGTAAAATAGCCCCTCTCTGGAGGGAGAAGGGTGGAGTAGTGAGTTAAAAGCCTGACTAGGACCGCGTCCTGCAGTTGGTGATCGATATCAGAGTGCTCACCAGATTTGGGTTACCTTCAAAGTGACAGCTGTTGGAATATTTTTTGCAGTGGTGGGCTTCCAATAGTATTAAATGTTTTGTGATAAGTATTCTTGCAGGCACTGCTAGCTCGTAGGTGAATTCTGCCACATTACCTACATGCTTCGGGACTTAGACATTGGAAAGAAGACACCTTCGCCTAAGCATAGACCGAACTTAATTCTCAACTCTTGTTTCTGTGCTCTGAGCAAGTCACTGGCCTTCCCTGAGCTTCAGTTTTCCGAGCTGTAAAAAGCTATTGCATGGAGCTCTTGCCAGGATGAAATGAGTAGGCATATGGCAGTTATTCAGTAAAGATTAGATTTCATAATTATGAAGAACGATTTGGAGCTTTCATTGGTACTCAGTTTTTTTTAATATTGGTGAAGTCATTTCCAGATGGCACTCAGCACTGACTTACATCATAAGCACACCTATCTTTCTGCCCAGTTAGGTCAATTTCAGTCAGCGTGTATTTCCCTGGTTGTGTGACGTGATGAGGGGCTTGCTTGTGTGTGTTAGCACCAAAGCATTTGTCGTTTTAAATATAAATCGTGCAACAGATTTCAAACCGGGAAGACTAGTTCATCTCTTTAGGTGGTCTTACATGTCACTGTTTGGATTTACTAACCTAATTCATCAGGTTTTGCTTGTCCACCTACATAGAACATCTGTGAAGGGTAGCAAGACCCCAATGAGATGTTACTGTGTCTAAATTAGAATTTCCAGTGTATTCACTCTGACGTAATTGGCATGGTTAATAGAATAAGGATATTACTTAAATACACTTACTTTTTGCCTAACAGTGCAGTCCGAGACACAGTTAGAAGCATTTCTTTTCATGTGAATCATGAAGGTATTTTTCTCAAGGAAACGCTGTTTCCTGTTTAAGTGTTGTGCTGTTTTGCAAAGGTTTTATTTCATGCTGACTTAGTGTAGTTAGGTGAGAACTTAGGCGTTACTGTGGACAGTGGAAGAATAGGGAAGTGTGTTAGTTGATGATAGAAGCTGAGAGAGTGGGCCCTTCTCTCCCCCACAGAGTCTGTCTGCACAGTCCTGGCTGGCCTGAAACTCAGGGATCCACTTGTCTCTTCCTCCCCCCATAAGTCACTGTTTTATGGAAATTATTCACCTTAGCCGCAGATGTAAGTCACAGGGAAGAAAATTCCTTAGGTGCTGGGACTGTTGCGATGAGAATGTAGAACAGTCAGCGTTTTTAGAGAGATGATAATGGTCGTATAGAACGCGCAGCATGGAGCTAGAGAATGAATTTCTACTGTCCCGGCTCAGAAACCCGGGAGAAGTTTGTGTTGAAGTTCCTGAAGGGTGGCCATTAGGGAGAGTTTGCCATAAGTGGTTGTGCCGATGTCTTTATGATTGGCTAACTGGATTTCTGAGTGTCATCCCCCAGTTGTAAGTCCACTTTTAACTAGTTCTGAGGGTTACCAGTTGTAAATCTACTGTTAACTAGTTCTGGGGGTTACCAGCTGTAAATCTACTGTTAACTAGTTCTGAGGGTTACCAGCTGTAAATCTAGTGTAACTAGTTCTGAGGGTTACCAGCTGTAAATCTACTGTTAACTAGTTCTGAGGGTTAGCAGCTATAAATTGGTTGTTTTACCAGTTCTTTTATTTGCTGCTTAACTCTGCTGCCCCTGAGGAGCGGCTTTGCCTGGTGACCGTAAGCCCTCGAGTCTCTGAGGTACAGTTCACCTGGGATGAACTATCTGACCTTTTCTTGTTCATAAAAGGGAGACTGTTAAGTACATGACAAGATTAAGTGAAAATAAGTAGGATGCAGTGATTTGCAGACCCATAGAAGAAGTTTGAAGAGACAAAGCGTTACGTTTTTAAAGTTGACATCTCTTATTGTTGCTGAGTTAAATGACTGGTGAGGAATGTAATCTTTGGTATATTAAAATATTAACACTTTGAAATAAAATTCTATTTTAAATTCACCTATTTATATATAAACATTAATGTGATAGTATCCATGTTATAAAATACCTGTGTATTATGTTCTTGTTTTTGAGTCATTTCTGTGCAAATTGCCCACAGACTCTCCCATACTGTATCTGCATACTTAAAAATGCTTTACTTGGGACTGGGAAGATGGCTCAGTTGATAAGAACACTTGCTGTGCTGGCAAGGAAACTTGAGTCTGAATCACCAACATCTACGTGAAAGCCAGAAGTGGCTGCACATGCCTGCAACACCAGCTGCAGGAGCTCCCCGGCCAGCCCATCTTGCCGTCATGGCAAGCTTCAAGTTTGGTGAGAGACTCTGTCTCATGGCATGAGGCAGAGATTGGGAGAGGAAGTCATGGATGTCCTGTTGATGTCTTCCTCTGGCCTCTGCGGGCGCCCGTGCACACGGGCACAGACACATACAAAGTACTTTCCTGATTGCCTGCCCAACCGTCTGCTTCTTTATCTATGTCCAGTGTGTTGTGAGTGCTCAGCCTCCTCTGGCCCGAGTTAGTGCACGACTGGCCAGCACTGCAGTGAGTTAGTGCACGACTGGCCAACACTGCAGTGAGTTAGTGCACGACTGGCCAACACTGCAGTGAGTTAGTGCACGACTGGCCAACACTGCAGTGAGTTAGTGCACGACTGGCCAACACTGCAGTGAGTTAGTGCACGACTGGCCAACACTGCAGTGAGTTAGTGCACGACTGGCCAACACTGCAGTGAGTTAGTGCACGACTGGCCAACACTGCAGTGAGTTAGTGCACGACTGGCCAACACTGCAGTGAGTTAGTGCACGACTGGCCAACACTGCAGTGAGTTAGTGCACGACTGGCCAACACTGCAGTGAGTTAGTGCACGACTGGCCAACACTGCAGTGAGTTAGTGCACGACTGGCCAACACTGCAGTGAGTTAGTGCACGACTGGCCAACACTGCAGTGAGTTAGTGCACGACTGGCCAACACTGCAGTGAGTTAGTGCACGACTGGCCAACACTGCAGTGAGTTAGTGCACGACTGGCCAACACTGCAGTGAGTTAGTGCACGACTGGCCAACACTGCAGTGAGTTAGTGCACGACTGGCTAACTCTGCAGTGAGTTAGTGCACGACTGGCTAACTCTGCAGTGAGTTAGTGCACAATTGGCCTACACTGCAGTGAGTTAGTGCAAGACTGGCTAACACTGCAGTGAGTTAGTGCACGACTGGCCTACACTGCAGTGAGTTAGTGCACTACTGGCCTACACTGCAGTGAGTTAGTGCACGCCTGGCCAACACTGCAGTGGTTGTGCAGTAGAGGAGCGCTTTAACAAGAAGCTTGGAACCCTGGAGTCGGCTCTGTAAGAGAAGAAGCATGTTTGTTCCATGTGAAAGGACATTTATTCCTAGAACATGCGTGATGTAGTCCTTCATACAGGGCTACAGCTTTCCTAGAAAGCACCGAGCGGAGCTGCAGAAGTTCATGATGCTACTCAGGCTGCTGTGGAGTTTAAACTTGCGTGTTCTTTATTTCTGGATCGGGCCATTTAGTATCTTCTGGCTATAGTTGGTGATAGAAGGTGAAGTCTTCCACTAGGAGACTACAGTATAACTTAGACCTCGGGTGACTTTTCAGGCAGGTTATGTTGAGAAAGAGAATGGGAAGCTCACAAGTCTGAAAGTCTGGTGCCGGTGAGAGCTCAGTAGACAGCGTGAGGGCCTCAGCTCAGATTCTTGTCACCACAGAAAAGTCAGCTTTGGTGTTGCATACCCGTGTCTGGGAAGGTGGAAATAATTCCTGGGGCTCGTTGGCTCTCCAGCCTGGCTGAAGCAGTGAGCTCTAGGTTCAGTGAGAAATTCTGTCTTTAAAAAAAAAAAAAAAAAGGTGTAGTCAGGAGTGGTGGTGAATGCCCTTGACTCCAGCAGAGGCAGGCCGACTTGCTTCATGTAGTCACAGTTCCTGGACAGCCAGGGCTGCGTAGAGAAACCCTGTATCAGAAGTACAAATACGGGAGCCTGGCAGAAGAAGGTGCTCTCTGTTGACCTCTGACTACTACATGGTTTGTGCATACACACAGGCACATGCGTATGCACACATAAGTTATTCATGCTTCCATATCATGAGGAAAATCTTCACCCCATTTGAAGCTAGAAACTCAGAATATAATATAAAACCTAGTTTGGTTTATAGACAGATTTTTAGGTGTTGAGACCACTTTTCAGGATCTAAATTCTTAGTTTAATTATTTGTTCACCGAAGTCCTTTGATTTCTCAAAGACAGTCTTGGAAAGTTACAGATTGCTGTGTTTACACTTTGCACTAGACTAGAAATCCTACCTTATTCCTTACACTTTGTGTCTTAGTAGTTGCTTGTCCCATGCGTGTACATCATCAGCTTACCAGTTTTCCTTTTGAGCAGCGCTGAAGTAGATTCGTATATATTCCTGTTGTTATAGATGAGGGAAACCGAGGCACAAGAAGATATTTCCAAGGTGGCACGCTTGCAGTGACTGGGAGTCTGAAGTCTGTAATCTATACTCTTTCTTGTAAACATCAGTATTTCTTGGGTGATGTATAGTTGAAAAGGTTGGGGTCTGTAGTTAGGGAAAGAACATGGTAAAGCGCCTACTTGCGCCTTCTCCGTCGTTGGGCCACTCACATAAACTCCTCTATCGTACCACACTAGAGGTGGTTACTGTCCTCACGTAGGATGCTGGCTTCTGTCGTATTCGACCCTTAGTCACAATATGGAAAAACTTGGGGAGAATCATAACTGGTATTTTAAATGGAGAAAAAGCAATACTTGTTTGAGAAGAGCTATTTAATAAGACACATCAGACTTTCTGCAATGCAAGAATGAGGCTCATGGACCAGTGCGATGGCTCCGTGGAAAGAGGTGCTTGTCACTAAGCCTGGGTTCTATCTCGGGTAGCCGTACATGGTCTGCGGCAATGTATACAGCAACACACATACTATATGGAAACATGTTTTTAAAGAATGGGGTGCAAGGGCTGGAGAGATGGCTCAGCGGTTAAGAGCATTGCCTGCTCTTCCAAAGGTCCTGAGTTCAATTCCCAGCAACCACATGGTGGCTCACAACCATCTGAAATGAGGTCTAGTGCCCTCTTCTGGCCTTCAGGCATACACACAGAAAGAATATTGTATACATAATAAATAAATAAATAAATATTTACAAAAAAAAAAGAATGGGGTGCAAGAAAGTACATTTATTTATCATGGAATACATTAAGATTTGAGACTTAATGGAAGCTTCTATATGCTCTGTTATGTTCTATTAAAGAAGTTTTCATGATCTTATTGTCACAATTTTACACAATTGTGTAAAAAGAATCTGTTCCTTGACAAAGAATTGAAGTTAGGATATTGGCTGGAAACTGATTTTCTAGGCTAAAGGCTTGGCTGGCATTTGTTTCATTTCCTTTGAGTTACTTGACTTTGGCATTTAGAAGGTTTTTTGTTTGTTTGTCTATTGTTTTGGTTTTTAACCTGTGAGGCCCATAACTAAAAATTAAATCTCTTAAAATTCAAAGCATTTTGTTTTGGTTTGTTTGGTTTTCTTTTTAACCTTATTGTTTGGCATTTTGTTCGCTTGTTTGGTTGGTTGGAAGATTTTCACTAAATTCTTATTACAGAAGCTTGCTTCAAACTCCAGCTCTCTCCTGACCCTCGGCTCCTGAGTGTGTCACACCCTGCAGCTCTCTCCTAAACCTCTGCTCCTGAGTGTGTCACACACCCTGAAGCTCTCTCGCCTGATCCCCCTTCCTGAGTGTGTCACACACCTGCTGGCACTGGATTGGGTTTGTTTTGAGATAGGATTGTTCTATAACCCAAGATGGCCTTGAACCCCCAATCTTCCCATCTCTGCCCCCCAAAGAATGGTATTACAGATATGCACCAGTTTTTAAAGAATATCTCAGTATTAATAAACTTCTGATCAGATAATTTGTGAAGATTTTAAGTTCCTCTTTTTGCCTCTTTTTTTTAAAGATACAACACAATACAAAGGTTTTGCTTTTTAACTGTATTTGTATAGTTGAGGGTTTTTTTTAATACTTAGATAACCTGTTCACCAACCTTAATTTTTCAGATCATAAAATGTAGGTTTAAAATCATATGAGTATGAATCTTCCAAGTAAAAATTCTTACCTAAATAAGTACATTTAGTCGTAGTGTATGATGAGTCTCTGAAAGTGAAGTAAGTTATTGGCTCATAGCTGATTTCTCTGTATAGAAAATGTAGTAAGGAATGTCTGTATTCCAAATTTCTTACAATAATCTGAGTTTAACCTCTGAATTGTATTAGTATTTATGTGGTTAATTTGAAATTCTGGCTGTTGGTATTAGGTAGATACCTGCCTCATGAAACGCTGTGGTCCTCACCTGGCAGCAGAGCGTCCTGTTAGTAGTTTAACTGACTTGTAGCTAAGGACTGGGTAGAAGCCAGAAAGAGACTCCTGTTCTATTAGAGTATCTACAGGCGTGAGGCTTGATGTTCTGGACTTCTTTGGTTAACACGAGAAATAACTAGGAGAGGACAATGGGCTTCTAGATTCAGCCAGATCATGTGAAGAAGAAATGTGTTAACTTTTATGCCTTTGTCTTGGAGCACTTGTTTTTATCACCATGAAGAGTGGTGGAATTGAGTTTGGAAAGGAAAGCTAGCAGACTTGGGGATGAGATCCGATACACGCCAGGAGAGATGCTCCTCTTTGAGTCGCAGCGGCTGCGCCCTGTCTAGACAGCACGGGTGCGGCAGGCGCTCTGTAGGGGAAAGGTCAGTTTTGATGAAGCTCCCCACCCAGCAGACAGGTGACCGGAAGGGAAGGCGGGGTTGCTTCAGAGCGGCTTTAAAGAGAGCCACAGTGTCCTCCATCCACAACCGAGTGTTCTGCTGACTTTCATAAACTTCCTGTTTCCTTGTGCCTTTGTCCTTTGCAGGTATTATACTGAAACATAAGATTTTGCTTGTGTTTACTTGGAATATAAATACAAAGCTATCATATTCAAAATAATTCATTTTTCCTCAGGTGCTACCAAGTACACAGATAAAGACAATGGAGGGATGCTTGTGTGGTCGCCTTACCACAGTGTCCCAGATGCCAAACGTAAGTTCTTTTCTGAGATCAAACGCTAAGATCCACAGGGAATCGGCCTGTTGAAAATGTAATTTGCATTTGTGCTTTAGTCTTTTAGGTTCTCTTAAGAGTTGAATTGCCTTTGTTTCCTCTATGAGAATGTCTTTCCTTTTGAAGGATAGTGAATCTGGTCATTCAGTTTGTGTCAGGCCCACGAAGAAAGCAAACACCTAGGCTCTGATGGCTTTGCTGCTTAAACCCTCAAGCAGGGGAGGGAGTTATGTAGACAACCGCCCAGGCTTTGCCTCCGTCTATGGAGCAGTAAGAGAGATGCCTTCAGCCTCCAGAGAGCCCACTCTCATGCCCACTTTAAAGAGGCGAGGTGAGAGAAGTGACTTCAGCAGCCGTCAGGCCATCTTGTGCTCTCCACTCTGGACGGAGACCTTCTGGACCCCTGAATCAGGCTCTGGCTTTAGACTTCAGTGTGATGTAGCAGACCGGAATCCTTTGCGGCACACCAGATATAGGAAACATACAGGTAACAGCACTAAGATCCCACCCTCCATTCAGCTATCGAGTTTATGGATGACAACAGCAGCTACACTAAACAGCCCTTCGAGCAGACATCAAATAAGCTTGTCTTTAAAAGAATTGTCCTAGCAACTTTTGAACTTATGTCTTGTGATTTATTTAGTCTGGAGAAAAATAGCCATGTCCTGTATATCCTGTGTGTAGAGTCTAATCGTGGTATCGATGCAGCTAAATGCAAAAAAGAAAGAAAGAAAATGAGTATGAGTATACATCTGCACCTAGAAATCCTCCTGACTTGAAAGCTCCAGAGTACTAGGTCAGGTCACCCACTGTTAAGCTGGGATCCCGTGCCCTGGAGGCATTCAGTCAGAGACACTTACCAAGAACCCAGAAGAGGTTTGCTCAGTATGGCCTGCCGAGGTTTTCATTCATAAAATTGGCATCACGGTGTCATGGGATGTCACTGTTTGGTACGCTGGTACATAGTGAAAGCCAAATTGCAGAAAGGTAGCATGACCCTGAGAATGGTGTCCACAGGGACGTCCAGAGCAGGCCTGTGGCAATGGTCAGCCACGGTTATATCGTGTGTTAGAACCTTAAAAGTATTAGTGTCTGACTAGCCCACATCTTCAGGGGCAAAGCCGGTATGTACTTTTAAAGCCCTGTCTTGGTTCTAATGCCCAGCTGGGGCTGAACCACTTTTGGTCAACTGGTAGTAATGAACTTGGCTGTCGAAAGGACTGTGATAGACTTTTGTTATATTTCATCACCATCCATCTAGGTCTGTAGCTTACTTAAGTAGAGTCTAAACAAAATATAAAACTTCAACTTCAGAAAGTATATTATACTTGGGAAAATATAATATAGCACCCATTTAAAAATAGCTTTCTAGCATATTTATAATATATTAAACTGTAATGTTCAGTAATGATAGCAGATCCTTAGAGGTACTTAGGAAGTGCCAAATACTCCTGAACATCTTCTGAGTGTTAATTCATTCAATCATGGGAGAATATATTGTTTAATCATGAATTTAGAGCAGGAAACTAAGGTATAAAAGTTCAAATGACCCCACCAAAGCTAAAAGTACTAGAAATGGACAGAAAAGCAAGTTCAGGTAGACAGTAGCCACTCCAGGGTCAAAATTCTTAAGAGTTCTGCTTCTTAGAAATATGTTTAAAGAATTAATTACATATGCATATGTGTAAAAATAATTTTTAAAGGATAAAGGAGTGACTGTGGACACCACAGAGTGAATTTTGACGGTAACAGATTACTTTGTAGTGAGGCCTTGAAATAGCCAGCACATCACTCTGAAAACTGCTTGTCTGAATTACTCTGTTCATTTAATCACGTGTGGCAGACAAGCGAAAACAGGACCCAAGTACTGCAAAACAAGCGGAAGAGCCAAGAGGAGAGTTAAGGGTGCGTGTGCACACAGCACACCATTCTGGAGAGCTCGCAGGAGTGTTAGGGATGTTTGTGCACACAGCAGGCTGTTTGGACAGTTCACGGGAGTGTTAAGGGTGCGTGTGCACACAGCACACCATTCTGGAGAGCTCACAGGAGTGTTAAGGATGCGTGTGCACACAGCACGCTGTTCGGACAGCTTGCAGAAGTACAGATGAGTCAGCCTTTTATATATATGAAAGGGTCGTACACAGCCAAGTATTTCAAGGATTATTTTAGGATTTTACAATGTGATTAGGTTCCTTTGTCTACTTCCACATGGGTGATTGTCAGCATACAAAAATAATTACAGTAATGTCACTTAACTTAGTAATAATTATATCATATATGGTCATAAGGTTATTAGGTCAAGTAAAATTTTACTCATTACCAACTAACCTGTTACCTCCAGCAGGTGAGGAGTCGCTGATTCTGTGTGTAAGTCTCCTTTAGTGACATTTCGTACTAGCTTTGGCTATTTTTAACTCAGAATGATAAATTATCTTACCATGTTAAAAAAAAATAAAAAACCAGATCTGAGAGACTGGAGTTTGTGAAAGTAGTGACATGACCTTGTTCCCTTCCAGTGGACGAATACATCGCCATTGCGAAGGAGAAGCATGGCTACAATGTCGAACAGGTACGGAGAGAAGTGTGTGTATGTGTTCGTGTGTGTGCACATGTGTGTGCTGGAGCATGTCCCCATATGTGGGCCTGTAAAGGCCGGAAGTCAGTGTCAGCCTGTCTTGTCAATCACTTCCACCTTTTTTCTTTTCTTTTTATCCCAAAAGGCCAGGTCTTACTGCGCTGCCCAGGCTGGCCATCATCCTGCCAGAGCCAGGCTGTAGGTGTATGCCACTGTCTCCTGCTTTGAAGTAGACACTCTTAAGGCTCATTTTGCCAAGTATCTCACCCGTGCTCGGAATCCCTTAGTAGAAGGGGTAGGCTGCTGTTAGGGAGATCAGCTCTGTGTAAGTGGGTCTCTGGGCGCTCACTCCACAGTGCAGCACTGGAAGTTTCTGGAATCGACCTGCTTTTCTAGAGCTAAACATATTAACCTTTCACAGCTTTTTTGAAGCTTTTGGTGGCCTATTTTATGATTTTAGGTTTTTTTCTTTGATTGACTGATTTTGACACAGTGTCTTGCTATAAAACCTTGGCTGGCCTGGAATTTGCAGTGTCTCTCCTGCCTCTGCCTCCCCAGTGCTGGGATTATAACCAAGCCGATTACCAGTCTTGTTTGTTTGTATTTGTCTGTCTGTCTGTCTGTCTGTCTATGTCTTCCTGGCTGCCTTAGAGCTCAGTACACAGACCAGCCTGTCCTCATACACACAGAATCCTGGCTCTGACTCCCCAGTGCTGGGATTATAGTCAACCCTATTACCCATCTTGTTTGTGTGTCTGTCTGTCTGTCTGTCTGTCTGTCTGTCTGTCTATGTCTTCCTGGCTGTCCTAGAGCTCGGTTACAGACCAGCCTGTCCTCAGATGCACAGAATCCTCCTGCCCCTGCCTCCCGAGTGCTGGGATTAGAGGCATGCCTTCTTTGTTCATATTGGAGAAGGTTAATCTCCCAAAATATGAGTAAATATTGGTTTATTTTCATGTTTATGTTACAATTTTATTATCAAAATAAAGAAATTTACTTTTAAACTCACCACTAAAAATTCTGTCTCTTTTTTAACAGAATGAGAACTCACTCATTAAATAATACTAAAATACTGTCTAGGAAAGGTAGGGCCTCACCACTTAAAATAGAGGGAACAGTGTGCACTTTTAGAAATGACTTGCTGATGAAGTCACTGAGTTTTTTTTAGATAATTGTATGTTTACATTATGGTAACAGCAAAATAAACACACTAATATTTTATTAAATATGTGACAGAATAGTCCAGTTGAGGCTGTTGCAGTGAAAGTGCCCTTCAGTCTTAGAATTGTTTAGCACATAACATAATTCTAAAAGGTTAAAACTTGATATTCCTCTGCTAAATCCAACTGAATATTTCTGGTTCTTCTGTTATAGTTGATAATTTTGTTGTTACTGATTGCCGTTCCTTACTGGATAGCTTTCTTTTAGGCTGTTTTCCTACACGTTGACAAAGTGCTAAGATGTGAGCAAAGGTCTTGTCGTGAGCTTTAGAGTTTCTCTTTTCTTCTGCATCGAATAGGACAGGCACAAGCACTTGTTCTGAGGCTTCGACTTAAAATAAATAACTCAGTTTGTCTTGAGTTGAAGTCACAGACTCAATTTTAATCTGATTTGTGTTTAGCTCTTAAGAGTGGCGGACGTAGGTCCATTAAGATTCGGGGGACGGTTTCTCTTCAAAGGCACTTGGCATGTTGTTCTGGCACAAACATGACATCGAGAAGTCCCTTGCGGACCTCCCAAACTTCACCCCCTTTCCGGATGAGTGGACGGTGGAAGACAAAGTCCTGTTTGAGCAAGCCTTTAGTTTTCACGGGAAGAGCTTTCACAGGATCCAACAAATGGTACAGTGATATTTTGGTCTTATTCAAATTATTGTTAGGATGATTATAATACTATTGAATACTGCCTACCTATTAATTATAAAATGTTTTCCATTTTAATATTAAAAAGTTCTTGAAATGGGTGTATTTGCATATTGTATTTTCTACAGTCACCTGTGCATATCAGGTATATGCTATCAGGTATATGCTTTTACAGTAAGGCATTGGTTTCTATCTGATCTCAAAGAAGTTATAGTTACTAAGTTTGGTGGCTGTTTTTTGGGGAGAATAATAATTTAAGTTTATTTTTGACTGTTTCTATTTTTACCTCTAGGATTTTCCTTCATTTTGCATATGAAAGTCTATATTTTTAATCTAATGTTTTGCGAGAATGCATGTGCACTGTATCTACACACGTCTCCCCTCAGCTCTCCCCGTGTCCCCCACCTCCTTTCCGAAGCCGACATACGTTGATTTCGGTCATGTACCACAGGCTGTAAGCTAGAGAAAAGAAAGCAGATACTGAATGCTGGCGTGGCCATGCTGGGGACCTCGGGAACCCTTCCCATCTAGTTAGTTTGTGACATTTCCCTTCCCCTCAGGAAAAGACAAGACGTTGGTTCAGCCGTGTCGGTGACATCGGTTCTGTGGAGTTCTATTACTATTAACTGTGCTTTGTGGTTCTTGTCATTCATGACTCTCAGGCTCACTGTGCCCTGCTGCTCAGAAGTAGTTTTGGTTTCTTCAAGACAGGGTTTCTTTGTGTAACAGCCCTAGCTGTCCTGGCACTAGCTCTTGCAGACCAGGCTGGCCTCGAACTCACAGAGATCCACCTGTCTCTGCCTCCCGAGTGCTGGGATTAAAGGTGTGCGCCACCACCACCCGGCCACTCAGAAGTCTAGGTTCTTGTCATTCATAAAGGTACCCATGACATAGTTTTCATTTATGCTTTGTTTATCAAGAATATGACATTGATATTCATGTGTTGGTCAGAGTTTATGAATTAAACTTTTCAATAATAACAGGACTTTTTTTTAAGCTTCCAGATAAGACAATTGCAAGTCTTGTAAAGTATTACTATTCTTGGAAAAAAACTCGCTCAAGGACAAGTTTGATGGATCGCCAGGCCCGTAAACTAGCCAACAGACACAATCAGGGTGACAGGTGGGTCGGATGCTTTACCTTGCTGCGCTGCTGGGGGTGGTTCCATGAGACAGAAGCCACTGCAGAGCTGAAGAGCCAAGTGGTCAGTCTTGACTGTAAGGACTTGGCTGCTCTACCATTGGTTGCTCAGTGTGAACGAAAGACACCCTGGGGATGTTACTCAGTGGTAGAGCACTAGCATTTGTGTGTGGAGTTCCATCCCCAGCCCTCCACACACAAATGTATTAAAGAATGTGTTCTGTGCAAAATGGTCATTGTTCAGTTGCTGAAGTAACATTCCTGAGTAGCTAAAGTCCCCATTACTGTGATTGCGTTTTGTCTCTTTACACCACGTGCAGACAGAGCTGAAGTTACCAGTTACATCTCACTGCACGTGCCCTCTCTCCAAGTGGAACTTCTAAGTTTCCTTCCCACCAAGTCTCTTACTTTTTAGTTGACAATGCCGCAATGGATGACTGTTTCTTAGAGCTGAAGAAAGGCAGGGCACAGCTGTCCCCAGTGGCAATCCCTAGGAACCTTTAGTAAAGTTACTAGAAGATCCCCTGATCTGTTGTTTCTTTCAGTGATGATGATGTGGAAGAGACTCACCCAATGGACGGGAACGACAGTGACTATGATCCAAAGAAGGAAGCCAAAAAAGAGGTGATGATCCCTAGGTCCTCGCACTGTAGAGTAGCCTGCTTGTAAAGACTGACTGCAGTAAGGGGTAAAGAGCCCCAAATCCAGGTGTGGTGAAGCAGGCCTGTAGTACCAGCACTTGGGAGGCAGGGGCAGGCAGATCTTTGTGCATTTGGGGCCAGCCTGATCTACTTAGAGAGTTCCAGGCCAGTGAGGACTACACACTGAGACCCTGTCTCAAAAATAAGACAAGAACGGGGGTTGGAGAGATGGCTTGGTGGTTAAGAGCACTTACGGCCCTTTCAGAGGACTGGAGTTAGGTTCCTGGCACTCAGGTCTGGACTCCAGCTCCAGGAAGTCCGACACCTCTTGCTTCAGTGTGCATACACACAAACACACGCACAGACAAATAATAAAAAATAAATCTTTGGGGAAGCGAAGAAAGACTTTCTGTATATTGGTTTAGGAAGTAGATTTCAGTGGAGATTTCAAGCTTGGAAACTACTGAGCCGTTACATAGTGGTGTTGGGTTATTGCTTCTGGTCACAGATGGGCCGCAGTTGCAATTCTTAGTCGACCCTTAGACTAAGTTAAAACCCTTAGAAAAAGATTAAACACACCTTTACATGGTAAGATTTGCTAGGTAAAATTTTAGGGTTTCTGGTTTTGTTACCCAATTTTTCTCAGCAATGTTTTTTCCATGTTATAGCAAATTAGAAAGTAGTAGCAGGTATATGGAGAGCAGTGACCACTGAACGCTGGCTCAGGGAGAGGTGGAAGGACCCCATAGAAAAGTGCTCAGCTGCCCCAGTGTGCTGGTGATAAGGAGACTTACAGTCATTAAGAAAAGGCTAAGCTGATGCACATGCTGTTTCCTGAGGTAAGGATTGGATTTGTAACATGTTCAGAGTGTGGACAGGCAGAAGCTGGCGAGGGGAGCAGTGAGCAGGGCACAGCCCTGGAGTGGAGGGGCTGCACGTCTGTGTTTACCTGGGTCCGCCTTTGAACAGTGTGTCATTTCTACCGCCACTGTCTCTGTCAGGAGACCCCGTGTCCCAATTAGTCCAGCCCTTCCCTTGAAGTTTCTCCATTAATGACGTTTTAAAATCCTAAATGACCTTACTTTGATGTTTTCTAACTTTCCTAGTTTTTAGATTTTAATAATTTTAGAATGCCAGCTGCTTTCAGATTTCTTAATCTCTTCATCACTCCCGTCCTCTTGACTTTGGCTTCCTTGAGCCATCGGCAGATTTAATCGTGTGTGTGTGTGTGTGTGTGTGTGTGTGTGTGTGTGTGTGTGCGCATGCGCAGCATCTAAATATATGCATTTTGAGTACAAGTGCCTGCGGAAGCCAAAAGAGGGCCTTGGATCTCCTGGACCTGGAGTCACAGGCACTTGTGAACCACCCAGTGTCGGTACTGGTGACAGAGCTCGGGTCCCCAGCAAGGGCAGGGCGTGCTTTGAACCACTGAGTGGCTCTTAGCCCCACGATTCACTTTTGAAGTTGATTTCTTCCTGTTTTTCTAACTCTTTTCACTCTTCTTGCTGTAGCCTTCTTAGAACCAAAGTACTTGTTCAGGTGTATGTGTGTCCGTCTGTCTAGTGCACTCATCCACACTTCCAGGTGTTCAGGCCAGAGCTTGCTTGCTTCCTTCCTTCCTTCCTTCCTTCCTTCCTTCCTTCCTTCCTTCCTTCCTTCCTTTCTTTTCCCTCTCCTCTTTCTTTTGAGACATGGTCTCTCACTGAGCTTGCTGTTCTAACCAGACAAACTGGCCAGTGTGCCGCAAGGATTCCTGCCTCTCTGCATCCCCAGTGTGGGGTTATGGATTGCTGCTGTACCAAGCCTTTGTGTGGGGCTGGGGTTCACAGCCCAGGTCCTCATGCTGCACCGTGAACTCTTTCCTTGCTGAGCCCATTCCCATCCGATCTGTTTGCCTTTCTTGGCTTCCTTCCTTTGTGGCCTACTTTAGAGGAGTATCTGTCCCATTCTTTTACTGCTACTTTGAGGTGGCTATTCCTGTGTTTCTATTCTTGTGGACCCAGGAGACTCTGTCTCCTATATTTAGGTTAGATTCTAGTGCTGGTGTTCCCAGACTTTCTAGCCAGCAGACGCCATGACTCCAAACCCTACTGATCTGTGTAAAACCCACAGTTTCAGTTACATCTTGTTTTGGTTTTGGTTTTAACTTATTCAAACTTAAATTTGAGGTTTTTTTTTAACATATATGTTTATTGATTATTTAGGTCACCATTCTTTATTGATTCTGTCCTTTCTTTGCTTTTTCCTGAGGAATATCCTTTAGAAATTCATACACATCCCTGTTCTTGCAAACAGCCTCTGCATTTGCTTCTGAGTGTGTCTAGGCACACCATCCTATGCCTCCAAAATGTTTTATGTGGGGCTTCTCAGGCTACAAAGATCATAGATGTTTAGGGCCTAAACCTGTCTGAGGCAGGACTCTGTTTGGGAGTTCTCAGGGAAGACTTTTCAAAGTTGTTTCTCTAACCAATACTGCTATGGGCATGACCACTTCTAGACCACTTCTAGCCCTCTCCTGTGGCGGAGCGAACCGGGGCAGAACCAACGGGGGTGTCTTCCCTGCTTTCCACACTGATGGGTGCTCCTAGCGTTCTGCCCTTGTCTCTCATGTCCTGCACGACCCCACTGCTGAGAAAGGATCTCTAGTCACCATCAGCTTTGATCCAAAGACTTTATGCGGCATCTCTCTGAATGTCAGATTTGCCTGAGTTGCTTTGAGTTTCCAGCAGTAAGGTGAATTACACTTGACTACACAGCTGTATGGATTCAACTCCACTTCCTGAAGAAGGAAGTTCTCAATGTATCAGTAAGATGTGTGTCAGGTCTTAATGGATTCTTCTCAGAAGCACAGAGTGAAGCTGGTGTTTCCATTTTAGGACATTAAATATTAATGCTACTTAGGAGCTCATTCTCATCATTACTGGACAACTTTTTTTTAACTCTTCTGGGGCATGAACTGATACCTAATATTGGGTTTAGAGTTTTATTGTCTACAAGCCACGTGCATACATTTGACAACGTCCCTACCATCAGAATCAAGGTCATCTTGTATCCATTCTAACCTCCAACGCCATACATTGTTCTGAAACTCCAAGTAAAATAAAACCTCTCTTTTTTTTACCAGCTGCCTAATATATACATATATTTCCTAGACTGTCTTTTGTTCTTTTTGTAGACCCTTATATGTATAATTTATAGTCTGGGGCAGGGTTGTTGCCCAGCTCTTCATTGTATAAGCAAATGGGAAAATTTTATAGTGTAACTTTCTTTTTCAGTATTCATAGACCTCAAGATGTAGAAACTAAACATTTTATTGAATTAATCAAAAATATATTTTGTCGCTGGGTGGTGGTAGCACACACCTTTAATCCCAGTACTTGGGGGGCAGAGGCTGGAGGATCTCTGTGAGTTTGAAGCCACCCTGGTCTATTGAGTGAGTTTCAGGACAGCCAGTGCTCCACGGAGATACTGCCTTGAAAAATCAAAAACTATGTATATGTTTTGTTATAGTGTCAGCGCACCGCAGTGTGTGTGTCTTATTCGGACTCGTGAATAATAAAGCTTGTGGGGAATGTTGCAGTGCAGGAGGTCTTCCTGTTTGCAGGAGGTTGTTTGTTCTGCATACATTTATGGAAACAAAGTCTCTGCTCTTCCACCTGCTCTCCCCAGGGTAGCACTGAGCAGCCTGTCCAAGCCAGCAAGGTTGGCCTCGGGAGGAGGGAGTACCAGAGTCTGCAGCACCGCCACCACTCGCAGCGATCCAAGTGCCGCCCACCCAAGGGCATGTATTTAACCCAGGAGGACGTGGTGGCTGTCTCCTGCAGTCCCAATGCAGCCAACACCATCCTCAGACAACTGGACATGGAGCTGATCTCCCTAAAGCGTCAGGTATTTTACAGAAACGGTGTCTTTTATGACTTTGTCCATCGTTGTATCTGTGTTTGTTTAGGTTGAACTCTAGAGTTTGCAGATGTTCTTTTCTAGATGTTACAATGTTTGGTTTGGGGGAGGGGTGGCAGGGTTTGTTTCAGGGTATGGGCTTGACTCCACAGCCTCAGCTGCCGTACTGTATTCCTGAGCCACATCCCAAGCTTGGTTTACTTTATGAAATTCCTCTGCTAGTGTAGATGCAAATCCCAGCATGGCTGTCATCAGCACTGATTCTAAGCAAGTTCCATAGCTCACTCTCTAGCCTACAGTTTTCCTGTACAACAAGGAACAGTAGCCATACTGTTGCAGGTTGCTGAACGCTGCCTGTAGCGCTGTGTGTAGGTTGACACACTGTGTCTCCTTAGTGAGTCACCACCACTGCTGCTGTCCTCACTGTGGGCTGAAGTAGTAACAATGTTTTTAAAATGCCCACATGGCTTTTTAATGCTAAGACCCTCGTATGTAAGCACTGAGGTTTGCCCATAGACCTTATGCAAATCAACTGCTATTGATAGAAAAGAGTGTTGCGGTAACGAGTGGTTACATCAGTCCATCTAAGCAAACCTCAGCCTGTCTTCCCCTAGGCAGCTTCTGTGTCATCTGGACAGGCGTTAGCATCCCGGGCTGGAACCAAGATCATGGAGGAAATAGTGAGCTGTCCACACAGCTTATAGGATCTGGCCTTTCTTATCCACTTTATCTGTTTCTTACTTGGTTTTGCCATCAAAGATTCCCGTTTTCCAAACTATAGCACTTCGCCTTCATGGAAATCTTGGGATGGGCAGTTCTCAGTCTTCCTAGTGCTATGACCCTTCAATACACCATTAATGCTGTGGTGACCCCCAACTGTAAAATTATTTTGTTGCTACTTCATAACTGTAATTTTGCTACTGTTATCAACCACCTTGTAATTTATCTCTGTTTTCTGAAAGTCTCAGGCAACCTCTTGAAAGGTCTTTTCAACCCCCAAAGGGGTCACGATCCACAGGTTGAGAACCCTTGTTCTAGCTACTTTTCCTGTAATCTTTTGCAATTACGGGAGGGAGGAGGCCTATTGTTTTCATTTGCAATTTGACTTCTGCTCTTAGGGCATTTCCTCATAATTTAGCTCTTTTTTCCTTTATTCATTTGTTTGTTTTCTTATTTATTTGTGTTTGTGCATGCCATGTACAGCACCCTCATGAAGGAGGGAACAACCTGCGGGAGTCGGTTTTCTCCTCACATCTTCATAACTAAGGTCATCAGCCTTTGTGGCTCAGGCGCTTAGCTGGGAGCCATTTACCCGCAAGCTTCTCTCCGTGGTTATTCATTTGATGGGTGCCACAGTGAAGTGTATATTAGCAGCACTCATCTTGCGCTGACGAGTGGCTGTCTCCACACTTGTATTTCCCATCTGTGAGCATCGCCACACACAGGCACTTCCTCAACTGACATCATCCAAGATCCCTTTTGTTCCCATAGTCGTCTTGATAAAAAGGGTCTCAATTTTGTTTCCAAGCTTCTCTAGTTTTTGGTTTTTGTTCTTGTTGGTTTTTTGTTTGTTTGTTTGATGTTGTCATTCTACATAACTCTGACTGTCGTGGGACTCACTCTGCAGACCAGGCTGGCCTCAGACTCACAGAGATCCACCTGCCTCTCCCTCGAGTGCTGAGATTAAAGGTATGCGAGGAGAGGTTTCTTAATTGTGTAATTAATATTTCTGACTTGAGTTGTATTCGTCTCAACTCTCACCTCACTTCTGTCTTCTGCATTCCTATTAAACAGACCTTTCTGAAAGGCAAGTGTGATCGTATTTTCTTGATTAAAAGTCTTCAATTTCATTCAGTCTTTAGGCAAAATTGAGATTCTTTGGTGTACTACATGGTTCTTTGGCTCTTTGCTCTGGTCCAATATCCTTCCTTTTTTCCTGAATGCTACTTGCCTACAGTTCATTCTGTCCCCCAACCTTAGCTGCTGGCTGAATGCTTTAAAACTTGGTTTAGGTTCTGTCTCCTCTGGAACATCCCTCCCCGCCGCCCACCAAACACCTCCTTTATTTTCTTACTCTCCCCCTCTCCTTTCCCTCTGTGCGGCTTTCTAACTTGGCCAGCTAATTTACTCTAAACCATCTGGTGATTTATTCCAGATACCCTGGCTGAAAAAAAAAAAGTGATGCATAACCTAATGCTTATCTGACTGCCCACACTGGTGAGAACCAGACCAGTCAGTGAGCAGCAAGCAGACAGTGCTCACGTGCAGGCCTCTGACTGGAGTTTGCACTTGGTTTACATTCAGATCGTACCTCTTACATGTTTGCCCTGAAAGGTTTCTTCACTTCTGCATGCCTTACGTTTTTATCTTCTGTGAACGGCTCCGATGTTTCTTCTAGTACTTTGATAGACTGGGGAACAATTTGAGCATAGGATGAATTTTGTGTTGGCCAATATATATTTTTTGTTGGTGAAAAACTACACCAGATTGACTGAGCACTGTCACAACCGCTACTGTGTGGCAGCCGTATCGGTTCCCTGTGTGCTGGGAACCACGCACATCTGCTGTCAAATGTGGGGAGAATTACAGGTGGCCATCCTGCCACGGACAGTAACTCAGAAGCTGCAGTCAGCCTGACACCCATCTTCAAATCAGCCTGGACATCCTTAGAGGGTCACGTGCCGTCTCTACCATAGCATTTACACATTTCCTAACCATTTAGAGTACATAAAACCCCATCTTTGCTAGTTTCCTGCCTTTTCATGTTTCTCATGGAAGGTTTTGAATGTTGTGCCCCAAAGTATCCTTTCCCCATAAGATACGGGTTTTTTAATTGAAGATTTTACATAATATAGTGACTTTTGAGAACATGTATGTTGTGTTATAGCAGAACTAATTGTATTTACCACACAGAATGATTGTGAGAATTGAAGGATTTTTAACATATCAAGAATGATATGTTAAAGAATGATATGTTTTATACCTAGCAAATATTAGGCATTATCATCATTGCTATTGTAGGAACAGTTACCATTTTGTCAACATTATGGTAATGAGAAATGGTGATAGTTTAATCTTTGTGTAGGCCAGCTGCCATTGGCTATAAAGACTGTGATGTGCTCTGTGGGTGCTTAAAGAGTGACAGAGCTAGCAAGGCAGTGGTGGTGCACACCTTTAATCCCAGCACTTGGGAGGCAGAGGCAGGCAGGTCTCTGAGTTCAAGGCCAGCCTGGTCTGCGTAGCAAGTTCCAGGACAGCCAGGGCTACACAGAGAAACCCTGTCTCTAAATAAATTAGAAACAAACAAAAAGAATGACAGGACTTTTCATTTGAATCATATTTGGATTTTTTTTAAAGAAAAAAAAGTTTGTCATTAAGATGAGAGTAGCTTGCCTAGGATGAGAGGAAGGTGCTGGCCTTCCAGGAGTGGAGCCCTGATCCCACTCAGCACTGCTCCTCCATGAAATGTGTGTGCGCGTGCCTGTGCGTGTGTGCATGTGTGTGTACGCGTGTGTGTTTGCATGTGTGTTATTGTCTGTCTGTCTGTCTCTCAGGTATGTGTTCCTTGAATGGCAGCATGACATGCTTCGCTGTGATAATCATGTCTGTTCCCCTGAACCGAAACCCAAGATGGCTTTGATATATGTTTGATATATGTTCTGTTCACTTCTCTGTACTCGTAAAAATGTACCAAGTACATGGTCTGACACAAACTTTGTTGTTTTGTGAAGGTTCAGAATGCTAAGCAAGTAAACAGTGCACTTAAGCAGAAAATGGAAGGTGGAATTGAAGAGTTCAAACCTCCCGAGGTAGGATGCTGACAGCCCCTGTGGTTAAACCCCCTGTTCTTTTGAGTTACCCGGTGCTCAGGTTCCACTCTGTCCTCTCTGAAGTTTTCACAATATGGACAATTTATCATGCTGAATTTTTCATTTATGTAGTTATCTTTTGAGTCTTGACTGATCTTTTTATTTTAAATTAACTCACTTGCCCTGCCCTCAGCAAATACTCTGAAAACCATCATTGAGAGTGAGCCCATGAGGCTGGAGGTCTGTGAGAAGGCTGGCACATGTTGGGGGCCCTTTTCTGCCACGTGACTCGGCACCAAAAATAAATCCCAAGGGATTTTTCTTAAACAAAATCTTACTTTAAAACACTTATTTGGTGCTCATATTTCAATGAAGATTTTACTGTGCATATTTTTTATACACTCTGCCTGAAAATACAAAATCTCATAGATAAAGATAGGACCCATTTTTTTCAGCCTTATTTGTATTTTGTTTCTCTGTTCTTGGTAAATATAGTAGAATTTAAATGTCCCTAAAATTCAATGAAATCTTCTTACAAAAGTTTCAGCTGTAAAATCTTTGATTTTTTAAAGACTCCCAAGTTATGATTCATATTCTGAATTGGTCTTTCTATGTCTGTGTTCCTGTGGGTCCTTTCTGTGTCTCCTACGTCTGACTGAAATATCTGCAGATAAGATGGGGGGTTGGGAGGGGCAGTAGGATAAAGAGTGCTCCCCACATCAGGGTTAGGTTATGGGAAACAAGGAGAAATGCATAGGTTGGGATCTCATTTCAAGCCCCTAAGTAAACTAAATACACTCCAGTGGCACTGAATTAGGGGAGGCATAGCACAAAATATTTTATTTTCATGTGTTACTGCAAGAGGAAACTTTAAAATTTGAATTGTTTGTTTTATATTTAATCATATATATAAGGCCAAATTTCATATGCTAATAGTTTCATAACTTAGAGATTATATGAATACAACGGGTATAAAGCACAGGGCAGGGTCCAGCTGTGGCTGCGCACACCTAAATGTCAACATTCAGGAGGCAGAGACCAGAGGAACAGCCAGCCCTTCATAGACCGATCCTGTCTCAAAAAAACAAAACAAACTTGGCGGGGCGGGGCCGGGATGAAGGGGGCTGGCTTGGCGGGGCGGGGCCTGGGTGAAGGGGGTTGGCTTGGCGGGGCGGGGCCAGGGTGAAGGGGACTGGCTTGGGTGGCTCAGGGAGTAAGGGCATCAGAGAACCGCATGATGGAGTCAGAACTGGTCCTGAAAGTTGTCTGTCACTTCCATACATGCACCAAGGCACGTGCGTGCTCCACACACTGCATGGATAAGTGAATAAATGCCATATATGTAAAAACAAAACTGTGGAACTACTCATGAGAACTTTTATGCCATGGTTTGAAAATTAGAGGCTGGAGAGATGGATGGCTCAGTAGTTTAGCGCACTGTCTGTTCAGTTCCCTATATAATGACTTACAATCATCTCTAGTCCTGGCCCAGGGCGTCTGATGCTGTCCTCTGGCCTCCACAGGCATTAGGATGCACAAGCTACACAGACATGTATGCAGGCAAAAACACCCACACAAAATTTAAAAACAAAAATAAATATTTAAGAATTTGAATAAAATAGAGAATTTCTAGATGTCCTACTAAAATTTCCAAGGGGTGTGGGGAAAGGCTGAGTAACTTATAATCAACATTTTTCTCTCACAAGAAAACAAGCCCAGATAATTTTACATAAAAAGTACCAAATCTCAAGAAAAACTAATTCTAACGCTCAATTTTCTAGCATTACAAGCTAGTTTCAGTCATTACCATGGCATAAGATGGGAAAGTGCCATAAGCAGCTCGTCTTGACTGTGGGCTCCCTCCTTGGTCTTTAGCTGGGCAACTGAATGTGAGGAGCCCGGCGCCTCAGAGGGGTTGCCAACTTACTCGAGATCACCCAGTAGTGAACAATAGCATCTCCTGTGGCTAGCCTGGGGTTGTAGACCCGACTGGCCGGTGTGCCTGGTGCTACCATCAGCTTACAATAAGTGTCACAGAATAGCAAAACTGTTTGGTAGATTCTCGCGTTTAAGTCAGCTACTGGGATAGAAGTTATCAAACACTTATTATATCTTTTGAATTAAGAACAATGAGCAAAATGAAATCACCAAAATCTTTACCGTTGTCTATGGGTTCACCAACGTCTGGGTGCACTTGGCTGATTTAATGATCTCGTCTGACTTGAGGTACACAGAGCACTATCATCCAGAAAATCTCCACAGCACACTTGTGTTTCTCATATTCTTGTTGCTTTCAGGACTGGGCAACTTGAATGGATATGTTCTAAAACACTGGTTTGATCACATGAAAGACACCGAAAGGCAGTCCTTTCCCCCTTGGATTAGACTTCACCTTATCAAAGCTGTTAATAACTTGGAGGGATTATGCCTTAGACGCAGTTCTCATCATTATTGAGGAGCTTTACTTATTAATTTGGTTTTGGATTTTGATATTATCTAGAATAAAATTGGGATGAAGAAAATAGTTCACTTCTACAACTATGTATTAATGCCCTTCATGTAAGGCAGTATTTAGGTACGGTGGGGCATGCAGGTGGAGGGAGAACAGGACATACCTGCTTAAAAAGTACTTGTAATCTAGATATTATCTGATAAACCGATAACGTGTAGACTTAGAAAGAAACGCTCTCGGAAAGCAGCCGGGCATTACTTACCCTGGCTGGGCCCCTCAGGACAGACGCTGTGGTGAGGACAGAGGTAAATGTGCACACACACAGAGTTCAGCGGGGTAGGCAGAGAGAGCGTAACGGTGGAGGGTGGCAGGTGAGCTGATGCTGAGATTCGGTGGAAGAAAAAGACGTCTTTTCTCAAGAATCGTTTCTGCCTAGAAAGGCATCTTAGCTGCAGAGAAGAATGAACACCTGGTGTGGGTCACAAGCAGGGTGCTTCGAGATAAATGCCGCTGTGGAGCTAGAAGAAGAATTGCGCCTTTGAATTAGGTGCGGGGGGGGGGGGACTGAAGCTTCTTTAAAGAGTGGGTGAGGAAGTGGCATCATCCTAGGGAAGCTGCTTTGGCAGTGTCCGGGCAAGAGACACTGCAGTAGGCAAACGTGCTTGCTGCGCAGTCAGAAGTGAATCTGGCAGGGTAGCAGAGGAATGAGGACAGGAGACAGCGCCATTTTCAAAGCTAGAAATCCACGTGTGTTGGGGTGGAGGAGCTGTGTGTGGTTCATGACTGCGTGGACAGGTGGAAGCAGTGAAATCCGGGGGTCAGGGAAGGGGGAAGAGCTATACCGGAAGGGATGACACTGGGGTCCCATCCCGTGTGTTTGCTCCCAGCCTCGAGCAGGAAGTTTAACTGGTGACTTTCCCAGCTCTTCCCAGATAATGGGAACGCGCCACTGACAGAATGGAGAGGCAAACGAAGACGAGCCGAGGGCCTGGTGTCTGGTCGGCCTGCTCTGCCACTATTATTGTTCTATTTTGTATAGTTACTGTTAAATTAGGCATTCCAGATTCAGGTCGCTGTGACAACCACAGTTTAGTTTTCAGTCACGAGTCATACTCTAGTTATCCTTTCTTCAAATTAAAGTTTCTGGAGTTGATAACTTAAAGGACTCTCTCACGTTTAAAATGCCTTGTCCTGTTTCTCTTTAGTCTGTCCTGTTTCCCTGTCTCCATTTTGTCAGACATTTGATCCTAACCAGCTTTGGCATCTCCCTCCTGCAGTCTCCCACCCAGAGGTGACATTTAAAGGCTATTAACTTGCCGCGGAAGACCAGACCCTCCAATGGGAAGCTGTTTTAGGTGCTTAGCCCTCCTTTTCCTTCTCCTTAGCCACCGAGACACCGCGTTCTCTTGTTACCACTGTCTCCCCTCAGTAGTAGTTTCTACACACACGCACACAGGCATGGGCTAAGTTCTCTTTTTCTCCTGGGGAAATATAATCTCATCCCTTCACAGCATCCAAGTTACATCATAAATACATCAGAATTTTATTCAAACAGTTGAGGAAGTAGAGGGGCAGCAGGCAGGTGTGGTAGCAGCTCCACCAGCTCCTTGGATGGCATTACCCAGTCTATACCCAGGGAGCACAGTCATGGCCTGGATACTGAGTCCCGTTTCTCTGGTCACTTTCTAGTGTATCCCTTTGGAGTGCGAGCAGTTCCTAGTGTTTAAGGATGCTGCTTGTCTTTCTGCCACACTCGTCTACATGAGTTTAACAGCCATATTTGGGTTCAGGTAAAAACCCAGTGTTCTGTCCCAGGGCTGGTGAAAGTATATGGACAGTGTGTGTGTCCTCAGCTGCCTGTGGGAGAACACTCAGGAGTCCTTTTGGACGGGACACACATTACTTCTTTAAAGAAAGCTTGTAGCTTGTTTAAGAACTTTATTTACATTTAAGTAATATATGAATGACTCCATTATAAAATCTTCTCAAACCTTCAGAAATGGATTGGATACATGAAGACTGTGTTTTTATCGTGCGGAACCTGAGTTCCACCTGAGTCCCAGTGTGTCCCAACCGACACTCACCTTTCCCATCTCCCATGAGCACCTCTCAGCCACACCTTCTGCTGGTTCTCCAGGCTTAAGTCTTGTCCTGGTGTAAGCCACGCCCCCACTGCACATCCCCCCCCCCTCCTCCCTGCTGCCAGCACAGCTATCACTTGTCAGGCTGAGGACTACGGTGAGCGGTGAGCGGCCTTTGCTCTGCTTTAACCCTGCAGTGCTGCTAAGAGGACGTCTCCCACCCAGACCTCAGGACTCTGCCTGTGGACCCTGCCTTTCAGACAGGCCTAAAGTCTACATAAAAGGCATTTTTATAGTGTCTGTATTTCTGTTTCATTTTTGCTCCCTTTTCCCTTGGGCTTGAGCAGACGTCACAGTCACTGGTCAGTTTTTGCTGACCCTGGGCACTGTCTCCCATCATCCTCCGAGCAGTTAGCAGTTTATGAAGCAAGTGTTGCTGCTTGTGCAGGAGAACTCACCCGCCAGCAGTGAGGTGCTGGCTACCCTATTAACCTCCTCAGCACTGTGCACGTCCATTACCGTGGCTGATAAAATGCAAATGCAGTACAAACCAAGGAGACTCTAGACTTGGCCCAGATGAAAACTGATGACGTCTGTACAAGAGAACGGCTCCCACCACCTGTAAGACTGTTGACAGATAACTCCCTCAGAAGCAATAGTTGAACAGAATGGCAGCCAGGACTTCAAAAGGAATGATTTGATCAACAAAGAGTTAAAGGCTTGAGAAAAATATTGAAGGCTTCAAAGAACAAAGCCCCATGTTATGATCATACGATTTTCAAAACCAAAGAGTCATAGTGTTCCATTCTGTAGTCAGAAAAGCTGTGCTAAAAACAAGTGAAAGCCTGTGGCCACGTCATGAATGGCCTTAAGATGAGCCAGCCCTAAAGAGCGCTCTTCTGGCAAAGGAGCTACACAGGCCTGGAGACCTGAGTTCGATCCCTGGAACCTACGTAAAGTTGTTCTCAGACCTCCACACATCCACATGTGTGCACGGCATAGACATGCATCATACACACGACAACAGTAAATAAAAGCTTTATTTTATGAGAAGAACGGGCCAGTTTATAATGCTTTTGCTTTCTAAGTCAGATTAAGTTGCAGTAGGCCCTTTTCTTTCTCACCACCACTCTGAAATGTCTGGACCCATTTTAAATGGTTCCGGTACCGATTTGCAGGAGTTGGCAGTGAGCTCCTTTGGCTTCCACCTAACGGCTTGGGAGCTCACACGCCAGCTCAGCTTCTGCCCCTCCTCCACGCTGCTCTCTTTCTGTGAACTGCTTGGGTGTCCAGGTTGGTTTTATTGATTCCTTTTCCCTGACGGGAGGGTACTGGGGTCTGTGTCCTATTTCACTGGAGACAGAGAGGTCTCACTAAGTTGTCTAGTCTGTCCTTGAACACTGTAGCTATCCTGGTCTAGTACTTGAGATCCTCCTGCCTCAGCCTCCCAAGCAGCTGGAATTACACAGTCCTGCAACCCCAGGCCCCACTGGTCAACTCTGTGTGCCTCAGAAACTGTGCTTCTCTGCCTCAGGGTCCTTGCAGCTTACCGGCTAGTTGCTGCCTGGACTGTGTGCTGTGCTCTTTTTATCTCTCCTGAAATTCTCTATTTCTATTTTTCGGTTTTTTTCCTTCCTTGCTCTTCCAGACCTTTTTCCTTTTGTCTCTCAAAATTTTGTTTCTGACTTTGAAGTTGTTTCTTTCTTCTGAATACTTTGTTTATTAGAAGTATAGGCCTCGTCTCATTGGTGTCCCCAGAGGTGAGAGCTGATGTCCCGTCTCGAAGGACGCTGCCTGCTCACTTTCCCAGTAGGTCCAGGTACTGTGCCAGCTTGCTTTACCTTGGCAGTGTGTCCTGTGGTCATCCGTGAGCTGGTGTACTGATTTCCCCCTCTACTATGAAAGGTTCTTGACTTACTCCTCAGTGAATTGGAGTCTGGCTCGGTGGTGATTGCTGTAGGATTTTTAACAGTGACTTTGAGAGAAACATTAAGAGGTCCTGGGATTTGAAAAAAATAAAAGGTCTTATCAATGAATCATTTTCTGCTTCGGAAATTTAAAGAAATATTTTCAGACTTGGCTTCCTCCATTCTTAGTCTGATTTTTACAATTGTAATGGAAGAAAGCACAGCTTTTACTTAATGTGAAGCCAAGAAATATTAGAGTCACGGACCCTCTCGAAAATGGTCTCATGAACGTTAAAAGCTGGGCCAAAACCAGATCTGTGATATGGAATAGGAACATTGTACTGGAAAATGGTGCAATATCGGTGTTGTTCAGTCCCCAAATGGGTGCATTTTTCTGGCATTATCTTTGTGTGTGGATAAAAGGTAACTCGAGGCGTGTTCAGCCCTTCTGAAAATGAAGCCCATGAGTCAGCATGTCGGTCTCATATCTGTGATTTGGTGAAACGTTTTTGAAAAGCAAGTTGGAAAAATGTCTGCCTTCACATCCTCACTAGGAAACTTCTTTTTAATTTTGTAGTCAAATCAGAAAATTAATGCCCGTTGGACCACAGAGGAGCAGCTTCTAGCAGTGCAAGGTATACTAAAGATAAGCAGTGATTGTTGTTCATTGTTGACTGTCATGCAAGGGGGCTTCCGTACCTCCTCCCTCCTTCAGAAGCGGGACCGCACACCCTGACTGTTCAGCTCCAGGGTGTGTGACTGTCACATTGATGACTCGCTATGAACATAAACTATAAGCTTTTTATTTATCTAATTGCTCTTTGTTTTCTACTTGGTAAGTGTGAGGTCATGAAAATATTAACTATGTGTTTCCGGTGTGTCATTCCTTACAAAGAGATAGACCCCTGTGTGCCTTTAAGGGGCTGCACACCCAGCGGAGTGCGCTGTCTGGCGCTGTTTGTGAGAACTCTCAGTGGCGTGCGCCCACGGGCAAATGGGGAACACTGTACACTTGGGTTTCTTCTGTTTGAGCTGCTTAAGGGCAAATTGCTTACTTTTTGTTCAGCATAGATTTTATTACTCTTTAAGATGAACCTTCTGCAGAATTTGTTGTGTAATTTAAATATGGTCTGCCTATTGTTTGGTGAGCTCACTGTGTTGAATCCTAAGAACTCTCTTATGGAGCTTAGCTGCTGTGAGCGTGGACTCCAGTGACGTGTGAGCACACAGTCTGTGATATCCAAACACTCGGCCTTCTCTTTGTCTAGAGGTTGCATCGTGGCATTTAGAACGGTGGCTTAGAGCTCTCCCAGGAGTTTGAGCAGGCCTTCCTTTCACTCAGGCAAAGCCCGTTCTCCTCCCCGAAGTGCCGCCTGATAAGAACTGAGCCCTGCTTTCCAGCGTTTGCTAGTGTATTAATTTTGTACCATAATAGAAATTATTCAAGCAAAGGATTTTCTGAAGAGAACTGCCAAGGGAAATTGGGAGTAATCTTTCTCCACATAGCACTTGAGATTTGACCGCTTTCAGGGGCAGAGTTCACTGAATCTAACAACTTGGCTGGACTATACAAAGCTGCATTCAAGGAAAGGGCGGTGGTGAGATCCCTGCATGCAGCCTGGGCTGTGTGTGTGCAGATAGCTTAAAAGTGCTGAAGCCGCGGAAGAGCGTGCTGATGCTGAGTCAGGCGTGCGCGGGCTCTACGACGCACGCTTAGACAGTCACTGCTAAGTGAATGACTCTAACAGCCCTTTGCCTGGAAGTATGCTTGCTCTTCGGATTTTGAAGATTCTTCTAAAATAATGTGCTGATGCCTCAAATTTAGTTCTTTAGACTAAAATTATTTGGAATTTTTGTTTTCCTTTTGTTTGGACTTTTTGTTTCTATTGTTAGCACATGAAACAAAGCAGCATTTCTCTGTGTCTGAAGTAGTAGTTCTAGGAAGGCCCAAGAGGCCCTCTGTGCCCACACATTTAGATTGCTAGATGTGTATCTCATAAACAGTACTGCAGTGCCCTGTGTCTGAGGCTCACTGGCTGAGGTATGTATATTTAACATGTAAACTTTGCTAGTAAGATGCTAGTTAGCAAGCAATTTTTTTCTTTAATACTTACGATAAACTTTTATGTGGTAAATCCTTTAGTAGCCGCTTCAGTATTGCAAAGCAATAATAAATTGTTTTGATATTAACATGTTTTAATTTGTGTGTCATTTTATATTCTGAATATTTGATACATGTGAACTGCTGTGACACCTTTTGTAAAATGCTTTATGCTTTATCTTGCTCATGATGCACTGCTCTGGTGACCTAGAGAAATGAGTGGCGCCATTGTTGAGATCAGGAACTCGATCGGAATATACTTTTTTGCTAACTCTTTTAAAACCGAGAAGCATAACAAGATCATTTTCATTCCTAGGTTTAAACCCTATATCCTACCTTTTCTGCTGTTACCATGGTTCCTGACAGGGGAAGCTTGCCCCTTCCTTCTTCCCTAGTGGAAAGTGGAACCAGGGATCAGTCAGCTCTGGCAGGACTGAGTCTGCCTCTGTAACTTCCTCGTGTTCATCCTAGCTCTGCTGTGATCTCAGTGGCGTTCTTTGGGAGTCCAACTGGGACATCATTGGTGCGCCAGTAAGAACAGCTCTTCTCCTATTTTTCCCACGTGCGTGGCCTTTTTCATGTGATGGGACAATTATTGGCTATTGGCTATTCTCAGAAAAACATACACTTCTGTGTCACACAGAATGAGTGTGGTGTGAGCATTGCTCTTGTTATTCTCGTCCACCTCAGAAGTATATTTGTTTTCTAGTGCGTAAAAGATTCACCTCTCTGAATGCTAGTTCAAGAAAAACTAACTTTTATCAAGATGTCAGCTTTAGTTTTTAGTTTTTAACTTACCTGCCAGGGCTTCTGAAACAGGGACTGGAAGCCGTGTGTCCAGGGGGCTGTGCGTGTGCCGAATTCACCGTCTCTTCCAGAGTTCACACTGCTGGTCTTTCAAAGAGAATTGAAGTTGTGAGTCTAGAAATGGCCTTTTTAGATTTATCTCATATTGAAAAACCCAGAACTAGAATGGTTCATAAATCAGAAGGCAGTTAGTTGGTTTGACCTCTGATTGAAAATATAAAGATCCATGTTGAAAGAGCTGCGGGCTGTGTTCCTGCCACTCAGCTCCAGGCCGCCTGGCTAGCTTATGCCCCAAAATAATTTCACAGAAACTGTATTCATATAAACACTGATTGGCCCATTTCTATTAATGTGTGTAGCACCACGAGGTGCGCTTACCAGGAAGATTCTAGCCTACGTCCATCCTGGGTCAGAGCTTCATCGCGTCTGCCCTGGAGCAGAGCGGCATGGCGTCTGTCTGAGGAGTCTTACCTCACTTCCTCTTCCTCCCAGCATTCTGTTCTGTTTACTCACCCACCTATGTTCTAACCTATCAGGGCCAAGCAGTTTCTTTATTAATTAACCAATGACCTTCCTCCATCATTTCCCCTTTTTCTGTTTAAACGAAAAAAGGAAGGCTTTAACTTTAACATAGCAAAATTACATATAACAAAACAGTTATCAAGTAAAAATTACAATATTTACATATATTTTATTTTTATCAAAGCTAAGGAAAACTGTAACTATAACTAACTATTCTTCAACTCCATCAAAGACTCCAGAAAGATACAATATTACCTAAGCAAACAAGAAATAAGCAACTTCCAAACTCTAGAAATGACAGAGACATCTCGCTGCCTGGACAGTTACCCAAAGTTCTCTGTACGGTTGAGGTATCCATCTTTGGCCTACAGGCCCATAGTATCCAGAGACATTTCCATGAAGCAGGAAATTTCAAAGGCAGTTCAGTCACTATCTGCTGTGTCCTGCAAAATGTCTTTCATAAATCAGGAACCCCAAAAGACCATCTTACCTTTAGGCCAGTTCAGCAGTCCTTTTCTGTGGGTTCTTTGTGTCCAGTTTATGCAACAGTCCAGGCAAGAGCAGTTTCTTTATTAATTAAGCAGTGACCTTCCTCCATCAGATCCAGTCCATGAATGATCAAAGGAGGTGAACATAGAAGCTAGTATTTTCTGTCATACAGAAAAACCCCTGTGCTGTAACAGAGGATGTAAGTGTGGACATCTTAGAGTCCGCCAGCCTCTGGTGTGCTTCCTTCAGATAATTATCCAAATTTACCATTGTTTTTGCAATGGAATAAAATTTACAATGTGGAAGATGTGAGTACAGGACCCAGGGAGAAGCAGGAGTCAGTGGAAGGAAAAAACATGATTTGGACTTCACTATATAAATATATCTCTTGGAGCACGAAACCCACAGTCTCAGAGGTTCTAGATACCATTTCAAAAATACTATTATTTCTAAATCTATTCAAAATAAAAATTATTAGATACTACTTCAAAAATAGACTTTTGATAAATTTGCATTCCCCAATTATATTAAACACATTAAATTTCTCTTCTAAAGAATTTTGATGTGAGAAGCAGGGGGAAGTCCCCTGCTGCCTTTGACCCCTCAGCACTCTGGGTACTTAGCTTTCTGTTATCTCCAAATACCAGAAGCAGTGTCCATGCTGTGCTCTCTGGCTTTCTGAGTCCATGACTGCAATTGGGGACCGCTGTCTGCATACTCCTAGAGCGAGCGTGGACATAGTCCCCACTGCAAGAACCACGGTCTGCATGCTCCTAGAGCGAGCGTGGACATAGTCCCCACTGCAGGAACCACGGTCTGCATGCTCCTAGAGCGTGCGTGGACATAGTCCCCACTGCAGGAACCACGGTCTGCATGCTCCTACAGCGTGCGTGGACATAGTCCCCACTGCAGGAACCACGGTCTGCATGCTCCTACAGCGTGCGTGGACATAGTCCCCACTGCAGGAACCACAGTCTGAGATTGTTCTGGTAACGGCTGTGTCAGTCTTTACTGGTGAGAAAATTACCCTTAACAAAAGAAAAACAGGAGCTGTTTGAAAGTTTCTGTGTAGCGGTGTATTTATGTGGGGTAACGTTGAATAGTGATGGGAAGATATGGGCCTTCATAAAACGTGATGGTCACAGTCCCTTGGTTCCATTTTTCTGAATTCCGAGACAAAAATTCTTTCCAGTATTGAAAGTAATTACTGGCAGGAACAGGAAGTTTGGAAAGCTGACTGAGAACAGCATTTTCCTCTCCGGGGATTTATAACTTTGGCTCTCGAGGGGTCCCCAGATGTTTGCTCCACTGCCCTTTGAAAACTGGCCTCTTACCCTTGGTGGTGGGACTTTCTATTCAGATATTCCTTAACCATGATAGATTAACCATTGTAAATAAGCCCCTTGCTGAGGAAGCAATAGATTGCCTGTTGTTATGGACCACATGAAGAGCATGGGCCACCTCTCCCGCAGGGTACAGAGGGGAACTCCGTGATCTAGGTGTTCCTGGCCACTCACTGCACCCAGTTGTCCTCTGGCTACCTGATGGAGACTCTTCTGAAGAAGCAGTCGCAGGAAGGACACCAGCCCGCTGCCCACCACAATATAGACCTTAGGGTTTCACCTTCCAGACAATATGCTGAAGCCCATTGCTCTGTGTAGATTTTTTTTTTAAAGGATTCCCTCTTCTAGCAAAGTAGATTGTTGAGTTGTCAGGGAGTACAAAGATGTTATAGCAGCCCCACCATTGGCCAGGGAAGTGTAAAGCACAGGACCTTGGTTCAATCCCTAGAACCAAGGTGAAAAAAGAAAGAAGGAAAAGAAAAACGGCCAGGTATGGTAGCATTGTAGTGTGCACTCACAGGCCCAGTGCTGGGAGGCAGTGACTCGCCAGTCCCAGGGATTCTGCCACCCAAGCCTGCTTGGTGAGTTCCAGGACACAGGGAGAGGAGACCCTGTCTCAGAAAATTAGGTGGATAGTACTTGAGAAACAACATTTAAGCTAGTCCTCTGACTTCCTCTGGCACGCACGCACACACGCGCACACACACACACAGGCACACACACACACATAGGCACGCGTACATACACACAGGCACACACACACCCAGACACATACACACATACAGACACATAGGCATGTGTAAATACACACATAGACACACACATAGGCACACATACACACACACACACTTCAAACCACTGTGTGTGGCCACCACAGTTTGAAGAAGAACGGGCAAAGTAAGATTTATGATAAAGAAAATCCCATTTCCCGGACACATTGTCCAGACTTAGTCCTGCAGTACCGCTGGTTGTTTGGCATTTTCTCCAGGTTTTTCCACACTGTGGTGAGTAACTGGAGTTTGTCAGGACATAGGAACAAGCAGGACTGCTGCAGTCTAAAGGCAACCGCAGGAGCTTCAGCTATTGCAAAGCCTGCCCTGCAGGCTGAGGAGATTGGTATCTGGGTACACCTGTTCTCAGAACACTAGTTGGGGTCATCCAGCAAGCCAGATGGTCCTCAGGGTAGTGAGATCCTCGCCTGAGTTCATCACAAACATGCCCGAGTGAGCAGAGGAAAGTCTGGCACCAGAGTCTTCCGAAACACTGCTCTCACGGAAGTACTTTGCAGTTTAGAGTCTATAATTCTGCAAATATGACAGTGCTGGTGCCCAAATCAGTCTTGTTAACCAAGAGAAGATTAAGGAGGAAGGGAACAGTCAAAAGTAGTCAAATTCCTGGGGAGGGGTGAGATGGAGTGGGGTGGGCGGGGTGTGTAATTTAAGTGGCCCTTGTGGAAATTAGTGCTGAGGGAACGTCCTGTCTGGCTTCTAATCAGTTCTCGCCTGTTCTCAAGTTTGCGTTTAGATGGCACAGAGTCGTCTAGTGCTGCGGCTTCCTAAAGAACACTAGCGAGGAACTTGCATGTGAACAGTAACTATTATGGGTAGCCCGGGATTTCTGTTTCCATAGAAACCCTCAGTGTAACTGGGTCACTGTTAGGCTTCAGCTTGAGCTGTGAAAATCGGTTTGGATTTAAAGAAAGTATACATTTATCTCTGTTGATTAAACTGTGTAACTGACGTCTGTGTTGTCACGCACACCTTACCTTTAGGACAGAACACACAAGCTTATAAACCCTCTTCTGTTTACAGTGTAGTCAGTGTTAATGCCAGACTTCTCATTCAAAAAGCTCCAGAGTAATGGGACTGACTTCCCATTGGCCAAACCCATCGGGTGAATTTATTTGGAGATATTTGTTCCCAGATTCTCAGTTCTAAATAAGAGTAGAATTCAAAAGCAGAATCGTTTCCCCTTGGGTTAGTGTTCTGAGTCTTACCTCCATGTCAGCGGCGCAGCCTGGCCTCCCGCTCATCTCTGGCTGCCTTAGGTGGTGTTTGTTTACGCCTCCTTCTCGTTGTCTTTCCCATCTCTTTCATGAATGATTTTTTTTTCTGAGATCAATACAGTTATCAGAGTATACAACAAAACTTTTGTATTTTGAGCAAGGTACATCTCTTTTTCAATATGAATCCTTGTATGTCTTTTAGAATTGACCTCAGCAGACCACCACGCATTTGAAGCTGTGAGATCAGCACTGCCTTCCCTTAGCCATAGCATGCGCTGGAAGCAGTGTGTGCCCTTCCTAAGTCTCAGGCTGAGTGGCGAGCGCAGACCAGCAGTCCCCCACACAAGGCCCCAAGGGATGGAAGGCCCCTTCCTTAGCCCATCAGATCACCATAGCTCTGATTTTATAATTTTAGTTACTTCTATTTGTCAGTCACCTGGTGGGGTAGGCACTTGATCATGGTGAAGTTGTTACTATTTAGCCCCAAATTGCATTGCTTTTCACTGTGGGGAGCCACGCGGTCCACTCGGTCCATCGAGGGGTAGAGAGGTGGCTTCTGCCCATCCAGTTTTGTTTACAAACGGTGTTGCTCGAATCTAGGTGACTGGCTACTAGGGAAATAAGTGATTGTGGAATTGAGGATGGAACAAAGAATTCAATGCTTTACAATAAATGGACTGTATTTGAGCGTGGAAGAGAGCAGTGGAGGAAATAACTGAGTGTGTAAAAACTGGTAAGTCTGAGTCTTCAGCCGAAGGCAAGCGGCTGGCTCGATGACATGACACCACTCTGAGGAGGGACAGAGTTTCTAGCAAGGGTGTTGGTTGCTGGTGTGTGTGTGCATGATGTGTGCTGCGCACGGCTCTCCTACTCATCCTTCACAGGTGTATTATTTACTTTGCCTTCCAGGTGTCCGCAAATATGGTAAAGATTTTCAAGCTATTGCAGATGTAATTGGCAACAAGACTGTTGGCCAAGTGAAGAACTTCTTTGTAAACTACAGGCGCCGGTTTAACTTAGAGGAGGTATTGCAGGAGTGGGAAGCGGAACAAGGAACCCAGGCTTCCGCTTTAGGGGAGGAGACAGAAAGTGCTTCTAAAGTGCCGTCAGGGAAGAGCACTGATGAAGAAGAGGAGGTGTGTTTGTGTCTGGAATTTGAGCTAACCTGAGCTGAGGAGTCACCCTTCGGTGTGGCTGTGGCGTTCTGTAAGGGTGCTGTGTGAGGACTAGCTAAGCGCGCACTTCCTCGGGGACACTTCTCTGGTGATGCCAAGTCCCTATGACATGCCGACTTCTGGTCCTGCTGTTAAACTGCTTACTAATAAAGATGTCTGTTTGGTAGTTTTGTTGGGTTTTTTTGTTTTGTTTTGTTTTGTTGGGGAAGGAAGGGTTTATTTTTTGTTTTGTTAAAAATAAAAGAAGCTTGTGCTTCCAATAAACACCGGTGTTATGTTTTTGTTTTGTTTTTTATTTGTTTTGGTTTGTTTTTTTTTCCTGTGACAGCCCAAACTATAGTGTATCAAGTTTGTTAGGACTTAAATCTCATACATGTATTTTTGTTTCCTCACTCTAGGCACAGACCCCACAGGCTCCTCGGACTCTGGGTCCATCACCTCCTGCCCCATCACCCACTCCAACACCCACAGTCCCCATTGCCACTCTGAACCAGCCTCCACCACTTCTTCGTCCAACCCTGCCTGCCGCCCCTGCTCTTCACCGGCAACCTCCTCCACTCCAGCAGCAGGCTCGGTTCATCCAACCCCGGCCAGCTCTCAACCAGCCCCCGCCACCCCTCATTCGCCCTGCTAACTCTGTGCCTCCCCGCCTGAACCCAAGACCGGTGCTGACCACAGTTGGTGGCCAGCAGCCACCTTCACTCATTGGGATACAGACAGAATCACAGTCCTCTCTGCACTAGAGTAAACTGGAGAACGTGGCAGTTATTTCTCGCCCGTCATTAGACTGCTGCAAGAGGAAAGCATCCTTCCTAGGTACCGAGGCTGCTAACGAGTCCTGTGGCCATGGAGCGGAAGAGCGAGCTAGTGAGCGGAAGTGGGTGTGACACCACGGGGAGCCTCGCTTCGGCCTCCAAGTGTTGACCAGTGGGGATCTCATGGGAGGAAAAGGATTCTATATATGGGGGAGGGGATGTTTATTTTTACTGTATTTATTTTGTTGAGGTTTCTTATTTTCCTGCCTCTTCATACTCAAAGCTATTAGTACAAAAATATTGACTTAAGAATTGTTAAAAACTCCTTAAATTCCTTAAGGATTTTTAGCTTTTTGCTTTTTTCTTTAATTTAAATTTTTAAAAAAAAACACTTTCCTATGTTAGGAGTGCAAGAATAAATAGCCTGCATTTCAGATTTTGATATGTTCATATTTAAGAAATTATAGCTTCATATCCCTTTTTTCAAAATATGTTGCTTTTTTTCTAAAGGAATTCCAATATATTCCTTTAAAAGAAAGCAATTAAATCAATTGCAAAGCAATTATATGAAACCACAAAGAATGTATTGAACCTGCTAATCCTTTAACAGAGTTTGGGGTCCTAGCGTAAAGTCCTTGTTTAAAGGTCATTGACCCGGTTGTCTATCAGTAATAGAGGTTTGGAATCATTTACTTGCAGAAAAAGGACTTATAATTTGGTGAGAGATGATTTTTTAAGTTCTTCAAAACTGTTAATTTAAAAAAAGTTTCTAAATGCTATTTGCTTTTCGCTAGTATCGCCTGTGTTTGGAATTTAGAAGAGAGCGTATTTTGTCGGTTATGTAGAGATGGTGGTTATGGAAGCCATTCTTTACAGTTTATCTTCTGAGCTTCAAGTCGCCCTCATACTCATTAGCAGGGTCTTCCTTTAATACTAAGGGTGGCTTTTTTTCTTGGTAAATCTCTATTGTACATTTGGATACATTGGTGCAATCCTTGCAGCCAACCTGTGCTTGTGGTTTGATTTATGGTTAAATCTTCAGCACCCTTCACAAGATGAAGTTGAGAGTCTGTGGTATTGCAATAATTGTGCCGTTAACTAAAGTCCCAAGACCGTTTTTATGAAGAAACAGGACTGAAAGTCTTGTTGTCCCAACATGAAATCATTAGCACCTACAAAGACCATTTTTGCAGTGTTAGCATTTCAACAGTGTGTTACTGATAGTTTTGATACAGTGATTTCTTATTGGAAGCATGGCTTGTTGCAGAGGGATAGACTGCTAGTGTCTGCAACAGACTGTCCACATCAAAGATGTCATGTGTCCCTGAGTGTAAAGGCTCCCCCACCTTAAAGAGCCCTAGATTTAAACTCATTGGTCAGTTTTAATTTTCAAGGTTTCCTTCATAGGGACCCTCCATTCTGACACAATTATGAGTGGCTTGCAGGAGAGGCCCTTTTTTCTCTTATTGGATCACCTTAATAGTTTATGTCCCATATAAAATGCAGCTGATTCAAAAGTAATATTAAAGAATTTATACGTATTTTTACTTTAAAAGCCATGGAGGACGGTTGTGTATCTCAGACTGTCTAGAGCATCCTTTTCAGCACTTGTCTTGTGTGTTAGTATTACACCGTGCCAGCTTTCACCGTCTTGTCTCCTGTCAGTAGACCATCAGTACAGTCTGGGGAAATGTCGGTCAGATGGTCAGCACCAGCGTCTGTCCAGATGTCCAGTATCTTGTGGTTCCTTTAAAGCCTGTTGTGTCCCAGACATGGGCCTAGGTGCTGTATCAGAGGAATGTGTTGCAGTTTTACTTACAAACACGAGAGCACACGGTAGGAAAGCCGTAGTTCCATTAGAATATGATTCATGTATATAGTGAGATGTCTTGATTGTGTGCTTTGCATATTTTGTAAATATTTTGCACGTCATTATTTTCCTTTTCTGTTTGAGCAGTGTTTGGCCTGGAAGAGTAATATGCTTGCTGCCTAAAGGATTAAAGATTTAAAGGTGTCCACGTCTTCTATTTTTATATGATCTCATTCTGTATGAGAATTTAGGACCTCTTCACTGTGAAATTCTGAATGCAGGCTTTTGATATAAAACAAAGCCTAGAACTCTCTTCATGGCCATTTTTGTCAATTCTGAACTCATCCTTTCTCAGAGATCTACACCGAACTGTTTTCATAGTGCAACTAAAAATAAATCACACTGTTGTTACAGCGGTTAAAATTAAAGAAAAAGGTATTTAATTCCAGTATGGAAGTCACGGTAATGTGGATGGGAACCAAGTTAAGTGACGGCCAAGAATAAGCTGACAGCTGAGTAGAACCGCACACAAGAAAGTGAGAGAAGGCAAAACTCTATCGTGGACCGCCACAGTCGTTACTTCTAAAATTACGAAGTGCTTTGGTTCAAAGTACAAAAATTCAGTTGTTAGCTAGGTATGTTCTATTGATGTTCCCTCCTGCCCCTTAAATATTCTTGGCCCTGGCAGCATAGGGACACCAGGATCCTCAGAAAGAAGGTAGCTTAGGACTCGAGAAGATTTGTCCTTTCCTGTGGGCTTGCCCAAAACAAATGACAACCACATTCTGATTGCAGGGAGAATATGAACAAGAAACCAAAACGACACCTACAGGATCACCTTATTTGTAAGGTGGTAGTAACTGAGTGCAGGAAGAACCCAGTCAAGCTTTGGAGCCTTGCTGTATTAGTTCAACGATCTGTTTCACGGCCGCTGACCTGTGGGAGTATGAAAAGACGTTTTCATGTAGATTCAGGGTTATTAGAGGGGCTTGCAGGCAGGGTTTGAGCAGCCCAGCGAAAGCCAAGTCACAGGATGTCTCCACACGCAGACCTGGAGTTGGTGTCCAAGAGAGCTGCTGATCTTCAGTCTGGATTGGAATCCCAAAGAAGTAGGTCCTGATACCACTGAAGGAATGTCTCAGCAACAGGATAGCTGGCCTTGCCAGCGAGAGTGGGATCAAGCAGGAAAAAGCAAACGAAAACTTCTTCCGTGTCCTTTTAGGTGGCTTGCTATCAGAAGGCGTGGTTCATATTGAGATGGCCCTTCCCAATCTAGAAAACCTGTCACAGGGTGCCCAAACTGCTTGGATTTGAGTTGATTCCAGGTGTGGTTTGCAGTGACGATGAGCCGTCACACGTACAGTTCCCCTAGCTTACATCTTCTCCAGGCCCTCCGTGAAGGAGCGTGGCTCCTGGGGGTCTTTTATTTGCATCTTCTAATCATCACACCAAGTATTGGGTAGCATGGCATTTCCAAGAAAACCCTCTCATCTTCAGCCCCCTACCCTCCCTTGCATCTACACCCCCCTTCTGTTTGTCAGGAGTCTTGTTCCATCCCCTTTCCTCACAGCTTTTTTCCTGGGACAACTTAATTATGAACAGTGAAGGGAGGCGGTAGCTGCATGGAGGCATTTGCAAGCTGTTATTCACAAATTAGAAACTACTGATAGGGGCTGGGTCTTCCCGAGGACTTCTTAGGCTCTGGCAGGAATTTGTGACTGCAAGCAGCACTCAGAAGAGGACAGCAGGAGCTACAGACAGCTGTGAGCTGCCATGTGGGTTCTGGGAATTGAATTGCTCTTAACCAACCACTGAGTCATCTCACCAACTCCAAAGAGAGTATCTTACAAAACTAATTATATCCGTTTGGGGAGATCTGCCGGCTGCCTGTCTTTTTGTAAGAGTCAACAAAAAGCTTAGCCTAGGGCGGTTATTTGATGGGATATAAAAGATCGTCTGCCACTGGTCAGGAAGCACTCTTGGGAGACCAGCAAGCTTTTCACACACAGTGCCGTCAGGGTTGCTTTCCCCTGGTCTGCCGCTGTGCCACACTTTCTACGTGTCCCCTGGTGAGCATACTTTCCACTGTAGCCCATAACGGTGCAATTCCAAGCCCAAGGAAAAGAGGTTCGCTCCTTGTCTGGTCACTTCTCTCTCTTGTGATTGAAAGTGCGCTTTTTGTCCTCCACTAACACGACCTCAGCAGTCTTCCATGTAGAATGAGAGAAATAAGGCACCGACCAGCAGATGGCAGCCTCCCCTCGTCACCAGCTGGCAGCCCAGGCTGCAGCAACTCCGGAAGTGAGTAGGCACCCGCTGCATGCCCAGAGCATCAGGTGTTTGCCCATTCCTTCTGCAGGAGGAGTTTGTGCGTAATGTCCAACCCTTGTCTTTGTAGGTGAATCTAGTTTAAGGGTTAGTAAATTAGTCTACAGTTAAATATGATATGGAAATTAATACTGAATATTTTTAAGATAATAAAACTGCGCAGTTTTGCCTCTGTCTTCAGGCTGTTTGGCTTGGGTCCCAACTCCTCGCTGCTTTTGAGGGCAGGGTACTGTCGTGGCTAAGAGGCCCAAACCTGACTTCCTGGGTTCATCTTCCACCTGGGAGTTTTGTGGTTTGGAGAAAATGGTTCAATAGATGAGTTTTCCAATCTGTAAAATTATGACAATTAAGTGGGTGTGTGGTTTGAGTAAGAATGTCCCCTATGGGCTCATCTATTTGAATGCTTGGTCATCAGTATTGGCTTATTGGAGGAGGTGTGGGTTTGTTGGAGGAAGTATGTCACTGCGGGTGGACTCCATGGTTTCAAAAGCCCAAGCCAGGCCCAGCAGCTTGCTCTTCCTGCTGCCTGCAGATCCAGATGTTTGCCTGTGCACCACCATGCTTCCCACCATGATGATAGTGGACTGAACCTCGGAAACTGTAAGCCAGCCCCAATTAAATGCTTCTTTTATAAGAGTTGCCATGGTCATGGTGTCTCAGTAGAACACTGACCAAGACAATGGGCTACTATGGATCAAGGGCTGGACACACTGGACACACTTAGCGTGCTACACGGCCATGTGCTTCTTTTCTGAGACACAGAAGCTCTCTACAGAATCCTAGCTATCCTGGGACTTACTGTGTAGGCCAGCCTGGCCTTGAACTCACAGAGAACTCCCTGCTTCCCCAGCGCAAGGATTAAAGGCACCTGACTTTTTGTTTTGTTTAGGGTTAGGGTTAGGGTTAGTTTTAGTTTGTTTGTTTTGTTGAAACAGTCTCTTGCAGCCCAGGCTGCTTCAAACTTGCTATGTATCTGAGACTGACCTGAACTCCTGACACTCTTCCCTCTGCCTCCTGAAGACTGTGATCACAGGCTTAAACCACCCCATCCAGCTTTATTTCTCACCTATAAATGTATACCTTCAGGCATTTTTATGTTTTGTTTTGCTTTGTTTTGAAACAAGTGAGGGTGTCTCTGCAGCTGTCAAGGCAGGCTGAGGAGCCATCTGTGAAGAGGGGAGAATACAACCTGCATCAAATCTCAGGGAATCTGATGCCAGGCTGTCATAAGGAGGTTGCCCAGACTCCTGAAATAACCACATAGAAACCACATTATTTAAATCACTGTTTGGCCCATTCACTCTACCTTCTTATTTGCTAGCTCTTACATCTTTAACCAATCTCCATTTATCTGTTTATCACCATGGCCTACTAGCAAAGTTCTGGCGTCTCTGTCTCTGGTGGCAGCTCCATGGCTTCTCTCTGACTCTGCCTCCTTTCTCCCAGCATTCAGTTTAGTTTTTCCCACCTAGCTCTACTCTACCCTATCAGGTCAAGCCAGTTTTCTATATTAATTAACCAGTCATATTCACAACATTGAGAGGGGAATCCCACATCACCAGGCAGCTTAAGGTAGGTATATTTATACACAATAGAATTTGGATATTGGTGTGCATGCAACAATCATCCCCATTCCTGGTACACCATAAAACTTAAGATGTGGATGCACACATTGTTTGTCACAGCCAGAACCTGGAAACAACCTAACTGCCCCTCAGCTGAAGAATGGATAAGGAAAATGTGGCACATTTACACAATGGAGTACTACACAGCAGAAGAAGATAAGGACATCTTGAAATTTGCAGGCAAATGGATGGAGCTAGAAAACATCATACTGAGCGAGGTAACCCAGACCCAGAAAGACAAATATCATATGTACTCACTCATAAGTGGTTTTTAAACATAAAGCAAAGAAAGCCAGCCTACAAATCACAATCCCAGAGAACCTAGACAATGAGAACCCTAAGAGAGACATACATGGATCTAATCTACATGGGAAGTAGAAAAAGACAGGATCTCCTGAGTAAATTGGGAGCATGGGGACCTTGGGAGAGGGTTGAAGGGGAATGGAGAGGCAGGGAGGGGAGCAGAGAAAAATGTAGAGCTCAATAAAAATCAATTAAAAATATGTGGCTGCACAGAAAGAAACTCCCCTACAGAATACATGTGACCATGAAGGCAGGTTCCAAGGCTAAAAGGCTATAATCTGGTGTGGTCTCTGACAAGATAGCAGATAAGTCGGTAAGCCACAAAGTACGTGTGACATCTCCCCTAGGGACGGGTTCTAGTAACTGGGAAATGAAGATAAAAATCTATCTGGGTGGGACGGCGTCTGGGATAACATTCTGGGTGGGGTCTGTCTCTAAAACACAGGGTGGGTGAGCTCTGTCTCTACAGCACAGGGTGGGTGAGCTCTGTCTCTACAGCACAGGGTGGGTAAGCTCTGACTACAGATAGCAGAAAGATGACCAGATCATTAATAATAACTACTCCCACCCTTCTGGGTATAAAAGAAGTATTTTCTCCTTCAAGGAGAGATCCCTGTATGTCTAACATTTCTATTTTCCCTGGTACTCTAGACACAAGGACTTCTGTGCCCCCAACCGACAAGTCTTGATGTAGCCCAGGATGCCACTGAACTCAGCAATCCTGCCTTCGTCTTCCAAGAGATGAAATTATGGGCATGAGCCTATATGCCCAGCCACCATCAAATACTGTTAGGAGAGGTCACATGACCTTCTATCTGGGCTGTACCCCGGGGTCTGTGTTTGCTCTCTTAGTTATCCTGCCCATGACTCTGGGATCAACAGTGGGAACTGGGAACTTAGCCTCACGTCTGAAGACCACCATGTCAGCATTATGAACACCGGCTGCTCTTCCAGAGGACCTGGGTTCAATAACAACACCCACATGGTGGTTCACAGCTATCTGTAACTCCAGTTTATTCTTCTGACCTCCGTGAGCACCAGGGACACACAAGGTTACAAACTTCCATTCAGACAAAAAAAAAAAAAAAATTAAGTGTGTTCCACACCTCCAACCCCACCAAAAAGTCCTATGTGTCCTTATTTAGACCTGTCTATGGAGTCTGGCAGCCACCATTTGATGAAAATGTATTCTCTGCAGCTTGGGATTTCACCATATCAAAACCTTGGGTCTCATTTTGGAGCAGATTACTTCATTCAGTCAGTGAAAAGAGACCAGGGAATCATAGCTGAGCATAGCACCAGTGACCCAGCCTAGCTGTTATTTTTCATACCAGACATCTGTGGTGGTTTGAAGGAAAATGGCCCCCAAAGGAAGTAGCGCTATTAAGAGGTGTGGTCTTGTTGGAGTGGGTGTGGTCTTGTTGGAGGAAGTGTGTCACTTGGAGGCAGGCTTTAAGCTGTCATATGTTCAAGACATGCTCAGGGACACAGTTCACTTCCTGTCGCCTTTGGATCAAGGTATAAGAACTCTCAGCTCCCTCTCCAGCACCATGTTTGTCTGCATGCTGCCTTGCCTTCTGCCATAAAGATAATGGACTAAACCTCTGAACTGTAAGCCAGCCCCAATTAAATGTTTTCCTTTATAAGAGTTGCCGTGGTCATGGTGTCTCTTCACAGCAATAGAACCCTAACGAAGACAGGATCAATATATGGGTTGTGTCACCTTGCAGTAGTGTGAGGGAGATGGAAGACAGAGCAATGGATGTGCTGTGTGGGGAGACTGGGAGGAGGACTTGGGCTCAGTCCCAGAATGCAGCTCTCTCAGTTCTCCCAAGAATAAGCTGATCCCGGGTGCCAAAGCAAACCCACTGAGTGTCTACTCTTGCTAACCAAAGGTTTGCATGTGGACTTCCGATTCCTGTTGGCTACTCCTCCAGACTCCATATCTACTCCTCAAAGCTGCTACCCAGCTCCAATGCACACCTGTGTTCACTCCAAGGCACCTAGCACCCTCTTCTCTTAGGGATGGCTAAGTACTTCCCGCGGTTAGCTGACTTGGGATGCTCTCTCATTTCATTCTTATAGGCTGAAATTGCTGTGACTGCGTGGCACGAATGTGTTTAGCAGTTGGGAGGCCAGGATCAAAGTTCTAGCCTTGGGTATATCATCTGAGTCACCTCTAGGGGTCAGGCACCAGGTGGCTCTGTAGACCGGGAGAGCTGTCTGGGGAGCTTTTGACTGAACTCTAATTAGGACTCTCAGAGACTGCTAACGTTAGGCTAACAGCAGGACGAGGGCTGGCGGTGGATTTGTACTGCTCTGCAGAAAGCTCCAGGAAGAAGTGATTTGAGTCAGCCGCTTCTGCTCCAGAACAGATTTGGGGGGAGGGAGGGCAGGAAAGAGGCTTATTGAAAAGCAAAATACTTACAGTTCAAAGGCACAGGAGGTACCGATCGTCTTAAAAAGAAAAGGCTAGGCTTCAAGGATGTGGGTGACTCAGCCTCCCAGCTCGCAGGAGTTCCGGGCCGCCTCCAGGCCCTCTCGCCCCGCCTCTTGGGGGTCGTGACCACGCCCCTCCATCCAGCACGCCAAGACCACGCCCCCATCATCGGCCCCGCCCCTCCCTGAGGCCACTTCTGGGGCTGGACGGCGTCTGCCTCTAAGGCGAAGCTGCCCCGTGCCAGCGTCCCGCTGGTGGCGAAGGCCCGGTAAGCCGACAGTCCCAACTACCCTAAAACCGAAAGCAGCTCCGGACGGAGAGCGGAAGGCATATGTGATATTCGGGCGGGGGCACTGAGGCGACCCGGGACACCCGCGCTCGCCGACCCCCACCCCCACCCCGGCATTGTGCTAGCGGAACCCGTTAACGTGAACTTCGCCAGGGGCGAAGACCTGCCCCGGTGCTATAGTGCGTGCATGTTTGGAGATAGCGCCCGACTTTCCAGAAGGTGAGTTCTAGATTTGAGCAGACCCAGGCGGTGGAGGTGAGCACCCAGCAGCGTGGGCGGAGACAGTGTTTTTCACACCGCTGCTTGACTCCCTTGCCACCCAGCTGTAGGGTCTGACGGTTCTGAGGACTTGTTGCGGGTCCCTCTAGGTTTGCTTCTTTTTTTTCCTCAGCCTTTTCACTCCGTCCTGCTGACTTTCCATATTTGGCTATTTCAAATTTACTTTGAGCACTCTGTATCTCGCCACTGCAGGCACTGGGCTGGTCGGAGTGGGCTGAGGTCTGTGAAACGAGGAGAAGCTCCCTTCTCCACAGCCCTCCACAGCTGGTGAGAAAAGCATACAGCCACCAGCTTGTTGCAGTAAATATTGAGCATAGGTGCAGTGCGAAAACTGGAGTAGGGCGGAAAAGGATGGTTCCTTTTCCCAGGAATATATGCATTTGTAAATGTTTGAAGTGTTCGGGAAGACTTAAAATGCATAGAAATCGGTTAAAGCATTTCTGAAAATAGAGCTTTCTGGGTGTATGTAAGATAACTTTGGGCAGCAAAAGACCAGGTTCGTAAGAGCTCTCCAGTCCATTGGCCACTGCCTGACTTGCTTCACAGCCCATAGCCAGGCGTGTGGCCCCCCCCTGAGGGTCTGAGTCCAAACCTTCTTTGGACGACTGATTTGAACAAAAGCAAAAATTACAGCAGGAAAGATGAATGGGAGATGAAGGTCGGAAATGCCGAGCTTTTGTTCATGTGGTGAGTCCAGGATGGGCCATCCCCAGGTCCTGGACTGGAGCGATAGCTTGTGGAAAGGGGCAGTGACTTTCTCAGGGTCCCTGACTGGGGCCTGTGGTGTGGGAGAGGCATGGACAACGTCAGCAGAGAACCCGTGGACGTGGGTGGATGACACAGGGGCCCAGCCGCTGGGAGTAGGAGCTTTCACGTCTGGGGTGTCTCAGGGCAGCCAAGGCCTCTGAGTCCGTCCCATTCGACCAGTGGGAGACAGGAGCCTCATGTAGGTAGGTATAACCTCCACTTTGCTGAGGGGACCTGGAAGGAAAAGGGGTCACGGGATGTGCGTGGAGCTGTCCCTTTCAAACCCATTGCCCATGGCTCATGTCACTTGTCTCCCACGACACCCTGTGAGTCAGGGCAGCTTTCCACAGCCCCCAGATGGTGAGGGGAAGCATCCTGTGTCAACAACCCCTGAGCTGCCGGGCGTGGGACTCTGCGGTTTCTGCTTCAGGACCGTCACCTTGATTTCTCAGAGAGCCGCATCTGCCTCCCTCCTGTTTAGTCTGACGGGTCAGCAAGAGGGCCTAGATTCCCGTTAAGTCCCTGGGACATCTGTTACCAGCAGTGTGGGCAACATTTTGCTAGAGACACCTCCTGCTGTGTGAACAAACCCACTCTGTCCACTCCAGCAACCGAGTGCCTGGGGCAGGACCTGTATCTGGCAGTGGTTAGCCTAAAAAGATGTTGGCTGAGCCGCACTCAGTTTCTCCGGGGTGTGTCACCCAGCTACTGAGGACAGGTGCTAGTGATGATTAGATCTCAGGAATCAAATGCAGGTTATTAATAACCAGTCATATCAGACTAGGGAGAGGCAGGTGCTTTTTTTCTTCCACTCCTCTTAGAAGTGATGAGAAAAATCTCACAGTCGTGGGAGTGGGCAAGACCCAAGCCTAAGTCTTCTGACTCAGCCCCTACCTTCTTGCCATTATATGTTGACTAGAAGCCAAGATTCTTCAGACAGGGGGTGATGGGAGAACCAGCCAGATATTAGCCCCAAACTGCAGGTTTAAAGACTTAACAAACGAGAGGAAGGGGACACAGGGACAGATACAGTCTCTAAGCTTCCTATGTCCCGGCTGTAGCTTTCCCAGGGTTCTTCTGGGCAGGAGCTATGGTCAGGCTGGGAGGGCTGGCGGGTGGAATGCCTACAGCATGTTAGGGACAGGGCGAGGTGACTCAGTCCGCGGGACAGAAGAGGAATCCCAAGGGCAGGGACACCTGCACCACTACCAGGCCTGGGCCAGCACTTCTGTGTTGTTGCTTTGCTAAGAAAACAGTGATTGAGGTATTCCTATGTGTGGCCTCTGGCAAGCCCTGTCTCAGGAGGAAGTGGAATAAAAGACCTCGAAATAAAAGTGAAAACACCCTTAGTCGTGACAGAAACTCTAGTCCCAGGCACATTTTGCATATGAGTGCCTGCTGCAGGCAGCTGACTGTGATGTTCTAGCAAAGGCAGTGTGCACCTGTGCTGCCCAGACCTGTGCTGTGCACTCAGATGTGCAGGTAGGGTCCTCTGTGCCCCTGACAGCCCAGTGGGCAGCTCTCGTTTCCGCAGCCTGTGCCTAGTCAGTTTCCCCTCTCCTTGCCAATTCAGAGCACCTCAGGAGGGAATCTCCCCGCAGCCTTTTCTTCCCTCACGGCCAAGCTTCACTCCTTCCAACCCAGCCAGAAACCTCCACCTCCATGAGGAACCCACTGTCTTCTTCCTGAGGCAGGCTCTCCTGCTCTTCCCTCCCCTCCTCCCGAGCCCCTGGGTCTCAGCCTTCTCCACTCCGCTGTTGACTGGAGGCTCTGTGTTTCCCAGAGTTTCTTTTCTCCTGGGTTCTCTGGAAGTCTGCACTTCTGGCTTCAGCTTCCACGGTTTCCCTGCACCTGCTGAGATGCTGTTCAGAGGGCTTGTGAAGGCTCCCGAGGTCTGATAATCCTCTGTCGCCAGCAGGCGCCTTGCAGCTGTCTGCTAGCCTGTCCATCAGCCTTGGAGCTGGCTGTGTCCCCACTGGGACTCCCTAATTTGGCCCTCTTCCTCCTTCCATCCTCCTCCTGCCTTGGAGGTGCCAGTGTGGCTATGTCTGGAAATCAGGTTTCTGTCCCTAGGCTCCTCTCTTGGAGTTCTTTGTCGCTCCAAGGCTTAAACCTCCACTCTTAAGGAGAGACACTTGCTTTCTGCGATACTAGTGACCTTGGTTTACGTGATGTTTCTAGAGCTCCCTAGACAGGTATCTCCAGCTGCATCCAGATCTCCCACTGCTGTTTCTCCCGTTCTCATTTGTTCCCTGACCAGGCTCGGGACAGCCTCTCTCCTGGATGGCCTGGAGTAGCAATTTGCTCTCTTTGGGCCCCAGGTTTGTCTGTATTCTGTTTTTCTTTGCACCCTGCTGCAGAGGGTCTCTGTCAGAGTGGAAGAGTGTGGGTTGTATAACCTGGCAGGCTGGGATTCGAATCTGGATAGCTCTTTTTTATTTTTGAGACAAAATGTCACTACGTAGCTCAGGCTTCCCTTGACCTCACTGTGTAGCCCAGACTGCCCTGGAGCTTGGCAGGAATCTCCCTGCCTCCCCTCCCAAATACTGGCATTGTGGTATTTGGTGCCTCAGCACAAGAAGCAGTCAAATCTGGGGTTTTGACTTTCTGGGTGTGGTCATGTGATCAAGGCAAGTTGCCCAAGTCTCATAAGCATCTGTAGTCTCCTGGCTTGCAGGGGTGGTGAAGTCTTCACCTGGAGATCTAGACAGGTAAACTGAGCCATACGGAGCCCTGTGCGTGAGAGCTCAGGAAGGCTGTGTGTTTAACAGCAGAGCTATGAGATCTATCGATCTGGGGAAAGCATGCCTGGCCTAAAGCCATTTGGGGTTAAATAAAAGCACAGACTAGCAGATAAACTTCCATGTGCCAGGATAGACCAGAAATTATGCCATCCTATGCTGTCACTTCTTAGTCTTGGCCAGAGACCTCAGGTGGTGGTGGGTTGGGACAGGACACAGGGTATTAGCTAGAATGAGTCTCAGGCAGCTTCAGAGGTGGCAGCTGGGGGTAGGGGTGGAGTGGGAGTTAGGGCCAGGACTCCAGGTCCTTGGAAAGACCCAAAGCAGACTGACATTTAGAGGAAGAACAGCACAAGGACCCAGCAGCAGGAAATAAAGCAGACCGGAGAAGCGAACCAGGGACTCCAGGTCACTAGGAGCGGGGAGCAGTGGTAGGGTCTGACTTGGAGTCCCCGGCCAGGCCTCCACCTTCTTCTTTGTTCAAATGGGTTGCTTAGAGACGGAGAAGGTGGTTGGTGAATGGGACCAAACTAAGCAGAGACTTCAAAGGGACTTCTGTCTTCTTCTAAGAGAGAAGCTAGGACTATACCTTAGGTACAGCCTAGGAAAATGTATCCTATCTCCCAAGTCAGCATCAGTCAGTGACAGAAGAAACAGCCATGCTGGGGACGTGGTTCTGCGGCTAAGAGCACTGGCTGCTCTTGTAGAGGAGCTGGGTTCAGTTCCCAGCATCCACATGGCAGCTCGCAGCAGTCTGTAACTCTGGTTCCGATGGGTCTGAGGCTCTCTTTTGGAGCACACACATGCACGCAGGCAAAACAATTGTACACGTGAAAATAAATACTTGTGTAAAAGAAGCAGAACAAAATGACAAAACTACAAAATTCAGTGGGGTCTGAGGCACGTGGGCAGAACGTAAGCGTGAGGCACGTGGGCAGAACGTAAGGGTGAGGCACGTGGGCAGAATGTAAGCGTGAGGCACGTGGGCAGAACGTAAGCGTGAGCTACATTGGGCTGTCTTCGTGGCTAGGGAAGAAAATGAACCTTCTCCTAGAAGTAACTGGAGAAAGTGACCTAGGGCAGGGATGTCTGCTCCTTGTCAGATGCATTGACTTTGTAGTGTCTGAGGTTGACAATCGTGCAGGGTCTCTCAGGGAGGATGTCAGTGTGGTTTCTAGGAAGCTGTTCAGTATTTTAAAGTGTGTGTGTTAAGTCTGAGCTGTCAGGGGTTAACTAACTGTGTCAGAAGCTGCCTCCAGGACGGATAAGGGGAAGACCAGCTTGACCAGTGGCATTAGTGAAGTCACAAGAGGCCTTGAAAAGAGAAGTTTGGGGGTGGTAAGAGTGTAAGTCCTTCTTGGGAAGCTGAGGTTGTGTGGAATGAGGGGATGCGGGCTAGTAGGGAGGAGGCACGGGATTACAGGGACAGCTGAGAGCTGGGAGGCTTTGGCTTTCCGCAGCTCTGTGAGAGACTTCACACCGAATGCTGAAAGATAGAGCAGGCCAATGTGGCCCCTGTGGAGCAGTGAGCATGCATGAGAACAAACCACCACGGATGCTGCCCGGGAGGCCAGGGCAGGCGTTTGCTAGCTGGGGAGTTGAACTGGATTCAGAAGTTACCTTTGCAGACACTGCGAGAGGGCCAGGGCAGGCATTTGCTGGCTGGGGAGTTGAGCTGGATTCAAAAGTTACCTTTGCAGCCACTGTGAGAGGGCCAGGGCAGATCAGGGGCCCCCGCCCAGGGAGACACAGGTGTGGTGGCAGGAAGCAGAGGCTGTTCTGGTCTGATGGCTTCTGTGTTTTCTATGCAGTAGGAAATGACATTGCCGGGGAGGCTGGAGGGAGTGGTCAAGGCTTGTAGAGAAAAGATTGAAATAGATACTGAAAACGTGAGGGGCTGAAAGCGAAAGGCTGGCTTCCTACTGTTGTCACCGAGAAGTTTCCTGAAAGGGACCCTGGTAAGTGGGATTTTAGCCCTAGCACCTTGTGTAGTGGGTTCCTCAGGTTGTGGGACCTTGGTGAGAGCCCCATGGACATTGGGTGATGTGGACCATTGCCTGCCCGTGTACGTCCTTCCCAGCCGTCCAGCCTTTACCTAGGCACCCAGTGCTCTGAGGCTGGAGCCTCCTTCATGGCTCTTCCCTATGAGTAGGGAACATTGTTTCCATCCTCAGCCACCCCAGGCAGGCCACCATTAGCCAGCCTCTTTGTACCGTAAGATTTCAAGGCTTACAGACAGCTGGCATAAAAAGTATTAGCCCTGGGTGGTGTGCTCGGTGGCCCAAAGGCTCCAGCTGGCTGCAAAACGTTCATCTCACTCAGTATTTACCTGTGATGTGTGGTGCTCCAAGGCCTGGAGGTCAGTAAGCAGAGGAAACCCCCCTGCCCTCATGGTGCTTTCACTCGCTTTCACTCGGGTAGGGAAGTCAGAGAGCAAAGGCACGAACTTTGGTACAAGGTAGCAAGTGCTGCAGAGAACACTGCAGTAGGGCGGCAGGGGTGGGTTTCTGCGCTGGCTGGTGAGGTTTGTTTGAAGCAAGGGAGCAGGACTGAATGGCTGCTGGGCGGCAAGCAGGAGGCATGTCTGCTGTCGCCGCACAGTGGACAAGGGGCGGGAGAGAAGACGGTAAGAACACAGAATGATGGTCCTAGCACAGCGGCCTTGACTGCTAGTGACGCCGGCTCCTACCAGAGTGTCCCTCGACACAGCCCTGGGAGCTGAGCAGTGACAGAGATAATCTCTGTCTTCTATTAATATTATTATTATTATTGAATTATAATACTTCATTTCTCACTTTCCTTTTATTCCCCTAAACCCTCCCATATATCCCTTCTTGCTCTCTTTCAGATTCCTAACCTTTTCCCATTGTTTTACAAGCATATATGTATATGTACATATGTATATATTCCTAAATATAACCTGCTCAGTCTGTATAACGTTACTGGTGCATACGTTTTCAGGGGTGACCATTGGGTACTGGATAAGCAGTTGGTGTGCTCTTCCCTGGGGACCACCATGTCTTCCACTTAGTGTTCTTTCGTTTCTGTGGTTTCCTCTGTGTAGGGTTGAGTCCTGTGAATGTTCCCCCATCCACTTTTGGCATGTCTGTTGGTCCACTCACATCTGGGTAGTCATGCTGGTGAAGCTGTAGGGGTGTAGCTTCTGACATCACCACAAACTCCCTGGTCTCTGGCTCTTAGAACCTTCCTGCCTCCTCTTCTGCTGTGCTCCCCGAGCCTTAGCTGCAGGAGTGTGTTGTAGATGTAGCTGTTGGGACTGGGCTCCACCAACTTCCAGTCTTTAAAAGGGTCACTCTGGCTACGGGGCTGTAAAGGAATCCAGCAGCCTTGAGGCCAGTGTCACCAGTGCAGTGACAGCTGCACCGTGGGTGGGGTTGGGTGCACTGAAGGGTGGCTCCGTGGAGCTGGCTGGGCACCAAAGGGCAACAGAGTTTGGTGTTGTGGGGTAGCAAGGAGCCAAGGGCAATGCGTGAGGGTGAACCTGGCAGCATTTTACAGGGTGGGGAAAGACTAGCAGGGGCCAGGTGGAGTGGGCACTGGGTGTTGGGTGTGAGATGCTTGCCAACGTGAAGGAATGCACTGGGTAACTGAGATGAGACTGGGGTTCGAGGGAGGGGCTCACACTGCAGACAGGATCAGAACAAGTAGAGGCTGAGGCAGGAAGATGTCAATTTCAAGAGTAAGTTCAAGGCTAACTTGAGCAACTTAGTGGGACACCATCTCAAAATGAAAAAAAAAAGTGGGGGGGGGTTAGGCCTCAATGATATAGCTCTTCCTCAGCATATGTGTGGCCTTAGGTTCAATCACATGCAAGTGTGTACACACATTCTCTATGTTGGCTCCAGGATATATGTATAAGGTGCATATGAAACCTAAATGAGTTTTTTTTTATTTAAACTTGGATCTCATTTCCAGGTTATCTTGTTACATATATACAAATGTATCAAGACTCCAAAATTTTTAGAATAAATTAAAATTCAAAATCCAAAAGCACTATCACCCCCATGTGTTTTGGATCAGGGATGAGCAATGTGTGTTTAAATCTTTACTTCAGGGGCTGGAGAGATGCTTGGTATTAAAAACAAGCAAACAAACAACATGCTGCTCACACTGTGGATCTGGGTTTACTTCCCAGCACCCACATGGAGAGAGATAGCTGTCTATGACTCCAGTTCCAGGGTGTCCAGCACCCTCTTCTGGCCTCTGCAGGCACTGCACACACACAGTGCATTCACACATTTACACACCTGCATCCAACACACTCATAACATACAAGCAAATCTCTTAAAAAATCTTCCCTGCATATAGCTGTCTGATTTGAGGCTAGTTGTTTTGTTACAGGGTCACAGGCCTGTGCAGGAGATTGCATGAGAAAGTTCAAGTTGTAACAGATGATGAAGGATCAGGCTCAAGGGGCTGGAGAGCTGGCTTGGTAGTTAAAGGAGCCCTGGCTGCCCTGGTGGCGCTTCCAGAGGACCCTGGTGTGTGTCCTACCATGCACATGATGGTTAATAACCGGCTGTAAATCCAGTTCCAGGGACTCCCTCTCCTAGCCTCTGTGGGCATTGCATGCATGCTGAGAACAGACAGACATGCAGGCAAAATGTCATGTACATAAGAGAAAAATAAACAATTTTAAAAAAATAATCAAACTATAGGTCCCATAGAATTACCTTCACAAGCACTGCTTCAGCCAGGATAGTCCTCTGGACACAGTTTCTCACTCTTTCCCTTTATTGTCTTGTTATTCAATATACAGCCAGCCCAACTGGCCTTGGACTCAGTATCCTCTCCCCGAGTCTCCCAAGGGCTAGTGTGTGCTATCATTCCTGACCACTCCAGTGATGCGTTTGCCTGGCATTTACTTGTGAAGTGCGTGGCTAGCACATCTCATGAGTCTTTCCAGGGCTGACTGGTTCCGTTGAAGGAGGAAAAGGCCACCCCAAATCCATTCTGCCTGCTTTTCTTACATTACCTCACGAGGCTTCCTGCTGATCCAGCCATCCTACCCTGACAGTGCTGAGCCTCTAAAGGATACAGTGTTGGAGCCAACCCTGGGATGCCCACCACATGGGCTGGGCATATGGGGTGTCTCTGGGTGGGGAGTGGACCTTATAAGCCTCTGTCCAATTAATGAGGCCATTTGTTTTCTCCATGGGCCTGGGTCAGTGCTGGCCTCCCTGCCAGAAAGGGGGTTTCCTAGCAGCCACTCATAAAACATGGCCTTCTGTTTCAGCTCAAGTCTGTGGCCAGTTTCCAGCTTCCAAAATACCCAGCGGCTACCTCATACCCTGAATAATACTGAACCTATGCTTACTTTGTTTTTCCTATGTATATGATTGAGTTTAATTTATAAATTAATCACAGTAAAAGATGAACAACTAATAAAAAATAGAACAATATGCTGTAATAAACTGACAGGATCATTACTTATTCATGTGCCATAATGAGTAATGAAGCTCTGAGAAACCATAGAAGTTGATCTGATAACAAGACAACTTCCAGGTGGGTAGTGTATACAGCCTAGATGCTCTGGACAAAGAGAAAGTCCACGGGGCCGTGGTGGCACACGCCTTTAATCCACGTACTGGAGAGGCAGAGGCAGGTGGATCTCTGTGAGTTCAAGGACAGCCTCATTGACAGAGTGAGTTCCAGGATATCTAGGGGAAACCCCACTCAAAAAAAAAAAAAAAAAAGGAGAGAGAGAAGGTTCATATCACAAATAATATAGGGTAGGAAGGCATAAGATGTCAACAAGATACCAAGAAATGGTGTGTGCAGCTTAAAACTCATGAATTATGTATTTCTGGAACTTTCCCCTTAATGTTTGAGACATTGGTTGATCTCAGGTAACAGAAACCACAAGCAGCAAACTGTAGATAAGGGAGGCCACTGTGCTCACTGCCGTGTGTGTTCTGGAGTCTGACTAGAGTGATTTCAGTTTCCTCTGGCTGTGGCTCTCACAGCTCCTCTTCCTTATTGTCTCCAAAGAGCTTACCAGGTTCTGTAGTTCTGCCTTCTTTTGCTCCTGTGTTCCCAGCTGCCCAGCACGGCTAAGTCATATATCCTGTTCACTTGGGGTTTTGTCCTTTTGTTTTTCTTTTTTTAAAAGATTTATTTGTTTAATATGTATGAGTGGTTTTGCTCCAATATATGTCTGTGCCTGCAGAGGCCAGAAGAGGGCATCAGAGCCCCTGGAACTGAAGTTATAGATGGTTGTGAGCCACCACATGGGTGCTGAGACTCAAACCTGGGCCTTCTGCAAATGCAGCCAGTGTTCTTCACCACTGAGCCATCTCTCCAGTCCCTCCTGTCCACTTTCGATTCCTGAACTTGGTAGCCTGGAGTGTCTGGTAGGCATCTTATCCTGAGCGTGAGGAGTGATGGGTCAGTGGGGGTGGGATTGCAAATGCTTCATGATCTCCAGAGCCCTTGGAGCACATCGTGTGCCCCCCCCCAGCATTGGAGGCTTTTCATGTAAAGATGGGTCAGCAGGCTTTTAGGTTAGAGAGAAGCTGGTTACTGTTTTAGGATGTGGGCTACACTCTCTGTGTTAGCCTGTTCAGCTCTGCCATTGTAACATCTGCAAAAAATTGACCTGGCTGCATTCTGCTAAAACTTGATTTACGAAAGGAGTTGGCAGGCTAGCCATCTCCTGGTCTATAGTATTAACTTACTTATCCTCAAAGGCCTGTGAGGTCACCACACTGTCACCATTAGCGTATGAAACGGAGTGGCCTAGAGACCAAGTACATTGCCTGAGTTCGTAACAAAGTGTAAAACCAGAATTTGAATCCACACTGGTCTACCCCAGAGTCCATGGAGATGTCTTCCACATTTGCTGCCTCCATGTGGGCCCTGAGGAAGCAAAGGCGTGGAGGGACCCCTGCTCCTGCTGATTCCCCAGGCAGCAGGACCCCCTCCAAGCCTTAGTTTCCCCATTTGAAAACCAGGGGTGATGCTAATGCATGTGTCAAGGAGTGCGGGAATCAGAACAACCTAGGTGTGTAAGGAGTGCGGGAATCAGAACAACCTAGGTGTGTCAAGGAGTGTGGGAATCAGAACAACCTAGGTGTGTAAGGAGTGTGGGAATCAGAACAAACTAGGTGTGTAAGGAGTGTGGGAATCAGAACAAGCTAGGTGTGTAAGGAGTGCGGGAATCAGAACAAGCTAGGTGTGTAAGGAGTGCGGGAATCAGAACAAGCTAGGCGTGTAAGGAGTGTGGGAATCAGAACAACCTAGGTGTGTAAGGAGTGCGGGAATCAGAACAACCTAGGCATGTAAGTGATGAAGCCACGCTGGACATTGCCCCCTCCCGCGCTTACTTCCAGCACCTGGATTCCATGCGTGTTTTTCTACAGGGTCCCCTCCACTGGGCCTGTCCTGGATTATCTTCATGGCCCCTTTGCACCATGACCTCAGGCTGGGCCCTGTGTCCTTATTTACCAAACATCGATTGAGTGCTCCCAGCCAGGCGCTGCTGGCTCCTCGGGAGAGTAATGAGGAGTGGCTGTGCCCTGGGAAGTTTGTAGAAAGTGGGGACCCCGCAGAGTGGAGGCTGTGGAGGGGTCCAGAGCTCTGGAGCAAGCAGGCCTTTGAGGGGGAAGCTTTGCCGTGGCTTTCCCTGGAGACTCAGAGATATCGTGGTTGGCACTAGCTGACTTGAGGGGGAGACAGCAGTACCTCAGGACACATGTGGGTCAGTGGCTCCAGAGCCGCCCTTCAACCCTACACCCACATCTTGTCACTCAACCGTCACTGGCTGCTAAGCTGCTGGAAAGGAGGAAGTGGGCTTGACAGGTTAGAGAGAAATCACGCTTCTCTGAGGAATTAAAGCCCCACCCTGGCAGCTCTTAGTTTTTCCTTCACACACCGGCCTTGTCTCTTCTCATCTCACCTGTCTGTTGTGCTACCCCTGCCTCCCCTGCCTCCCTGCTCGGCTCTATGCAGAACAGAATTGTGTTGTTCCAGCTGTGGGTCAGGGGTAGCGCAGAGCCCTGTCTGGAAGGACTGCTCCTCCATCTCAGCAGAACTCTCTTTGTCTCTGACAGGAACTTGGGAAGAACCTCGGCTTGGTTCAGTGACTTCCCCAAGTGATGGACTGGGATGTGGCGCTGTGAGCTGAAATAAACCCATTCCTCCCCAAGTTGCTTTTGGTTGTGGTGTTTATAACAGCTTCGAAACCCTGACTAGAAACCCTGACTAGAACGCCTCCCGTAAAGAGGACCTGGTGGGAAGGGCGCAGGCTTCCCCGCAGTCCTGGTGGGGTTTTATTTAACCCAATTATCACTGATGGGAAAATGGTCACAGAAGTCTGTAGGTGAGATTCCTGGGTTAAGTCTCGCTTGGCTGCGACAGAAATTGTGTTCCCCCGTGGGTGCAAATTGGGAGGTTGGATCTGCTTTGGGGATTTTGCCACGTGCTGTCTTGGGAGAGCAGACACTAAATCTATTACGTTAAATGTGACCATCAAACAAGAAAATTATAAGGAAAAATCTTAATTCCTTGAGCATATTTTTGTTATTGTTTTAGCTGGTAAATTCTGTATCTTTACTGGAACTTCCTGGTGTTCTTAGATAAACATCATGTCTTATTTTGTTTGTGAAGTGAAATTCACATGCCATGAAATGCTCCTCTCGTTGATTTGCTGAGCGATCCTTGGGCAGTTTTTATATTACAAAGGGCACCTGACCTTGGAAGCTGAAAGCAGATAAAAATGTATAATCTGAGGAATCATGATTTATTCTGATAACTTTGTGTGTGCACACACGTGTTCATATGTGCAGGAGTATATATGTACACGTTTGCACATGCATGTGGAGGGCAGCCTCAGGTCTTCTGAATTAGCACCTGACTCTCACTGACCTGGAACTAGTCTAAGCTGGCTGGCCAGTGAGCCCCAGGGTCCTCCGGTCCCATCTCCCTGGCCCTGCCTGACTTTGACACGTGGGTGCAGGGGATCAAACTCAGGTCTTGAAGCTTGCAAAGCAAGCCCTTTACCAGTGGTGCCATCTCCACACCCTGATGACTGTCATCAGATGGTAAATTATCTGGCTTGCTCTGCTAGCTCACACATCCCGCCAAGATGGTCTGGAAGGCAGCCGGCCCTGGAAGATCTCCTGCCCACACCCTTGGCTTCCTTCTCCTCCTGTGCCTCTGCCCCCGTTTATTGTTTTTTCCTGGAGCTGGGGCCTTGTCCTCATCTAGCCTCTCTTTCAAATCTCCTTCTGACCTAGGCATATAATCTCAGAAATGCTTCCCGGATGAGGGCTCTGCCTCGACTCAGCAGGGCTGGGCAGCTGTGGTGATGTTTGTTTGTGCTATAACAAATAAAGGAGCTGTCCTGCACTTCTGCGCTCCCCTGAAGTAGTCTCTTCCCACAGTTCCCAGCCAGCCGCCCTCCACATACAACAAGCCTAACAAGATGAAAACCAGAGACAGGTGCAAACCTTGTGGCATCCACACAGGCTCCGCTGTCTCCACACTGGTATCTCAGCAACTTTCAGAGCCTTTTCTGACAGCGAGTTCAGTTATGTAGTAATCAGTATACAGGTGACAGAAAACTGGGCAGCCTGCGGAGCCAAGCAGACTCAGAATGAGGCTCCTGGGAGATGAGGCGGTCCACAGCGGAGGCCACGCCCTCTAGGGCTGAAAGCACCAAGGGCGGAATTATCATCTGGGACCATGCTGAACCAGTCTGGCAAGAACTCGCTGTGGAGAAGGGCTGTCTGGCGTGGTGAGAACCAGCAGATGAGGTCACACCGAGGTGTTGCTCTATCATCTCACCTCATTCTCCTTCCAAGAAAAGTCTGTGGTGCCAGCTGTCACCCCACCTCCCAATATAGACCCCAGCATAGAAGAGATGGGCAGATCATTCCACTTCCTGGTGCAGACCCCAGACTAGCAAGAGTAGAGGACGGATCCCCCCACCTCCCAGTGCAGACCCCGGCCTAGACAATCACCCCACCTCCTGGTGCAGACCTCAGCCTAGCAAGAGTAGAGGCTGGCTTTCAGCAAGCAGCAAGCAACTGGCCCATTGCTTTCATTTCCCACTGGATATAGTTTATTATTAGCCCATCTAGAACTTGTACAGTGCCCTCTGGGAAATTCCTTTATGTTTGTCATCCATAAAAATGCCTCCTTCAGTCCAGCTGAGCTGCTTTCTTTGTGAGCTCAGTAGAGGCACTTTGGTAGACTTTCCTAGGCTTCATCCAGGCTCCACTAATCCTTCATCAGAGTCCCTTTTGGTGGCACTTGTCACTGGATATTGTAACTTGCCGTTTTCTGTCAGAATCCTGCCCTTGTTGGACCTTGAGGACAACTGGCTATCTCAGGACCTGACGCGGGGGCAGTGCCCGCTGTGTCTATGTAGGAATCAGTGGATGAGCCGTCCGCCAGGGTGGAGATGGACGGGTCTCTCTCGGGGCTTCATAGCTAGGAAGGAGTGGGGCAGACAGTGCCCAGTTACTGGTTCTGTGTTTGTTTCTCTCTGCGTTTTAGTTCTAGGTCCTGAATCTCCCCCAGGAACCAGAGCTTGGAACCCACTTGGGCTTGTCCTAGAAACACAATGTCTGAAGACATTCCCAAGTTCTCCAAACACTTCTGAATTCAAACCAGGCGTTAGGACTCGGGAGTCGGTGTGGGCAGACTAGCAAGGACCATCTTACTTTGTTAAATCTCAGACTAAGACAAGTGACATTTGCAGAAAGATAAATGTTCACAGCTTCCACATCTGAGAGGATTTATGTCTCCTAAAAATGAGTTAGAACAAAATAACAAGGTGAACAAGAACTTAAATTGTTGGGACCTAAAGAGATGGTTTGGAGGCTAAAGAGAGAATGCTGCTCCTGGGCTGGAGTTCAGTCCCATTTCGCACATCTAGAAGCTCACAAGCTCCTGTGACCCCAGCTGCAGGGAATCTGACATGCATTCACATACACACACTCTAAAATCTTTTTTTTAAGTACTTAAAATGTGATATTCATGGCTATCCTTAGGAATTCTTGAATTCTAAAAAGGATACATTTGTTTACAAATGGAAGGGGGTAAAAGAACTCTGAGTCTTTAGAGAGCAGATGGCTGCAGTTTCTTTCCTTTCTTGGCATGAACTGTAACTCTCCAGCGATCTGTGCGCTCCGTTGCTGCAGAATAGCTGCCGTTGGGAGCACAAAGGCTCTCATACTCCGTGGAGATTGATGGCTTCTTCCCTTCTGGTCAGAACTGGACTCCTTTCCCAGTCCTGTTCGTGGCTCTTGTAACGCTGAGGGGAAGGTTTGAACACTGTGGGTGCTTACGTATCCCCCATTACCACGTGGAAGCACCTAGTTAATTAGAGAGCACGTTAGGGCCAGCAGATACCAGTTGGGCTTTTCCTGTGTGTGAGCCAAGTGGGTGGAGGCTTGAGCATGCTTGGGAGGAAGGAGCAGTACCCCACCTCGGGACACACCCCACTCCCTTTCCTGTGTAGGAACTCTGTCCTGCACTCTCAGAATCCCTGATGGCTGAACAAACACACTGAATTCGGAACAGTGGTGAGAGAAAAGCCATGGCTGGACCCCAGTAGACTCAGGAGCGTTCAGGGCTCACGGGCACAGGCAAAGGCGTTTGGATTAGGTCCAGGAAATACACAATCACATGAGAGCAAAGAAAGATGTCCAGTACTGATGCCCAGCTCTCTGCTCACCAGGAGCAAGAGAGTGTCCATGACAGATAGAACCACTAGCCCTGTAGGACACAGGCCCAGCGGCCAAACCAAATGTGTTTCCCAAAATGAGTTCCAGGGACCCGTGGTGCCCAAGCAGCTTCTGCTGGCAACGCATTGCTGGTACTTGCCAGCTTCTGGTGAATTAGGTAGGGAGAGCCCAGTGGCTTCTGGCTTTGGCCGCAGTGGGAGAACCCTGGTGTGGTTTCTCCCTGCCTTGGGCTGTCTGATTCCTGTTTAGAGGATCTGCACCCGCAAATAGACCGTACCGTTGGCCACTTCTGCTCCCCCTTCACAAACACACAGAGGTGTTTTCTAGAAGTTTCTCTGAGGCAGGATGCTGTAGTGCCCAGATGGGGGGTTGGCTGTGTCCTGTGGAGCATGATATGAAGACGGACGACAAATGTTAAACAGTGTGACTCGTTGATTTTTCATTAAAAATTAATTATGGTAGCATATGATTGGCTTGTGTTAATGAATTAATGAAGGACTGGAGAGATGGCTCAGCAATTAAGAGCACTGGTTGCTCTTCCAAGGGACCCAGGTTCCATCCCCAGCACCCACATGGCAGCTCGTGACTGTAACTCCAGGTCCAGAGGATCTTACACACATGCAGGCAAAACACCAGTGCACATAAAATAAATTAAATTTTTTTAAATTAATGAAATGTTTTTAAATTCCTCTATTTTAATCTCAAATATAGCAGAAGTCAAAAGAGAGAGACCCACACAGATAGGAAGCCTAGGGCTTCCTCCTTTTACTGAAAACAGATTTTATGTTAGAGTGACGTTAGGGTCACAGGAAAACTGAGTCAGGGCTGCAGTGGGAAGAAGACACGAGACAGAAAGGCTGGCAGATGCACGCAGCAGAGACCGCTCACCTCTTGCCCTGCTTGGCAGGGTCACACAGCTGCTGCTAGGCCTGGACGACCCATCAGAGTGAGTCTGCAGGCCAAGCCTTCCTGACCCGCCCACATAGAAGGTCCTGTGTTTAACCGTCTGCTGGACTCTGAAAACCATGGCCACAGCAGGGCTTGAATCACTGCTGATCCTTACCTGAGGGCCAGGCATGCTCAGAAGGCCTCGAATGTGTGCACTCACAGATTGGGTAGGCAGTTTTACTACATTTTCAAAAGTAGGAATAAGGCATGCATGCACACACACACGCATGCACATGTGCACGCACGCACACACATACGCATGCACACGCATTTAAAATCGCTGCACTGAGGCCAGCACCAACATAGTCCCCTCCTAAAAATCCGTTCAGAACCACAGTGTCAACACGGACCTAGTCCCCACAGCTACAGTCCAAGGGGCGGGGTGCAGAGCCGAGCAAGAACAGATGTTGTCTGTATCCCTGAGGGACACAGACATCAGTCACGTAGTCACACAGAAGTGCATTTACTCTCAGGCTAGGGGTTGCTATGGAAAGGGACCTGGTGACTGAACTTAGTCCGCGTTCTCTTTAGCTTTAGGTGTTTATTTTTGATTTGGTAATGCACCCACTCAAAAACTGGAAAGGATTATATAGTGATAGACTTCCTCTTACCCGCCTTTCACAAGTACCATCACAAGGCCACGTGCATGCTGGATGGTTCCTTCAGCTGTAAGACTAGGAGGGATCTAGAAAGCCCCCTAAAGGGAGCACGCCCGAGAGACCAGGCAAAGCCCAAGCATGTGCTTCCGAAAGAGAGGAGCCTGGAAGGGATGGATGATCCCAGTCCGTCCAATGACAGACCAGTCTAGCTTGGTGAACCAATGAGTTTACCTGGGGTTACTGACAAGGGTATGGGCAAGGTGTAGCCTGCAGGAGCGTGGGCACCCTATGGGCTGCTACATAGCCAGGGTCTCCCCCTCCACACTAGCAATCCTTCACCACTCACCTCAGGAAAGGGCAGGGCCTCGTCCCCCACCCCCTGAACCTCTAATGAGCTCTTCAGATCAGCCTCTTGTACCTAGTGAGCCCTCCTGTAGGTGGGGGAGTGTCAGTGGCCTCAGTCTTGTGAGGGTCTCTTGTAGCTAATGGCTGTTGCTCTGATGGGAGACAGCCATAGCCATGAGACTCGTGGAAAGCAGTACTCCACGTTAGGGACCTGTCCCAGGCAGAGAGAGCAGCTGTGCACAGGCCCCGTGGTAGAGGCAAGCTTGTGAATCTGAAGAACTAGAAGAATTCTGTGTGGCTGGAGTGTAGACAAAGACAAGAGAGGACCTGAGTATTTCCAAGGCTTGCCAGGGAGGTTGTCCTGTAGACAGGGTGTCTCTGTGTAACTGTGAATCTGAAGAACTAGAAGAATTCTGTGTGGCTGGAGTGTAGACAAAGACAAGAGAGGACCTGAGTATTTCCAAGGCTTGGCAGGGAGGTTGTCCTGTAGACAGGGTTTCTCTGTGTAACAGTCCTGGCTGTCCTGGAACTCACTTTGTAGACTAGACTGACTGTGAGGGGGCCACTTGTTTGTCCTAGCTGCTGAGCTCCAAAATAATCACATAGAAGCTGTATTATTTAAATCACTGTTTGGCCCATTATCTCTAGCTTCTTGATGGCTAGCTCTTACATATTAATTTAACCCATTTCTATTCATCTGTGTATCACCATGTGGCTGTGGCTTACTGGCTATCTCCGGCGACTCCATAGCTTCTCTCTGACTCCGCCTTCCTCCTCCCATGCTATAGGCCAAGCCAGTTCTTTATTCATTAACCAATAAAAGCAACACATAGACAGGACCTCCCACACCAACTGGCTTCAAACTCACAAAGATTTGCTTGCTTCTACCTCCTGAGTGCTGGGATTAAAGGCATGCACCACCACTGCCCAACTTTCATTGAAGACATTTTTATTAGAGCTAGGAGAAGCCAGACTGAACCATAGTAGCCCTGGAAATATCCCGGTGTGCAGCTTAGAGAATGGGTAGAGGAGAAAACCTCAGTTTGGAGGGGACGTGATTTGACTTGGTGCTGGCCTGGTGCTATGGGTGACAGGTGTAGTAGCCCTGGCGACTCCAGCCACATTTGTTTCCCGTTGCCTGGGGGTGGGCGTCTAGACAGGGTGCTAGCACTGTCCAACACGCTCAGATCTGGTGAGGCTTCCCTTGTATTGTTGCAGGAGGAAAGGGGGAGAGGGAGCTTTCTGGACCCTCTCTAGGAGGGTGCTAACCTCACATACGGGGACTTAATCCTCTCAAATGCTGCACCTCCAGATGCCATCAGCTTGGAGCTGAGTTTCTCCACAGAGGACTCCTGTGGAGACATACGCATCTACTTGACAGCAATGGCGGTCGGAGAGAGTGGAAGAAAGTGAGAGGCTGAGCTGGGAGCAAGTGTGCGGTGTGAGACTCTCCTGGGAGATCTTAGCTCCTTTCTGATTCTCTCAGTCTTGGGAACACAGTTTCGCCGCTTGCGTATCGTGCATTGGGTGGATGTGTTCTGTGCAGCTTCTGGCCCAACCGCCCGTACTGTTTGGTGTCCTGTAAAAAGGCTGATGGACGAAGAGCTATCTGTGTAAAGTGTAGTTGTGATATTGCTTGTTGCTGTGGCCAAATACCCGAAGAAACAACTCAAGAGAGAAAGACTTTATTTGGTCTGTGGTTTGAGGAGGTGGTAGTTAGTCTGAAGTATTTGGCTCCCATAATCTCATAGGGAATGGCACTATTAGGAGGTGTGGCCTTGCCAGAATGGGTATGGCCTTGTTGGAGGAAGTTGTCACTTGTGGGAGTGGGCTTTGAGGTTTCCTATGCTCAGAATACTGTCCAGCGAGTCAGTTGACTTCCTGCTGCCTGAAAATGTGGCACTCTCAGCTCCAGCACCACGTCTGTCTGCATGCCGCCATGTTCCCCTTCATGATCATAATGGACTGAACCTCTGAAACTGTAAGCGAGCCACCTCAACTGAATGTTTTCTTTATGAGAGTTACCATGCTCATGGTGCCTCTTCACAGCAATAAAAAAAAAAAAAACTAAGACAAGGGATACAGCAAATCACAACAGGTCAGCAGGGAGGCATGGCTACCATGGTGGGAGCCTGACTGCTCACATCTCTGTGGATTTGAAAGCAGAGAAGGAAAATCCTAGCTCAGTTGGCTTTCTCCTTTTTATCTGGCCCAGGACCACAATCTATGCAATGGTGCTCCCCACGTTCAGGGTGTCGTTCTCTCTCAGCTAATCCCCTTGCAAAGGTCTTCAAGGTGATTATCAGTCCCGTCAGGAGGGGCCATCACAAAGCCTAGCTAACAGCCTTCTGCACCCTCACAAGTGTCCCCTTGTGGCAGGAAGTTGTTAGAATCCTGCATAATGAATATAGTGATTGCTAGTTATGACCCACACACGGTGGCTGCTATCGTTTGGGTTGTTATTTCACACTGAAGTGCTCCGCCTCTCTGACTCCCCAGAATGTCCCAATCCGAGGAACAAGGAGCTGTCCCCTGTGCCTTCATCCGCCAGAATTCCGGCAACTCCATTTCCTTGGACTTTGAGCCCGACACAGACTACCAGTTTGTGGAGCAGCTGGAAGAACGCTACAGATGTGCCTTCTGCCGCTCGGTGCTTCACAACCCCCACCAGACAGGCTGTGGGCACCGCTTCTGCCAGCACTGTATCCTGTCTCTGAGGTGAGTGTGCAGGGCCTGCAGCTCTAACCGCACTGACCAGACAGCTGGAGGTGTTCCTGGCATCTGAGCTTGCTGTGGCCAGCAGGGCTGTAATTGAGGTTAGGGGAGTTGTTGTGTCTTGAGAGACGCTCTCCCAGGCTCCTGGCCGAGAACCAAAGTGTAATCCTCTTTGCTTGCCACGCCTCCATGGACACTCACCCTGCAGACACAATCGGTCGCCATAGCTGTCTGTTTGGCAGGGCTCATGGTGCCTGCCTTGAGGACTATGTATTTGTGCTAGCAGACCATCGTGTCTATAAGAGACCAGACTGCCATAGGGCTGCCCACCGCCAAGGCAGCTGGAAAGCTCGCAGTAACATCACTCCATCAAAATGTTCAAGGTAATTAGCTCAGTACGGGTATGTTTAGGCTCACAGCTTTGGGGGAACAGTTCGTGATTGGCAGGCACATTGCTTTGGAAATGAAGCAGGTACATCATAGCGGGAGGACATGCTGGAACCAAACCAGCGACCTCCATCACCCAGGAAGGAAAAGAAAGGGAGAAGAAGGCACATGGTCCCTCTATCCCCTTCATGGGCACACCCTTATGGGCCCCCACTAGGCTTCACCTCTCCAGGGCCCCAAAATGTATTAGGTTCCCCAGGGGAACAGAACCCATGGAGGGTTATTGGAAGGGCTTTCACGCTGCAGTGTGGGCCGTCCCACAGTGTCTGCTTGCATGTGGAAGGGCTGAGAACCCGGCAGGGGCTTAGTCCACCAGGCTGGATGCCGCAGCACCCCTAGACAGACTCAGAAGGCCTGGAGGGTTCCTGGAGAGCCGCTGGTCTCCAGTACACCTTGGGAGCTGAAGAATCTGGGAGCAGAAGCCTTTGAAGGACAGCGGCAGCAGTGAGAGAGCAGGAGAGAGCAGGAGGAAGTGACAGCAGGCACTCGCTGCTGCTTTCCCTGGGAAGCTTCACATCTGGGCAGGAAGGCACTGCCCTCACCAAGGGAAGGGCTTCCTCTCTCGGGGAATCTTTCCTGGAAAGTATCTGCCCAGATGCGGGTCTCTTTGGTGATTCCAGAGCTAAGGCATTCCAACAGCACCACCCTGGGCAGGAAGGTGCTACCCTCTCCAAGGGAAGGGCTTCCTCTCTCAGGGAATTCTTCCTTGAAAGTTTCTTCCCAGATGCGGGTCTCTTTGGTGATTCCAGAGCTAAGGCATTCCAACAGCACCACCCTGGGCAGGAAGGTGCTGCCCTGCCCTCTCCAAGGGAAGGGCTTCCTCTCTGAGGGAATCCTTCCTAGAAAGAATTGCCCTAGATGTTGGTCTCTTTGGTGATTCCAGAGCTAAGGCATCCCAAGAGCACCATCCTAGGCAGGAAGGTGCTGACCTCTCCAAAGGAAGGGCTTCCCCTCTCAGGGAATCTTTCCTGGAAAGGATCCACCCAGATGCCGGTTTCTTCGGTGATTCCAGAGCTAAGGCATTCCAACAACACCACTCCTGGCACCACATGGGGCTGGGGAGACCCTCAACATCTAAACCATAGCAACCTAGGTCACGCCACCTGTTGGCAGCCAGGAGAGGCATGGAAGCAGGCTTTGGGGACTCTTTAGATGTGCCCGCCATATTTCGCCAGGGCCGCGGAGAACGTCCTCACTCCCTCCACTCTTAGCACCTGTGTGTCCGGGCTGCTTTGGGTTCTGAAGGTGCAGAACCACATGCGGTGTGTGTCTGCTGTCTGCTCTCTAGTATGTCCCCATCTAAGGAGGCAGGCTATAGTACAGCATGCTGGACAGGGATGGGGCCATCAATACCATCTGGGGGGCTTGTGTTTGGTGGCATGCTGCCAGTAGGTAGGCATTGTTCAGGAAGGCTGTAAGACTGTGACGTTGCTGAAGCAGGGTGCAAGGCTGCCCCTGGGAAGAGTGCTCAGCTTATGCCAATACAGAGACTGGGCACTCAGAGCTAATGGGTGGCTCGGTGCCTGGATGGTCTTGGAAGAACGTGTGAAGATTAAACACCTTCACCTCATCTCGCTTTCCTCCTCAGAGAGCTGAACGCGGTGCCCATCTGCCCTGTGGACAAGGAGGTCATCAAGCCCCAGGAGGTGAGTAGGGCACTGATTTGGCTTGGGGTTGGAGAAGGCACCTTCCTTCAGGGTGACATCCAGGTTGGAACCCAGCTCATTACCCACAGTCCTCCACTGTGGGTCAGGTCATACTCTCCTCCTGTCTGTCTGGAGCATGAGTGGGTTTTGCTGACCACACCACACTCAGATCTCACCACCTTCCTACACTAGCTCCCGCCACACCGAGCTGCTGGAAAAGGTAGAACATGTTTTCTGGGGTTCACCTCTGCTCTGGCTAATTCCTAAGATATAATGTTGTATACTGTTCTGTTTAGCAACAACTTTATTAATATAGTTCATATATCATAGAGTTTACCTTTCAGATGTCTGGTTTGACGGGTCTTCACGTGTTCAGAGTCATGTAGCCATTGTGGTGTGTAATGACCCTCGAGAAGAAATCCCACATCCATCATCCCTCACCTTCCCAACCTCTCTAGCCCGCGAAAACCACAGTCTAGTTTCTGCCGTGATGTAGCTGTGTTCGTGGATGTTTCACATAGGTGGACTCATGCCTTTTCCAGGGTTCATCCACCTGGCTGGCTGTGTTAGCTCTTCGCTCCCTTTACTGCTGTGTACTAGTCTGGTGTACGCTGTGCCACATGTGGTTTCTCTGTCAGCAGCTGGTGGACATTTGCGTGTGCCTACCTTTTGGACGGCTAAGAATAATAATGCTGTTGTGAATATTCATGTACAAATCTTAATTTTTTTAAATATGGGACTGGGGAGATGGATGATTCCATGGTTAAGAGCACTGGCTGCTCTTCCAGAGCAGTGAGTTCAGTTCCCAGCACTGACTCACAACCAACTGTCCCTGGGGATCCAGTGCCCTCTTCTGGCCTCCACAGGCCTTCAATTTCACATGGCACACAGACATGCATGCAGGCACACACAGGCACGCACACACATACACATGTATGAGAAATATATAGATATAGATACATCTACCCCAGCACTCCAAGGAAAGTTGGTATCTAATATTAGAAGCTGAGGTGTGGTTTGTGTGGGCTCCTGTTCATCAAGCTGGGGCTCAGTGTCCAGGACTGGAGGAAAGATACAGTTCATATACATGACTATATCCATGACCTTAAAGGTTACTTTAAGAAGCTAACATTGCTGTTACATGCTGGCTTCAGAAAGTGCACAACTCAGATGTTCAATTCTACGTATGCCTGAGAGTGGAACTCCTGAGTAATGTGTCGACACTCAGTTGTTGTTGTTTTTAATTACTTATGTTTTTATTTTGGGGTGTTTGTTTTGGGTTTTGTTGTTGTTGTTGTTGCTATTGTTTTGGGATTTTGAGACAGGGTTTCTCTGTGTAGCCCTGACTATCCTGGAACTCACTGTGTAGACCAGGTTGACCTTGGACTCAGCGATCTGGCTGCCTTTGCCTCCTGAGTGCTGGGGTTAAAGGCGTGTATCACCACCACATGCCTGGGTTAACATTTCAACAACTGCTAGTCTGTTTTGCAAAACAGTTGCCCCTTTTGTACCTTCCTTACACAGCACAGGCTGGTTCTAGGTAGCAAATCCTTAGGAAAGTGAGTTCCCAGCCTTTTGGCCGCATCTTCCCAATGGATGTGAATCCTTATTTATCCAGGGTTTCGGTCACTTTCATTGATGGCTGGTGACACTATCATCTTACCTGCCCAGCTGTGTGTCTCCTCTATTGGAATGCCTCTTAAGATTCTGTGTGTGTGTGTGTGTGTGTGTGTGTGTCTATGCAGTACCCATGGAGGCCAGAAGAAGGCATCAGATCCCCGAAAGCTGGAGTTAAAGGTGGTTGTGAACCATCAGATGCAAGTGCTGGGAATTGAACTTGGTTCCTCTGCAAGAACAACAATTGTTTTTAACCCCCCCCCCCAGCCATCCCGCCAGCCCCACCTTTGCCCATTCTAACTGGATTGTTTTTCTCTAATTGTTGAATTATTACAAGTCCTTTGTTATCAGGTCTGCCAATATTTTTCTCTTGCCACGTGATTTACTCTCGCTTTGTTGGTGATGTCTTTTGAAGCAGATTGTTTTCAGTTTGTTGAAATTTAGTTTATCTGCTTTTCTTATTTGTGGGTTTTGCTGTGGTCTTAGTTTGCTTCTCTATTGCTGTGATAAATGCCGTGATCAAGACCAACTGGAGGGAGATGTTTGCTTCACCTTACACTTCCAGGTTACAAACCATCATCTAGAGAAGTCAGGGCAGGAGCCCAAGGCAGGAACTGAATCAGGGGCCTTAGAGCCGAGCTACTTTCTGGCTTGCTCCCCATGGCTTACTTAGCCTGCTTTCTTATACAACTCTGGATCACTTGCCCAGGGGTGGCACAGCTCAGTCAAGAACATGACGCACATGCTTGCCTACAGACAAGTTCTTCAGTTGAGGCTCCCTCTTCTGGGTGACCTTAACCAGCTCAATTGCCCCTTGTCAGTTTGACACAGGTACATCACTATTAAACTACAACAGTTCCCTTCTTTTTTGTCCCCAAGATTATGTTAATACTGATAACAAACAAATTAACATCTCTTTAAAGTACCAAGTCTCTTAACTGTGGGCTCCTAGCCAGGCAGTGGTGGCACACACCTTTAATCCCAGCACTTGGGAGGCAGAGGCAGGCAGATCTCTGAGTTCAAAGCCAGCCTGGCCTTAAGCGCAAGGACTACACAGAGAAACCCTGTCTTGAAAAATAAAGCAAAACAAAAACAAATAAAACCTGTGGGCTCCTGCTTTTAAAAAAAAGTTAAATATTTCTTATTCCAAGAGGGAAAACCAGGAAGCAGTTATAGTCAGATCAAAGCATAACCGAATTCCAACAGTATAAAAGGTTCAGCGTCTGGCATCGGGACTCACCGTTTTCTGTGCTAGAGAGGGCATGGGCAGTGATGCCTCTCTGGCTCTGCTACCCATGACCCACAGCTTGTCCAAGAGGCCCAGGAACCTGCCGTTGCCCTTGGTCATCTCCCCAGGGCCTCCAGCGTGCTCGTGGCTCCTCTGCTAGGGAGGCCGACGCCTCCTGTCCTCTCTTTAGAGATCCAGGCCACAGCTGCTCGTGGCTCCTCTGCTAGGGAGGCCGACGCCTCCTGTCCTCTCTGTAGAGATCCAGGCCACAGCTGCTCTCCTGCTCTCGACCCCATCAATCCTGCAGCTCTTGGGCCACAGAAAAACAGAGAATGACACTGCCTCCTGGCTGTTTCCCCTGGCTTTCTCAGCTGCCTTTCTTACACAGTCCAGGCCCGGCTGCACAGGGGCAGCACTGCCCACAGTGGGTTGGGCTTTCCCATATCAACTGACAATTAAGAAAATGGCTCACAGACATGGCCACACGCCTCTCTAACCTGGGCAGTTCTCCAGTTAAGATTCCCTCTTTCCAGGTAACTCTGCTTTGTGTCAAGTTGACAGAAAAAAAAAAAAAACAACTAACCAACACAATTGTTGTTGTCTATTGTCCTTTTGGTTTTGTTTGTTTCTTGTCCTTTTACTGTTCCAAAGAAACCCTCATCTAACTCAGGGTCATGGAGATTTTCTCCCTGAAAATGTCTCTTCAGTCCCATTTTCTTTTCTCTCTGTGTTTCAGGAACTCAAACTCTGCCTCCTCCTGAAGTTTTCCCTGAGCAGCTGTTCTGATTCACCAGCCCCTTCCCAGTACTTGCCTTCCAGAGGGCCAAGAACTCGTGTGTGTCTGTGTGTCTGTGTCTGTGTGTCTCCCATTAGGGCAGGGCAGGGACAGGCATACTACGACCTTGGGGCAAGTTCTGCCAGTTTTGCCTCTGAGCTAAGAGAATGGCTTTCACATTCTTAACATTCATGAAAAAAAAGAGACAAAAATTATGCTATTTTTGCAACCTCTTATGAGTCTTAAATTATTTTAAAATAACTTATTTTAAAAAAAAAAAACAAAGGGGCTGGAGTGACAGTCCAGCTGTTAAGAGCACCCGCAGTTCTTGCAGATGACCAGGGTTCGGTTCCCAGCACCCACATGGCACAACAGGTCCCAAGGGTCTGTAACTCCAGTTCCAGGGGCTCAAACACCCTCTTATGGCCTCTGGAGGTAGTTTCATGCACATGGCGCTTACAAACTCACGCAGGCACAAATAAATAAGTCATCTCAAAATTCAAAATCAAAGAATCGTGTTCCGTGACACATGAAAATTATACGCTGTTTGACTTTTGGTTCCATAAGTGTTCTATTGGAGCACAGCTGTGACTACTTGTGTGAATCTTGTCGATATCAGAGTTGAGGCAGAGGCAGGGGAATCTCTACAGAGCAAGTTCAAGAATGGCTGCCATGTGGCCTGTCCAGCTAACAGTATTTACCCTCTGACCTTGTAGAGGAAGCATACCAAATACACAGTTTGTGCTGAAATAACCAACCAGCACAGCTTCAGGGGCACTGACACGCCAGAATGGGAAACAGCACTCTACCCTTGGCCTCAGCCCCTCTTGACTTTTGACTGTGTAAGGTCAAGCTCAGCCTGTGCTTCCCCTGGCTGCAGTCTGTGGTGTTGAGCACTGAGTTATATGACTCCCTAGAAGTGCATGTCTGAGGCAGCCTTGACTTTCAATATGGTCTTGTGACAATTTCCGTTTCAGCCACTGCCTGGAACTTTCCGTCTGCTTCTGAGGCAGACTTGAAGACCAATGTCACCATAGCTTTCTTTGCGCCTCTGTGGCGTACTGGATGGTGCAAGACTGACTGTGTCTGTATTTCAGGTGTACTGGACGGTGTGAGACTGACCATGTCTGTATTTCAGGTGTACTGAATGGTATGAGGGAGACTGACCGCATCTGTGTTTCAGGTGTTCAGAGACAACTGCTGCAAAAGAGAGGTCCTCAATTTACAGGTCTACTGCAGAAATGCCCCGGGGTGTGACGCCAGGATCATTCTGGGAAGGTTCCAGGTCGGTATCACTTGTGACCAGTGTTGTCTATGCCTCCTTCTAGTGACTTAACCTTTGTGTGATGGGACCTGGTTGAACCCTGTGAAGGGCTCCCTGAGTTTCTCTCATACTGTCCCCAATCTAGCGGTACTGTGAGCACCAAGAGTGAAGGTGTAACCAGAGCATGAAGAGAGCCCAAATTACGGGATCATTGAGTCAAGAAGAAGGTGCGGGACTCAGCAGGCTAAAAGAACACTCCCAGCACTTGGGAGGCAGAAGCAGGTGGATCTCTGTGAGCTCAAGACTAGCCTGGTCTACAGAGCAAGTTCTAGGACAGCCAGGGCTACACAGAGAAAGCCTGTCTGAGAGAGAGAGAGAGAGAGAGAGAGAGAGAGAGAGAGAGAGAGAGAGAGAGAGAGAGAGAGAGAGAGAGAGNNNNGAGAGAGAGAGAGAGAGAGAGAGAGAGAGAGAGAGAGAGAGAGAGAGAGAGGAAGGAGGAGGAGGAGGAGGAGGAGAAGAAGAGAAGAGAAGAGAAGAGAAGAGAAGAGAAGAGAAGAGAAATAAAAGAAACAAAAACCATCCCGCAGGGCTGCATCATTGTGGGGCCCTAGGATGGAGACAGGCATGACCCTTCTTCCCTCCAAGTGTTGACTTTGTCACTTGGTGCTGTGGACCGTGCGTTCTGGTCTGTTGGTGTGACCCGTGGCAGAGCCCTGGGTCAGGTCACACAGGACGTGCTCTGCAGTCAGGCACAGGTGGAGATGTTAACAGAGGCGGCAGGGAGGTGCAGGTACAGGACGTGGAGTCCCGGAAGACAGTTTCGTCCATATGGGGAAGACACAGCCCTATCAGGCTTAATCAACCCGGTGTCAGGTGACTCAGCTGCCTCCCGCTTCCAGGGAATTGCTTGGCAGCTGCTGAGATTTTCCCCTCACACCCACACAGTCTGCAGCATGCATGTCAAGTGACTCAGCCCTTTATCAGTCCTCCAGAAACTCACTCACACACACCCTCTCTCACATACGTGTGTGTGCGCATGCACGCACATGCACACACAGACACACACCCTGGGCACCGAGATGGTAAATGTGGAGAGGATTTTCTCTGTCTCCCTGGGGGAGCTCACAGAACTGTGTTGTTTTCTCGGCAACCGTCTGTTGCCGCTCACTCTGAGTGACGAATCCTAGCCGGGGCGTCTTGTCCAGCTGTGTCACCAAGCCGGAAGAACAAATGGGGCTTGCACACACGACAGACAGCTGGAGAGAGCACGGCTCCGGCTGTGAGCATCAGGATCCGCATTCTTCCCGTTTGTCAAGCTCTCTCACTCCCATCTCCTGCTGCTTGCTTGCGTGGTGAGGTGGAGGGTCTCCCCTGTCTGAGTGAATGTTAACGGTTCAGGTGAGGCAGGGGACTATCCACAAGTTAGTCTGGGTTTTCAGTTTGCTTACTACAATAGGCAAAGAAAACAACTTTCATCTCATGCTGAGAAAAAAAAAAAAAACTACCCCGTTGCTTTCCCTTGGGAACAGGCGGCCAACTGTTCCTGTGAAGACCTAATAGTAGGCACCGGGGAGGTGGCTCAGCGATTAAGAGCATCAGCTCTTCCAGAGGACCCTCGTTCAACACCCAGCACCCACATGGTGGCTCACAGCCATCTGTAACTCCAGTCCCAGGGGATCTCATGCCCTCTTCTGATCTCCTTGGGCATCAGGCACCCATCTGGAACACAGACAAAATACCCAAACACATTAAGTAAATAAGTAAACAAATAAAATTTGAAGAGTCAGCAGTAAAATGACTCAGACTTTGCAGGCTTGGCATCCCCCCCAGTTCCTCAGCCCCTCTACTGAGAGCCTGACCGGAGGGTAGGCGGAATGGTTCATCAGGAAAAGCTGCCGGCTTCAACCTAATGACCGAGTTCAGCTCCTGGACCTGCATGAAGGAGACTAACTCCTCCCCGTTGTCTCTGATCTCCATACACACCACCATGCCACCTGCACCCCCCCTTCACAAATAAGTAAATGTAATGAAGTTTTTCATTTTCTTTCATATCTATATCTATATCTGGTCTCACTGTGTACCTCTGACTGACCTGGAACTCCCTATGGAAACCAGGCTCCTTGGCCTCAGAGACCCACCTGTCTTTGCCCACTTTGCCCCAGCACACCTGACACCTCAACAAAAGATCTGGAGAGTGAATGCAAGCTCCGCATGGCTCCCACTTCCTCCTCCCTCACCCTTCAGAGCAAACCAGCCATAGCGGTATTGAATGCAACGGCGCAGAAAAAGAGGTGGTTACAGAGGTCGACAGGCAGTGGGGCCACATCTGGCCTGTGGGCTCCAGTGGGCAGCCCTGTGAAGGTGTCACGTGAGAGATGGGTTCTCGTTCCTCAGCAGCATCATAGTAACCGGCAGTGGTGAGGTGGTTCTCGGGGTCTTGCGTGACAAGCCCTGGATGAACGCCCTCAATTCACTAGTACCCGGATTAAGAACATTCCAGGTTAGATGACTAAACAAAGCCTGACCATCCTTCTCCTGCCCAGGAACCTGTCTTCTCTCTCCTTGTGTCTCCCCCATTGTTAGTCTGTACCCCCTCCTATAGTCGGCATGCCCACTTCTTTCCTACCTGTCCTTCCCCCCACTTCTGTGGAGTCAGCATGGCCTCTCCCTCCCTTCCTCCCCCTCCCTCTCTCCCTTCCGACTGCCCTACCTTTGCTGTGCAGAGACTAATAGAAAGTGCTGGGAATGGGGCTGGGAAAAAACACAGCAGGAATGGAAATGCCACAAAGACCTGCCACACTCACTGGAAAGGCTGGGAGAACACACACGACCTGACACCTTCATACAGGAGCAGGCCACTGGACTCTAAATGGGCTTCATGTTATTGCCCCGCAAGCCCTCCCAGACCCCACCCCACTCAATCTTTATCCCTCTCCTAGTTCCCAACAAGCCAGACTAGTTTTCAGTGCCAGCCCCAGTGCCTCCCTGCCCCGTCCTAGGAAGAGGCAGTGGGTCTCCATGACAGCTAGGGAGAGGCCAGCCCGACTGGCACTTGGCTGTCGCCCAGCTGTGCCCTACACTGGCCCTGTCTCTGAGGCTGCTGTTGCTGTTGCAGGACCATCTTCAGCACTGCTCCTTCCAAGCCGTGCCCTGCCCTAACGAGGGGTGCCGGGAAGCCATGCTCCGGAAAGATCTGAAGGAGCACCTGAGCGCGTACTGCCGGTTCCGAGAGGAGAAGTGTATTTACTGTAAAAGGGGCGTGGTGGTCACCAGCCTGCAGGTGAGAGTCACATGGGCCTCAGAAGTCCATTCTTTACCTGTCTGGACTGAGGAGAGGCTTTACCTGACTGGGGATGTGGCTCCGCTGATACGATGTTTGCTAACATTCAGAACGTCCTGGATTTGATCTTGAGCATGGTGTAAACCAGGCCTGGTGGCTCAAACCTCTCATCCCAGCCCTTGGAGCCAGGAGGATGAGCAGTTCATCCCTGGCTTCTTAGCGTTAAGGCCAGTCTGAGCAGGCTAAACAAGACCCTATCTCTAAAAAGGAGTGGTCTTGTATCTGGGACTGGAGCTGGAGCTTAGGCGGTAGCATGCTTGCCTAACATTCATAAGGTCATTGGTTTGACCCCCACCCCCAAACCAGGTGGTACATGGCTGTACTCTCAGAGCTCTGGCGTGGGAAGTCCTGGAAAGTGGAGGCAGAAGACCTGAAGTTCAAGGATGCTCATCCTTGGCTGCGCAGAGAGGGGGTTTTCAAACAGGGGAGGGAAAAGGGAGTGGCTGGAGATTCCGCAGAGAAGGCTACGCCTTTTACTTGGTGGGACTCTACACATTAATCGTGGGTGAAAACAGCATTGGATCCCCTGCTGCAAATACGGGAGGTGAGATGCAAGGCCATGGTCATGCGGAAGTGATGGTAATGTCTGCTCTCTGGATTCTGCTATTTGGCTGGAGCACAGGATAGCAACATAGAGACCACAGGTGTTTTTAGGCGTGCAGAGGAACCTCGCTGGTGGATCCCCAGGCTGCCTTTTCTGAGCCACAAACCTTCTGATTTTTCAGACGCTCAAAATTTTTCATTTTTTAGTTGAATTAATTTATATCAAGAAAGCAGACATCTCTGAACTTTTTTGGAAACTGAACTATAATTTCTTATGGAGAGCAAGCCACGTGATACGCTCTCCAGAGGCGCGCATGTGAATACCTTGAGGTAAGAGATCTTGGCTTTGTTTCCCACACACTGTTTCAGGATCACGAGGAAAACGTGTGTCCTGCGTACCCAGTGTCTTGTCCCAACAAGTGTCTGAGGACTATTCCGAGAACTGAGGTGAGTCAACAGCCCTCCCTGGAGAGTGTAGGGGAAATGGTTAGCAACCCTTGTGGTATGGGTTTGGTGAGAACCATAGCCAAAGGCTTCAGGGCTGCTTGATTCTGGTGATGACTCCACCTCTGTCTTCTGGGGCCGTCCCTTGCACACCCTTCTGTTTGCATCCTAGTTCTGCACACACACACCCCAGAATTCTTCCTTCTGTCCCTCACTTCCTCCTCAGTACCCCCTGGCTCCCCGCTTATACCCAGCAGTTGAACTATCCATGTGTTTCCATAGCATGGGCTGTCCCATTTTGCAGGTGAACGAACACCTCACTGTGTGTCCTGAGGCTGAGCAAGACTGTCCCTTCAAGTACTATGGCTGTACCGTCAAGGTAAGGTGTGGGTCACCTTCATCTCTACGGCTAAAATCATGGGGAGCTCAGTTGATTCTTTAACTCTATCCAAGACACTGAAGGGCAGAAGGACATATTAGAACCTTAGGACTATAGTAGAGTTGGCGCTCTCCAGAGAAACAGAACTCCTACCCGCGTACATATGTGCATATGTATATGTCATGCTCATGTGTCTGATTATGTAGATGTGTAGGGAGACTCGTTCTGCTGCTGTGGGATTCGTGTGCCCCACGCCCGCAGGTCCCCTACACTCATACATATTTGCATATATAGGTTTTGTTCTCTATGGGGGGAATTGCTGAAATAAAGTGATTATCAATCATGTTTTAAAATAATTTTCAATATTTTTAAACACCTTTAAAATAATTATTCAATAAGTTGAATAAAAAAAATAAAGAGAACACAGTTTGACCTCTGCTTCGGACCTTTTGGCAGGTTCCATTCAATCAGAATAGAAATTGAAATATCATGCTGAGTATAACCCATATATTCTATAAGTCTAATTACCACAATTTTATTTTTAACATAAGCACATTGTTTTAGTTTTAAAAATACTTGAGTAGTTGGAGTGTGGCTCAGTGGTAGAGCACATGGGGAGCGTGGTACTTGGTCCCTACGCCACCCGCAGCTTGTATATCATTAGGAGCCTCTAAATAGATCGTGAGAACGGGTGGCTGTGCTGGCTGCGGAAGGTTCAGGGTTTACCTTTCAGGGTGTATGGCAGCATTGCTTCTAGTGCTGAAAAGACTTCACAGTTAGGCTCCGCCTCTCACTGGGCTGTGTCCTAGTGCCAACCTCAGTGTCAAGAGCCAGGGTGGGTAGGGGAGTTGTTCTCTGGAACCTTCCTTGTAGCATCCAGCTACCAAGGGGGCCACTGAAGGGAAGCTGAGGGTGGATGTTCGCCTAGAAACATAGGAATATGGACCTTTGCTTGTACTGGCAGTAGACCCTGTCAGCCAATAAACAATGTAACGGTCAGGGGAGATGTAACCATTCCTTCTCTCAAATGTGTGACTCTGAGTGCAACACATTTGCGCAAGCTGGAAGCTGGAGTTAAGAACCCGCTGCAAGCTCACAGCTTGCAGGGCAGTTTGGAAATGCGCTCTGGAGAAGGGGGATCTGGCCCAGGCTATGCATGGGGAGAGCTGAGTGGCGACCATACCTGCATCAGGGCAGGAAGAAAGTCAGCAGGAGAGTTTTGATAGCAGCATGATTCTTTGTCTTTGTTTGGTTCTGGATGCTGAAGGATTCTAAAGTTGGGAAAGGACCCAGTGGAGTCATTTTTCCTGCAACTATGTAGGGAAAAAAAGTGCATGGGAAACTAAGTCGGCAAAGTTTCTGAGGTTTTGTGTTAACCTGTCGCCTGCCTCATTTGGGGAGCTTCTTAATAACTAGACTCACTTTTGCTTCGTATTGAAGGGTAAGAGGGGGACCTTGCAGGAGCATGAGCAGGCAGCCCTACGGGACCACATGCTTCTGGTTTTAGAGAAGAACTTCCAACTAGAGCAGCAGGTGAGTCTTGGGACCGCGTGGGAAGGGGCAGGGAAATGCTGACACTTAGCTGCCCTGTGTTTCATGCTCTCTCTGGTTCCATGTAAGCCAATTAAAGGTGCATGCTTTTCTGCTACTGGCCAGATACGCCCTTGATGTAACAGAACCTTTGAGCTGGAAGGTGCCTTTGAATTCTTTGGGTTCATCGCCTCCTGCAGATGAACTAAGAGCAAAGAAGCCTGAAGTTAGTCACCTGTAAGTGGCTGGATCTCAAGCCAGCACTCTCGGTGGCTTCCTGTACACTCCACAGCCTGTCCACTCTTCATCCCTAGCGAGCCCCGACTAACTGTTTTCTGTTTTTACACTAAATCCATCTGAGCATTTCAGTAGTCGGTGGTCTAAGTCCTGTGGGCTTTCGGGGTCCTGGTGTCGAGCTGAGCTGCTTTAGAGAAGCTCTGTAACCTGATAAACATTGACTAACTTCACACATACTCCCTGACCATGGCTGCCAAGCCTGTCAGGGTTCCCAGAGCGTCCACAGTGTCTACAAAGCTAGCACTAAGGAACAGTTGCTATAAACGTTTATTATGTTACAGGACCATTCTGGAAGACTTTTCAGGCCCACTGTCAAAAAGGAGTTGACCACTGCAGATTATTCTGTGATGTCCAATTCCACACCACAGTGGGTATGGACTTTTTAGGGTCACAGCCAGGAGAAAATTAGGAATCCTGACTCAGCAGGAACCAGTCACAGGCCTGCTCCCAGGGGACTCTGGGTTCCTTATGCTCTTCCTATGCATCTTTTCATTGATTGAATAGACTGTAGATGCAAGGTATAGGGCTCACTGATTGGGACACTGAGGCATGGAAGACATAGTCTCCCCATGAAGAACCGTGGAGATAGGAACTGATAAGTGGTGGGGCCTTCTGGAACACAATAATACTGTGTTGGATACAGGGGCTGCAGCAAGGCACTCTGGGATAACTGTGGACGGCTTCACAGGGTAGGACATCCAACCTGTACCTTCATTTGTCTTATTTTGAATTGTGTGTATGGCGAGTGTGGGCATGAGTGCCGGTGTGTGAGGAGGTTAGAAGAGGGGGTCAGGTCTCCTGGAGTAGACACAGCTGTGAGCTGCCCAGCATGGGTTCTAGAAGCTGACCTCGGATCCTCCGCAAAAGCAGTCATACATGTTCTTAAGGACCGAGCCATCTCTGCAGCTCCCCAGGCTGACACTGAAGGGAAACAGTGTGCAGGGGGAGGGCGTGTGCCCAGACAGGCTGGTATAAAGGGTGCTGTAGTTTAAGGAAGCGGAGTGTGCAGGGGGAGGGCGTGTGCCCAGACAGGCTGGTATAAAGGGTGCTGTAGTTTAAGGAAACGGAGTGGCAGGGTGCCTGAATTCCCAAGTGTGAGTCGGGAATGTCCGGGGACTGATGGACTGAATCAAGACAGCAGTGAGCTTCTCTGTAAAGCTGGACTGTAGCACGACTAATAAAATCCAGAGACAGATACTGGGGTTCAAGCTGAAAGATCAGTGAAGCAAAGCAGCCAGCCCCTAGAGAGCTCTTACCTCTATGAAATCTTCAGACTGAAAAAGAGTGAGCTCCTCTCTCATCCTGCCTTATATTCCTCTCTAGTGCTGGGATTAAAGCTGTGCACCACCATCAACTGGCCTCTGTGGCTAACTAGTGTGGCTGCTGGGATAAAGGTGTGTGCACCACTGCCTGGCCTGTATGGCTTGACTAGTGTGGTTAGCTTTGCACTCTGATCTTCAGGCAAGCTTTATTTATTAAAACACAAACTAAGTATCACTATACTGGACACTGTGTCCAGTTACTATTTTATGCATGCATATTCTGCCTTGTTCCAGAAGGGGTTTAAGAACCAAGAGTTAGAACTAATGTGCTTAGGTGTTTGGCTTTTTAAAAATGCAATAGAAGGACATTACCGTTCAAATGGGTATTATTACCATTACCTTCACGACAGTGCTGACAGTGAGGGTGCTGGAGCCTGAGAGTGCAGGCTGCACAACCACCTAGTTCACTTCCCTGCCCCATTTCCTCACTTGTAAGGCGGTGTGGTAGATGGGAGTGAGAAGATGTGTTTGCACTCTCGGCCTAGCGCCTGGCACACAAGCATTCCAGTGCTGAGAGGAATCGAGATGCCGGAAGAGGCGATGGCGGAGGCCGTCCCTGTGCCCGTGGACTGCAGATAACGTGGAGACATCCTGAGGTTGAAGGGGTGTGCTTTAAGCTTGGGAGGCAAAAAACCTGGGAATGTGCTCAGCTGAGATGGGCACCATAAGAACGGGAGTAGGTGAGAGGCAAGGGTGGGCAGAGGGGCTGTCAGGTGGGCCCTATGGCCATTGGCACACCCTTCATCAAACACTAGCCAACATCTTCCACGTAAGGTATCGTGCAGGCTCAGAGAATAAAGAAGTGAGATGTAGGCCCAGTAACACTCTAGTGGAGGAAAAGGACAGAAACACCAGTGGAAGCAAGCTGTAAGAAGAATGAGATGAGTTGCAGCGGGTACCAGTGGGACTGGGAAGACTTGGGTAGGTGACATAGGTCAGGACATACTCCTAGAGGCTGTGCCTTTGAGTGACCGCACTGAGACGGTGGTTTCTGGATGAGGGAAGTTCACTCGTGGAAGCCAGGTACTTGTCTTGCTGGATGCACACGGGTTAGCTAGAGGCTGTGCAGCCTTGCTGGTCAGGATGCACTCGGGTTAGCTAGATGCTGTACAACCTTGTTGGGCAGGGTGCACACGGGTTAGCTAGATGCTGTACAACCTTGCTGGTCAGGATGCACACAGGTTAGCTGGATGCTGTGCAGCCTTGCTGGTCAGGATGCACTCGGGTTAGAAATGACTGTGAAGCCACAATGGTATCAGATGGTATAGAACCCCCATTTCCACTGGAGACGTTGAAGCAGGAGAAACAGAAGATCAGATTTGTCTCTTGGTGTTGTTAGTTGTGATGTGGAGAATGAACTGCAGAACATTTGCCACTAAGCAGATATTTTTCCAGCACCAACTGGTACCAGGCTCCATCCAGTTGCTGTGAGATCCCAGATGATCACAGCTCCCATGGAGGGAACACTCCTGTGTGAGAGTAGGCGGTCTCAGGGTAGGATCAGCTAGGAAGCATCACAGCCAAGGTAGGAACTGATGAAGACTGTGGTTGCTAAAACAGGCAGACTTTTGTGAGTGTGTGTGGGGGGGAGTATCTGTCTGTGAGTGTATGTGTATTGTGTGGTACACACACCTGCAATTCCAGCACTTGGAAAGTGGAGGCAAGAAAGCTAGGTCATCCTCAGCTATACAGCTAGTTCCAGGTCAGCCTGGGCCACAGACTCTCAAAAACCAGAAGCCAAACAAACACACAGATGAGACAAAGTGAAAAGTGGATGTAAGAGCTTTTCTGTGTATAATGGAAGCTGACCAGCGTTCAGACTGAATAAGAGCACTCTTAGGTTTTTGGTTGTTCCCCTCAAATAGATTGAAAATTCTGGGCTGGCAGGATGCGTGCGTGCGTAAGAGCACTTGCCACACAAGCGTGAGGACCCGAGTGAAGAGCCAGCAGCCTGAGTCCAGGCTCAAGGAGAGACTGTCTCAAGGGAAGAGGTGCAAAACAGCAGAGGAAGTAGCAGACAAGCATGTGTGCACACAGAAGGATTACGATGTCTAAGTTTAGCGGTGCCCACCTAGTTTGGCTACACTGCTGCTTGCGTGCTGATAGTTACCCCAGGGGGCTCTTTGGGGACTCGAAGGGCAGAGACAGAGCTGGGAGAAATCCAGCGAGGTGCTAGCAGGTATCATGGCTGTCTGACAGCATGCAGAGAAAGAGTGCAGGAGGCAGTTTATCGAGTTCAGCCACGTGACACCCCTGACTGGCTGGTGTCACCGTGGGTCAAGGATGGAGCAGTCCGTGGGTCTGGTTTTGAGGAGTACCTGCAGATACTTCCCTGAATTACAGGGGACTTGGCACTCAACCCTGCCCTGGAAAGGCATACCACACCGATCCTTCCCCTCTAGAAAGCCCCTTCCCCCTCCCCGTTGGCCTGCCCACACTTAATGACGCATCTCTCCTGGCTCACCTGCCTGTTATTAGATCTCTGACTTATATCAGAGCCTCGAACAGAAAGAAAGCAAGATCCAGCAGCTGGCGGACACCGTGAAGAAGTTCGAAAAGGAGTTTAAGCAGTTCACGCAGATGTTTGGCAGAAATGGGAGTTTCCTCTCAAATGTCCAGGTGAGGCTTGGTGAGTGGCTGGATCAGAAGTGCTGACTCAGCTGCTCACAGCCACTACAGCCCCAGTTCTAGAGGCTCCGAACTTCCTTCTGGCCTCTGCATACATATACTCAGGCACACACACATAGGCATAAAATAAATATTTTTTTTAAAAAAAATAAAGAAGGGCTGGAGAAATGGCTCAGCAGGTAAGAGCACTTGCTGTTCTTGTAGTGGACCAGGGCTCAGCCCAAGCACACACATGATGGTGGTGTTCACAAACAGCCATGACTCCAGTTCCAGGGGATTCAGTACCAATCCTGACCTCTGCAGGCACCAAGCACATACAAGGTTCACAGACACACATACAGGCAAAACACACGTGAAATACAATAAATGTAATATAAATCCTTTAAAGCAAGGAAAAACATCCAGGAGAGACATGACTTTTCCCATCAAAGCTGTGATCCTTCTTTTAGTCAGCACCGCTGGCTGGACCCCCTCCCTAGGGGTTTCCTCTTGACTTTTTAACTGGAAACCGTTTTGAATGCATAGAAAGGCTGCCAGAGTTAGGCGATGCCCGCAGCACCAGCACAGCCCCATCCCCAGCCGCACCTTGTCCCAGCCGCCCGTCCTGGCTCTCTCCCCTCCTCTGTGTGTGGCCCTGCACCCCACCAGAAAGAAGGCTGCGTCTGTTGTGGCCCTCTGCCTCTGACAGTGACACCATTGCTTTCATGACCCAGTATATTTACCAATGTTAGTATGTAACGTTTATACCATACTTTAGTATGTATGTATGAAAATTAGGGTTTTAATTAATGTTGGGTTAATATTTCCCCATTTGAGACACATCAAGAACATAGTTCTGCATTCTGAAGATAACAAAGCAAAATCATTGGTTACCCTGGGAAGAACATGCGTTAAACATCACTAAAATAGTTCATACAACAGCACTTGATGGACCATAAATGTTAGATAATCATGAACAGGTCCTTAATAGATAAAAGTTCTCCAGTGGAAGATTTTAAGACATATGATGTGGACAATATATTTGAAATTTATATTGTTCCAGAAAATCTAGGACACATAATCTCTAGTTATTCAGTACATCATACACATATATGCAGACATACATGAACATGCTCTACATGGGATATGCATGTATGTGCAGATATGTGTGCGTGTGTGAACATGTCAAGAAAAAAGAAACGTATCATACCATTAGTCCTGATTTGTTTCCAATTAGAGACCACCAAAATGGAATTAAGACTGTATGAGCAAGGGAGACAGATTCCTGCCCTCCATCCAAGAGCCACGGAGCATGTAGGCCTCTCCCAGACCTTTTCCTGCTCTGCCTGGGCCAGAACAGGGGCCTGGTCAGTCTCAGCTTCCTTACAGAGGGGACCTGGAGAATGATGTCTCAGGACAGGAAGTGCTAAGGCAAGAGGGGTGAAGCTAAAGAACATGTATGTGAGTGGAGAGGGGAGACACATTAAGGCTCAAAGGTTCACCAGAGGAGTTTAGACGGGAGAGGAGGAGGGGGAAAGGCGGGGGCTGGTGATCACCATGCTCACTGAATTTTCTCTCTGGCCTGGGTCGCTTTCTTTTCATTGTGGATTATATGTGAAATATGTGTGTTGAGATCCAATCTTAACAAGTTATGACTCCGTGGTCTCATTTCCATGTATGATGCTGTTTTTGCTCTGCCAGGCTCTGACCAGCCACATCGACAAGTCGGCCTGGCTGGAAGCGCAGGTGCGGCAGCTGCTGCATACAGTTAACCAGCAGCAGAACAGACTGGACCTGCGGTCCCTGGTGGAAGCGGTTGACACTGTGAAACAGAAGATCACCCTGCTAGAAGCCAGTGACCAGAGACTAGGTGCGTGTCCACTTCTCTCTCCTGACTTCCCCTGCATGCCGCTGGGAGAGGAGCCAACGCCCCCAGCATGTCACAGCCCAGCTCTCCAAGGGAGACAGCTAACGGATGACTGGCTTGGCTGTCTTAGGTGTAGAAAACAAGGAGAGGGTTTGGCTATGAAAGGCACACGAGGGCCAGTAGAAGGGCTTAGCGGTGACTTGCCGTGCAGTCAAGATGACCAGGGTACCAGCTGCTTTTCTGTTGCTATGGTGAAGTACCACGGCGGAGGCGGCTTACAGAAGGAAGGGTTTGTTTGGGTTCAGGGTTACAGGGGTTCAAGTCCATCACCAACACACAGGGAGCACAGCTGCAGCAGGCAGGCAGCAGGCGGCAGGTAGGCGGCAGGCATGCGCTGGAGCAGCCTCTAAGAGCCCACATCTCTATCCACAAACAGCAAGCAGAGAGTGCTAACCTCCAGCCCTCTGACACCTTCTCCCCAAACCACCACCAACTAGAGACCAAGAATTCCAATGCCCAAGACTCACGGGGCACAGCTCATTCAAAATACAACATCCAGAGTTTGATTTCTGGAGCCCACAGGTGGAGGGAAAGGACGAATGGAAAGTTGTCCTGCGACCTCCACGAGTATGCCATGGCACACACGTGCCTGCACCTAACACATGCGCAATAATAATGATGATGATAGTAAATCTTTTTAATGTAGAATACATTGTGGGGGTTGGGGAGACTGTGTAAACATGGCCGGAGGTTGAATCCCTAGAGCCATGTGAGTTCTGAGTAAGCTTGAGGGTTCCTGTAATCCTAGCACTCTGCAGGTTGAGACAGGATCCCGGGGACAAGCTAGCTAAAACCCTGGGGATTGGTTCAGTGAGAGACCCAGCTGAAAAGACTCAAGAGCAACATCTGCTCTGGCCTCTCTATGCACACTCAAGCCTCACATGCACACAGAATGCACAAATACATCACACCCACGCACACACTAGTTAAAGAAGCAGAAGGCTTGGCATGAGAATTCACTTGAGGTGAATGCCCAGTGTGTCTTAGGCTCGAGTAAGGGGTGAAGAAGACATAACCTTATTTGTTCGGTGTCAGCTTACCAGGTGTGGCGTACGCTGAGTTAATGTTAGTGATGTGCGTGGTACACGTGTGTATGCGGTGCGCGTGTGTATGCGGCGTGCATGTGGAAACCGTGCCAGTGCTCCCTGGTGGCGGTCAGACAGCAGGCCCGTGCTGCAGCTCCTGTTCTTTCCTTTCAGTCGTCTTGGAGGGGGAGACCAGCAAGCACGACGCACACATTAATATCCACAAGGCCCAGCTGAACAAGAACGAGGAGCGGTTCAAACTGCTGGAGGGCGCCTGCTACAGCGGCAAGCTCATCTGGAAGGTGACCGACTACAAAGTGAAGAAGAGGGAGGCCATGGAGGGGCACGTGGTGTCCGTCTTCAGCCAGCCTTTCTACACCAGCCGCTGTGGCTACCGGCTCTGCGCTCGAGCGTACCTCAACGGGGACGGGTCTGGGAAGGGGACGCACCTGTCCCTGTACTTTGTGGTAATGAGGGGTGAGTTTGACTCGCTGTTACAGTGGCCCTTCAGGCAGAGGGTGACCCTGATGCTTCTGGACCAGAGTGGCAAGAAGAACCACATTGCGGAGACGTTCAAAGCTGACCCCAACAGCAGCAGCTTCAGACGGCCCGAGGGCGAGATGAACATTGCCTCTGGCTGCCCCCGCTTTGTGTCGCATTCTACCCTGGAGCACCCCAAGAACACCTACATTAAAGACGACACTCTGTTCTTGAAAGTGGCCGTGGATTTGACTGACTTGGAGGATCTGTAAATCTTAGCTGATAGGAAACCTTGGTCCGGAAGCGCAGGGGCAGATGACCGCGTTCTAAGCCTGGAGCTCTAGACCAGACATGCCCTTGGTTTTCGCCCTTCACCTTTAATGTCTGAGTGTTATCCTTTTCTCTTGGATCCTGCCCCAGTTTGAAACTTAAACTCTTGGAATATTGCTGTTATTTATATTTTTATATGTTCTGAAAAATTCTAATGATCTTGACAGTAAGGCCTGGGACTCTTCTCTCACTGATGTTAAAGAAGTGCCTCTGGTGGTCCTGTCAGTAGCAGTGCGTGCACACAGAAGGCAGGGGCAAGAGGATCTCTGAGTTCAAGGCCAGCCTGGTCTGCAGACCAAGTTCCAGGACAGACAGGGCTACACAGAGAAACCCTGTCTCAAACAAACAAACAAAACAAAACAAAAAATCCCAGTTGAATGCTTTGGCATTTCTCATTGACTTGTTGCTTCCACACCTGCCCCAAGCCTGCAGCAGCCATCCTTCCAGAGGCAGGCAGGCCATCCCAGTCAGCACGGGTGTTCTAGCTAGAGCCAGCCTGCTGTACTTGGCGCACAGTTCTTGAGCTAAGTATCAAACCCTTGGAAATTGTATCACCTATCATTTTATAAGAGTCACTAGCAGTCTGTAAGCACAGTTTTCAAAGTTCTGTAACAGCTGATAAATGGGTTCCATTTCCACCCTCTCCACCGACACGAAGCAGAAGATACAGACAGTTCGTGTCTAGTGAGCCCAAGTGCAGGAGGTATGGACAGTTCGTGTCTAGTGAGCCCAAGTGCAGATTCCATTAGGTGTGACCGCATGGAAACCATCTTCTTTGGTCAACTATAGCGGCTTCACAAAACTCAGCCAAATGACATTTGTATAATAGTGTGGAGATGAGCAAATGTATTATGGTGGAGAAGATGTGAGAGATTTGCTGTGGGTCGCAGCTGTCCAAACATCAGTAAAACAGTAACTCTTGTTCTTTTGGGAGAACTTTTAAATTCATATATTGACAAGAAAATGGGTGTTTGTAGAAACTTGTGCAGTTTCCTTCCTGAGTACTCTGTGACTACAAATGACCAGGGTTTTTTTCTGTCTACTGTGGCAGCCACGACCCCTTTAGGGGTAGGTCAGCCAACCCTTTCACAGAATAATCCAGAAACCCAATCTCCAGCCCAAAAGGCCAGACTGGGGACATGCTGTGGGGTTGTCCCTTGATGTGGAAGTCCTCTTTGTGTGCTGTGATTACCATTAATGAATAAAGAAACTGATTTGGACCTATAGCAGGGCAGAACTTAGGCAGGCAGGGAAGATTGAACTGAATGCTGGGAGAGAGAAGGGCAGAGTCAGAGAGACATCATGGAGCCACCAGAGACAGCCACTGTGAACTTCACCCAGTAAGCCACAGCCACTTGGCAATATACAGATTAATAGAAATGGGTTAATTAATTAGAGCATTTAATTTGGCTTAGAGTTTTGGAGGTTTAAGGGTTAATTAATTAGAGTTAGCCAATAAGAAGCTAGAGCTAATGGGCCAAGCAGTGATTTAATTAATACAGTTTCTGTGTGATTATTTCGGATCTAAGCTAGCTGAGCGGCCGGAAACCAACGAGCAGGTCCCTCATTCTACTGCTCCCATTTCATCTCTGTATTAGTCAGGGTTCTCTAGAGTAGCAACTTTCAAAATGAATATCTCTCTCTCTCTCTCTCTCTCTCTCTCTCTCTCTCTCTCTCTCTCTCTCTCGTGTGTGTATGGAATTCATTGGAATGATTGACAGACGGCAGGAAAACAAATCCCACAGTGACTAGCTGTGAACAGAGAGTCCATAAGCCAGTAGCTGCTCAGTCCACAAGGCTGGAAGGAAGTCTCCATGGCGCTGGAATCCTGAAGAAGTAGGCTCCACTGGCAGTGAAGGATTGGATTGCAAGCAAGGGAAGAATGAGCAGGCAAGGAACAGAAGAAGCTTCCTTCTTCCTGTCCTTAGACCGACTACCGGCTGAAGGCGTGACCCAGAGGAAAGTTGTGTCTTCCTGCCTCTGACCCGGGTCAAAGCCCCCCCCCTTTCATTCCCAGAGTCTTCTCCTCACATCTATCCTCTCTGCCTGTCAGCCCCACCTGTTCCTCTCTCCTGCCTAGCTATTGACTGTCGAGCCCTTTATTAGGCCCACCAGGTGTTTCAGACAGGCAAAGTAACACAGCTTCACAGAGTTAAACAAATGCAGCGTAAACAAAAGTCACACACCTGAAAATAACATTCTCCAACATACTGAAAGTATTTTTTAATGAAAGAGAAATAGTATTTAAGATAGTTTATCAATAAAAGTCAAAAGCTGGTTCAGTAAATATGATTTTTAAAAAAAATAGAATATACAAAAGTGGGTGAGTGTAGTATTTTAAAAAATATTAAGAACAATGGACAATAGTGTAGCATTTGTAGCAGATTTTTGTCTCCCTTACACAGCTTAAGAATGAGTAACATAAAATTTAACAGCCTACATGGTAACCTAAAGTTCATATTTATAAGTAATCAACTTTAATGAAATATTCTCAACAGTTGAGGGTTTTTGCTTGCAAATTTTACAGGTGTACACAGTGTGGTAGAGCAGAGTAGAGAAACCCCAGGACAGAGCGGGTGTGAAAATCATCCCAGCAGGGGCTGGAGAGATGACTCAGCAGTCACAGACTGCTGATGTACAGACACTCAACCGATTCCCAGCGGAATTATTTCTTACCCTTCTTTTTCCTTTGTTAAATGGAAAAGTAATGAAAAAATTTCAAGAAACAGGAATCACCAACATAGAACAATACACCAGTTTGGCCGTTGCCTTGTGTATTTTGAAAAAGTGTTTTCTCTCTACATGTACAAATTATCTTTGTTCTGGCTGCTTTGTATGTCAACTAGACACAAGTAAGTGTCATCTGGGAGGAAGGAATCTTACTCGAGAAAATGCCCCCGTAACATAGACCTGTAGACGAGTCTGTAGGGTATTTTATTTGACTGATGTGGGAGGGCCTAGTTCACTGTGGGTGGTGCCGTGCCCGGGCGGGTGGTCCTGGGTTCTAGAAGAAAGCACTGTGCAGCACCCTCCATGGCTTCTGCTTTAGTTCCTGCTTCCATGTCCTTGGCCTGAGTTCCCAGCCTGACTTTCCTCAGGGATGCACTGTGACCTGGGAGTTGTAAGTGAAAATCTCCCACCCTGCTTCTGCTCATGGTATTTATCACAGCAATAGAAACCCTACTAAGATGATCTTAATACTTGGATTTTATGATCAGATTTATGAAATAAAAATTTTCTAGAGTATGAAAGTCTTGGGGGGAGAAAAGAGGAATGGGTTATTGTTCAAAAGGATGAACCTTTGCACACAGAGGGGGAAATGGCTGTACACATAATTTCAATTTTTAATCTTATTTATAATGTATAATGTTCTGCCTGCATGTATGCCTGCATGCTAGAAAAGGGCACCAGACCTCAGTATAGATGGTTGTGAGCCACCATGTGGACGCTGGGAATTGAACTTAGAACTTCTGGAAGAGCAGCCAGCGCTCTTAACTGCTGAGCCATCTTTCCAGCCCCACATAATTTAATTTTAAGCAACATTAATCTCTTGTTCTCTGGCTTTAGGTTTTGTTGTTATTTGGTTGGTTGGTGTCACGAGCCATTTCCCCCCTGAAAATCATTACAGGAACCATCACCCTGGGGAGTTTGCAGGGAACCCCACACCCATAATTATGTTATATTGAGAGAACCTGCCCCACACCCAATTAAGCTGTTGATGGAGAGCTATCTGTTAGCGGAACCCGCCTCACATTCCAGCTATCCAGGGAACTAGGTGTGGCAACTCGTGACTTCTTGGCCTACCTGTCCAAACCTGGCCTACGTGACCTGGAACACGCAGCAAGAGTCCAGTTTCCCTACCCTTCAGGGGCTATATAAGCAGCAACCATGATCCTAATAAGGGGGGCTTTGACAAATATGCTTGGCCTCCTTCTTCTGTCTTAGCTCATTCCCTTCCAGGTAGCGCCCCTCCATGACCCTGGAATAACTGATTGCAGGGTGGGTCACAACCCCTAGACTAGTGACCCACCCAACGCAATCGACAGGTTGGTTGGTTTTCCTTTAAGACAGGGTTTCTCTGTGTGGCCCTGGCTGTCCTGGAACTCACTCTGTAGACCAGGCTGGCCTCAAACTTCATCCTCTTGTCTCTGCCTCCCGAGTGCTGGAATTAAAGGGGTACCATAGCCCAGCTTGACTTGAGATTTTTTTCAGTCTTCGGAAAATGAGGAAAATAGAGAAAAGTGTCAACTATTTGCACCAGTAAATAGTAGCTGTTAATATTACATAGTTTCATTAATTTGAAATTAAAAGAAAAACATAAAACTCATTGGCAGTGCAGGGCAGGAGCACATGCTTGGCTTCAGACAGGGTCTCCCAGTGCACACTTGGATCACACACAGGGAGGGAAAAGGTTGAGGATAAACAACCATAAAAAAACCCACACTCTTGTAGTCCGTTCTCTCAAGCTCAGCCTGAAAGTTTACTTCAAGCCACAACTACTGCACAGTTCTTACGAATGTCCCATGGAAAGTTGTCTTTTAGGCTAAGAAATGTTCAAAAGTTTTTTACAAAACCTTTTGCTTTTTGAGACAGGGCTCTCTGTGTAGCTCTGGCTGTCCTGAAACTCACCCTATAGACCAGGCTGGCCTCCAGCTCACAGAGATCCACCAGTCTCTACTTCCCGAGCGCTGGGATTAAAGGCATGTGCGTACGCCACCACTGCCCAGTTTTACAAAGTCTTAAAAGAAAAAAAAATTGTTTTATTCCCAAATATTGTAAGGCATCTGAAGTGTACGTCTGGCACTCTCTGGGAGATCTGAGTGCTTCTGCCTTATTGGTTCAGGTCCATAGACTCGTGCTGTAGAGGTCGGCCATGGTTGCACTGCTATAAGCAAGCAGAGAAAGCACGGAATTCTGGGCTGGGCTGGGAAATGCCTTATCCTAGGGGGCTGGGGACCAGGCAATTAGCAGCCAAGGATGTGTAGAACTGGCCTGTAGGGAAATAGGGTGTGAATATTTGAGTCTGCATCTTCAGGGACAGGCTGAAGTGGGGACTGGAAGGACGGGCTGTGGAAAACACACCCGATAGGAGAAGAATTAGGGGTATGCTCCCCCTGTAGGTGTTGGGGTGGGCCTGACTTGGGAGCACGCGCTGTTGGGGGCTCATAGGGTGAGGAGGGCCCATCTGTTATTAAAGTCGCTGGTGATAGAGGCCGCAAGCTCCTGCCTCTGGTCCACGGCAAAGTGTCCCATAGACCCCACACGGCCATGCAGCATCTGTTGCCATTCCTGCATCTCCGGCTTTTGTCTCCACATTTCTGGGAACTTTAACGGCACGGCGCTGTAATTCATATTCATTTACTGCACGTGGGGAATCACCACTTGGAAACCTACTATTTTAAACAATGGAGAAAATATATAATGATCACCTCCAAGACTGGTACTGAAAATATTTGGGAGACCTTAGTCATTTCTAATTAGAAAATAATAATAATAATAATAATAATAATAATAATAATAATAATAATAATAATAATGACTCACAGACAAGGAAATGAATATTGTAAATTTTGTTTTTGATTTTTCAAGACAGGGTTTCTCCGTAGCTTTTTTTGGTTCCTGTCCTGGAACTAGCTCTTGTAGACCAGGCTGACCTCAAATTCACAGAGATCCGCCTGCCTCTGCCTCCCGAGTGCTGGGATTAAAGGCGTGTGCCACCACCTCGCGGCTGAATATTGTAATTTTTTTTAAAAAACTGTCTACCAGAAATCTGGAGAAACATAAGATGCCACCTTGAAACAGGTGCCCTTGGAGGTTCTATCCAGTGAGGTACTAAGCTCCTGGGAAAAGTCAAAATTGTTATCTGTCAAACTACCAAAACACAAAGGTCGAGTTAAAAAAAAAAAAAAAGGAAGATCAGCCACCAAACACCATCACGGTGATAAAGTATGAAAACAAAAACCGCCTGAGCCAAACCTGAAACAAATACTGCAAAACGAGAAGAAAAATCACTTCCCCGGAACACTAAAGGAAGACGCTAGACGGAAGCTGTCCTCAAACCCGGGCAGATTAACATGTAGTCTCAAACCCTGCTCACGATCGACTAACAGAATTACAAAGCCTGACGCCGTCCACCACGTGTGACAAGGCTCCGCGGGAGGAAGCAGCTGCAAGCGAACCCACACCTGAGAGGGTCCTAACCGGAAGTCGCCCAGAGGGCTCAGCCCGAGCCACCGCGGGAGCCCGAAGAGCCCTTAGCCCCGCCCCCGCACTGTGCGGTTTCGGCCGGGCGGGTGCAAGCGCTCCCGGAAGTCCCGCCCAGCCTTGCTCGGTGGGCCGTGGGACTCAGGTCCGCGGGGTTCCCGGGTTCTCCGGCTTCGCCGTCGGAGGGAAGTTTCCAGTAAGTGGCGATCACAGGCGGGCTGTGACCCACAGACGTCTCCGCCGCCGACCCAGCACGGGAGCAGTGAGCGACAGCGTGCGCCGGGTGCAGAGACACGCTTTAAGCTCAGAGTCACGTCGCTTTGAACACTCAGTAAAAGCTGTACCTTGCTCTGGAAATAAAATGCGCATTCACATGCTGTATTCAATCTTGGGAGGTTTGAGGGTCTCTACTCTCAGAATTATGTGTTCAAAAAACTCCCTGACTTAGGAAAAAAAATTGTAACTAAAAAGAACTAAACCAGAAGTTTAAGGCTTTCATCCTGTAGATGGCAGAAGTATTAAAGCTAGGAAAAGAGTTGAAATGAATGCCTGTGGAGACCAGCCAGAAAACGCGGGTTGTTTTGAGAACAGAACGGCATTCTGAGATGTTCTCAGGCGTTCACCTCCCAGACATTTGGGGATTTTTTTTTTCAAAAGATTTATTTTTAGTTTCTGTGTATGGGTGTTTTGTCTGCATAAGAATGTATATGCACCATATACATTCGTAGTACCCACAGAGGCCACAGGGCATTGGATCTCCTGGAACTGGAGCTGCGGTGGAAGTTTGGGGACCTGAATTCAAATCCTCTGGAAGAGCAGCCAGGGCTCTTAACCACTGAGCCATCTTTCCAGCTCCCAAAATATTTCTTTGTATCCTCTTCAATAAGCTTTTTTACATTTAAGTTTTTTGAATTTTTGCTGAAAACTAAGACATAAACATACACATTGGCCTGGCTCCGTCCTGCAGAGACTGTCACCTGCCGGTCTGAGTCAGCCGGGGAGGTTTTCAGCCCCAATGCCACTTGGCATGCGAGCGATGCGTTGTGCTCAGATGTAATACAGCTAGGAGTGTTTGCACTGCTGCGTACACAGTCCAGCGTTGCCTGATCACTACACCATGCAGAACTAGTGCGGGTGCCTCCGCCTCTCTCCAAAGGGTCCCATGCCAAGCGGGACAGTGGGCAAGGAAAGGCATTGTCAAAATGAGTATAGCAACCCAGACTCACTGAGACACACACACACACCTGTTATTTTGTTCTTGGGAAACCCCACCTCCTCCCAGAGCTTTATCTCATCGAGGAGAACCCCTCGGGTAGTCGCACCTCGACCCAGCTCCCAGGTGGATACTGTATTCAGAACTGTTCAATAAATGTTGGAAAGTGTCTTAGTTCGGGTGGCTATTGCTATGATGGACACCATGACCAAAGCAACTTGGGGAGGAAGGGGTTAGCAAGCATTTCTATTTTTCGGTTAGCACCTTTAGATCTCACGATGTTGATTTAATGTAATACACATGACAACGCAGAAAACAACAGGAGCTAATTTCCAGACACATGTACATGTGCGCTTGTACTAGAAACACGTGCAGATGGTTGTCTAAAAACTGGTTTGTCGGATAAACTTTGAAGTAGCATGCTTTGTTGGTTACTGGATGAATGCTTTCTAACGTGGTGAAATTTAGAACGAGGGCATCTGACGTGGACATCGGCCGCACTGAAGATGCTGTGGATTGTTTGCCTATCATGGTTGAGCCTTGGATTTTCTCCCTAACCTCGCAATAAAATAAAATAAAATACTTTTTTTTCATTACCTGCCTTTACGGTTATGGTTATGGCTATTTCCCCTCAATTATTTTAATGGATTTTAGTTCTGTCTCTAATGAGAAGAAAGAGGAAATGGTTTTTCGTTGCTATTTGCAAGCTCAGAGACACACCGCAAATGGGTGTGGCAAGGAGCGGCTTCGAACACAAAGCAGATTAAGTGTGGTGCTTGCTCTCCCATCCCAGGACATTTTACCCCGGAAACACGGAGGAGGAAGGACTCGGCTCGGCTCACAGCTTCGGAAGTTTCATGCTCGCTCTGCCTCACTGACCTGGGCCTGTGGTGAGGCGGAGCTTTAGGCGGAAGGGCGTCCAGGCTCTGGGAAAGTGGAGGGAGGGGCAGGTGAAGAGGCCATACACACACAGAGCCCAGTGACCCCCTCCTCCAGCAAGGCCTCATACCCCATATCATGCTATCAGTGATGGTTCAGTCCACAGACTACCCTGATGAAGGGAGGTGCCCTAGAGCGGCTTTCCTGGCCACACCCCCAGCTGCTGACCACGCCTTAAGTCAGACCCACATCCAAACCGCTGTATTTTCCGTACCGTTGCGGACATTATTTCAAAGAATTAGAGAGAATCTTGGCTGTGTTGAGGAATTTTTCCCAAACAGCCACGATGACAATCTGAGCAGAGAGCATCTTTAGAGACTCTCAGGGTCACTGTCCTTTATTAGGGTGCTCCACAAACAACACTCCATTGTAGGGGTCCAGAGCACTAGGACTGAGTGCAAATCAATCACAACTTTCTGTCGATGTGAGGGATTTTATGGACCCTAGTTCTTAGAAACAAGCCGCAGGAGTCGTATGTTGGAGGAAGTCTATCTAGGTAATTTCAGTGCGGGCTCGTTATTAGATAATGTGAAAGAGTTAGTGTTAGTGTTATTAGCAGTTAGAACAGCCATGTTTCACACACACACACACACACACACACACATATAATACATAATATTTTTTCAAGGGTGTTTTTCTGTGTATCCCCGGCTGTCCTGGAACTCGCCTTGTAGACCAGGCTGCCCTAGAACTCAGAGATCCGCCTGCCTCTGCCTCCCGAGTGCTCAGACAAAAAAGCATGTGCCGCATTCCCAGCCACTCTTTTCTTACCCCACCTTCTGGGATGTTCTCTTTACAGAGCATACTGAAGTATTCCAGAGTGCAGAAATATAACTGAGATCCATATTAAAGTGTCTGCCCAGATAACTGATTGAAATATTAGTTATTAATATTAATAACTATTCAAGCTCCCTTTACTTTCTAGTACTTGGAAGTTTTCATAACAAATAAAAAGCCCCACAAATCAATCGCAGTTTTCAGGTAGTGCAGCTCCAGCCCCAGCTTAGCAGGCAAAGGCTGCATAGAGAATCCATCTTTGTTCTAGGCATCCAGCCCTCCCACCCCCACCACCAGTTGCTTGTCAGACACTTTTGTTTGCTGTTCCTGAGTTTAGGTAAAAATGGCAGCGAGAGCCATTAGGCCCTTCAACAGCCTGGGTGCAGAGAGCTGGCTCCGGAACCCTTGCGGGCTTGCATGTCACAGCTGAAACAGGACAAAGCAGAACAGCACTGAGGAGGCTGACAGGGCCGTGGGCTGCCCTGCCTGTCATTCAAAAGCAAGTTCACCACATCAGGCTTTCCTTTCTTTGGTGAGACCTGGAAGAAGAAATCAGTCTTCCTCCAAGGGCACCTCTGAACCAACCTCCCTCCCTCCCTCACTCCCTCCCTCACTCCCTCCCTCCCTCCCTCCCTCCCTCACAGTGAGGGCCTCAGCCAGGGTGCCCAGTGAGCTCCATCTCCCTCAGCATTTCCTCCCAACTGTAGACTTCTTTCAAAGTCTTTTCAGTTCTGGGTGTCACAGCTGAAGCATCCACAAACCCACGGAATCAAAGTGAACCCCATCACACAACACAGGTCCCTCTGGGTCTCCATCCCAAGCTTGGCAGTGGAGTGAACTTTTCAGTATCTTCTAGTGAAGGTACGTTCAAGGTGTTTTTATTTAGAAGGGGTTACACTAATGAGGCAGTCGGCTCCGTCATCCTGACAACGGTGGATGAGAGGAGTCACCCTGTCACTCTCAATCCCAATTCCAGGGAAGTCACCCAAAACCAGATCCCTAAAAGGAGTGTCCATTCTGTGGCCTCAACACTCAAGAGGCTGAAGCAGAAGAACCACTTGACCAGCCAGTCAGAATAGTCGGATCCTGTCTTGAAGGAAGAGAGGAAGAGGAGGGAGGAGTGGAGAGGAAGAGAGGAAGAGAGGAGAAGGAAGGGGAGATACACACACACACACACACACACACACACACACGGAGACATCCCACTGAGCCTGGGACTACACTCATTCCCTGGTGCTTTTTCCCTCCCGTGGCATTTTATTTGCACTATTATAAGGTTCACTTGTGTTTTCTGGACATGCACTGGGAATTGGAGACAGACACTTGGCTCACCCACTACCCTGAACCCCACTTCTAGCCCAGAGTGTGTGGGGGCACTTCGCCTTCCAGATTTTTCACAGGCCTCCCACACGTGCACCATCAGTTAGAGCATGAAGCTGTAGGACACTACGTGGCACTGGTCGCTCAGACACTGGAGGTGACCTCACCTCCTAGGAAAACTGGAGGGCAGGTGTGAGCAGAGGGGTCTGGAGGCTTCCAAGCTGTAACTGAATTGGCCACACTCCGCATGATGACACCGTGGGGGTCGTGATCATCCTAACTATTCCTAACTACTTTTCCTGGAGAGCAGCCTTGACCCCAACCTGGCCCGTGTGGTGGTAAGGAATAGGTAAGACTACATACAGCGGCTGGAGATGTAGCCATTGGTCCTCAGAGGCAGGATCAGTTCCACACTAGAGGGACCAGGTTAAGGCAAAAGCAGTGAGACCCTTGGGAGTCCCCATTTTTACTGCTAGCTCAAGAGTGAGTTGAACAGTCTCTGTGGTCCCCAGCAGCTGTCCTGGACTACGAGACTGTGGCTACCCTGCAGTGAGTGTCATCTGAAAACATGCCCTGAATGGATGGGGGTGAATAGGGCATCCCGGAATTGGGATGAGGATGCAAGCCCTGAGGAGGAGGCAGACGCTTGTCCCCTGTTCTAGACAGTGGTAGGAGATGGGAAGGAGATGATGCCAGGCCTTATGTCTGCATCAGCCTGGGACCTGGAGACCTTATTGGGGAGGAATAGGGCTCAAGTCCTGACTCCTCCCTGTAGCCAAGCAGTTGTGCTCCGTGGGGTAGGCGGCTCTGTGGTCAGCAGTGCTGCTTGGTGGGTCTTCGGGATAGGTGGGGAGGTTCCAACACCGGCAACCTGGTCACCGGCCTGTCATTCCCTCCAGCAGGTGCCCGCCCACGGAAGTCAGTCAAGTCAGTCGGCCTGGGGCGTCCTGAACTCCGGCATGCTCCAGGTACGTGGCGGGGGTGGCGCATCGCGCTCCACGTCCTCCGAGATGGTCCTGATGTCACTAGCGAAGGGGGCGATGCGTGCACGGCTTCTAAAGGAGGAGGACAGGCTCCCGCGAGGCCTCAAACTCCACTGACGCGTCAGTTTATGGGCTTCCTCCTCCTGCTTCGACTTCTCCAGGGCCTCCTGCAGCACGGAGCGGAAGAGCCGCGCCACCTCCTGCACCTCGGGCTCCCTCTCGGCCAGCAGCTGTCGGAACCTGCAGGGACGACGTGATGGGCTGAGCACCCCACCTGCCGGGAACTCCCTGCCTTACTCTTGTCCCAGTCAATACTGAGCTCAAATCCTAGCTCTGTTCACCTCTGAGCCTCAATTTCCTGCCTTTTTGCAAGGTTCACGCGCCTGGACAAAGTAACCTGACACCAGCCTAAGGCTGGGGGAGGGGCAGAGTCCTTAAAGGTACACACCGAGACTGCAGCCTGGCTGTGTAAGACTTTCTGTGTCCCACCTGTCCTGGCGATTGCTCTGAGATGCATGTCTGGTTATGTCATTGTGTGTAATCACAGAGTCCCAGCTCCCCCAGCTCCATGTCTCTTCAGGATGATAGACACACTGTGCTATCACAGGGACCCTTCTCCTTCCTCAGCAGGAAGGACAATTGTGCCTCCTTGGTCCTTGTGTGTCTCCAGAGCTGCTTCCTCTGCCATGAAGATTTCTCCCTGGAACTCAAGAATCATCAGTTTGATCCTTGCCTTCCTCCACCTTCTAGAGAGCCAGCACTCAACAGGGGCAGACAGGAAATCCAGGAGGCAACACGGCTGTCCCCTCACTGCGGCTTTCCACCTCAGCCCCACATTCTCTTCTGAATACTTTCAGGGACTCCTATTCACGTAGAACCAGGAAAATGGGAGACAGGGTCTGAATGGAAGGCAGCCGGCAAGAAGACCACAAAACCAAAGGGGGAAAATAAGGGCAAAGCCCTCTTTGGGGGAGCATTTCAAAGAGAGAGCACAGAATGGACAGGTGGCGGCAGCCATTGCAGGAGTTGGGGTTAACACTATTAGCTGTAGATTTGTCCTCCACAAAGAGAAACGCCGACGAGGAACTTCTCCTTTGGAATCATTCCTGGTTTTAAACTGCCTTTGCCAATTCAGTGCGGACAGAGCTAGATGGGTCACAGCTTCAGGGAGGTGGTTTAAGCTCTGGATCTGGCTATACCCAAGCCTTACACATTTGGTGCCCTGTACTCTCACACATTCGCTGAGCCATGTTCCCTCTCCCCCAAACACACACTCACACCTCAGGCTGAAAAAGAATAATTAAGACACTAGTTTTGGAGAGATTGAGGGGAAAGGTCCTAAGGAAGGAATCACAGCCTGAGGACCTCCAGGATCTGCCTCTAGCCCCAGAAGAAGCGCCCCCCCCCCCATCTGATATGCCCTTTGGGTTCCTTTTCCTGCCCTATCCCAGCTAACATGTATCTGGGCCACTCATGCTCTCTGGCTCGGCTCCTAGTGCCTCAGGCAGCTGCAACAGCAGCTACCCTCTCTGGAGCCCTCGGGTCACAGTTGGTCCCCAGGGCAATGCTAGGGTTACCTGAGGATGGCAGGCCCACAGTAGGATGGGTGGATCTTGGCACATACATCCTCCAGCTGCAGCCGTTCAGCAGGGCTGAGGTCATAGGTGGGCCTGGGGGCGCTGGCCAGCCAGCTGTAGTCAACTCCCGTGCAGATCTTCCTGACTGCATTGCGACGCTCCCTCTGCTGCCTTTCCACCTCGCGCATCTGCCCAGCCAGCTCCATCATAAGTGTCTCCAGCACCATCTCAGCTGGGCTCCGGGCTGACAGCCGGGGCGGGGTGTCATTCCACCGGAACCATGGGATGAGGGACATGGTCCTCCAGGCCCTGCTGTGACAGAGAAGTGGGTGGGTCATCCCTGTGTCCCTTGTCAGCTAGTGGAAAACCCAAGAGACTAAGAAGGAGAGAGGAGATTTGGGATCCAGATGAAAATATCCGCTCCCACCCCCACCCCTTACAGCTGTGCAGCCTCGTGTAGGTCACAATCTCTTTAAGCAGAATTCTTAATTATGGAAAACAAGATAGGGCTGTTTGAGAAGCAGTTGTGAATAAGCTCAGGTCACTGTAAACATTACAGAGAAATAACGTATGCAGCCATGGTGATAAGAATCCTGAAGGAATTCTGGTGACTGAATCCAGAGAAATTGTTCCCTAAATCTCACTAAGCCTACCCGAAACAGGAAACGGTCCATGTGCAGCTGAGCACAATCGTATCCCCATGATCTATGGGGGATACACACAACATACACACACAACACTCACAACACACATACAACATACACACACAACACACACACACTTACACCCCAGGCCCAGTCCCATAAGAAAACGCTGTTTCGGATCCCTCCAGATTAAGGCCGATACACTTAAAAGTGTGTAGGTTGACATCGCCCCGATAAAACTCAGCTCACCCACTATCTGTTCATAATTCATTCATCCAGCAAGCATCAGCCACTCAGTGGAGGGCCACAAACAGGGAAGTGTGTGGGTGCGCTGCTCTCCACGGAACACGAGACTTGAATCTCATGACTGGGCAGAGCGCACTCAGTATCTATGGGGAACACTAGGTGATAAAGGGGTTCAGAGAAGCAGTTGTGGATGAGAGGGTAAGAGTGAAGGCAGACGTCAGACGTCAGACGTCAGACACGAGGGCTGAGAGAGATGGCGGCCAGAGTGGAAGACCCATCCCCGGTCCCAGGTGTGCACAGGGCGCCTGCGCAGAACACGGTGCAAACCAGTTCCAGAGTGATCAGACTTCCATTAACTGTGAGAGAAACCGTAGGGGACACTTCAGACACAAGCATAGGCGAGGCCCAGGAAATAAGGCCGACAATGGACCAACGGAGGCAGGTGACGTTCAAAGGAGAGTTAGCTGTGGGAGGAGCTACAGAATAGGAGAGAACCTTCGACCTGATGGATGCACACATGGCAAAGAATTAATATCTAAAATACACAAAGAATTAAAAGAATAAGCAAGAAGTCCAAGGACAGAGTCAGTAAGTGGGCCAATAAAATGAATGGACAGTTCACAAAAGATGAAAACATAAACCGGGCGGTGGTGGTGCACATCTTTAATCCCAGCACTCAAGAGGCAGAAGCAGATGGATCTATAATGAGTTCGAGGCCAGCCTGGTCTACAGAGTGAGTTCCAGAACAGCCAGGGCTGTTACACCGAGAAACACTGTCTCAAAAAGTGTTCATTTGTTAAAAAAACAAATGAACAAAAAGATTTAGTCCAAATGGCCAGTACCCCCAGGGAAGTGTTCAACCCCTCACCAGAGCTGGTCTCAAGAGGGGCCTCCTGGGTCCCTCTCTCCTGGAGACCTAAGTTGGCCTGTACAGGCAGATGTTTTTCAGCGGATAAGGCTGGGTGGGCCTCCTGAGACCGAGCTCTGTGAACCCTAAACTTCTGGCCCCAGCTTGGAGTCTCACTGGAAAGGGGAGGGTATTCTCAGCTTTCTTCCCCCCTCCTTCCCTCCCCCCACCGCCACCCCGTGCTTCTCCACACTGGCCCAGATCCAACAGCAGCAAGACTTCTGATGCAGCTATTTCTGTCCCGGGTGCCAGCTGCTCCTCCAGGAAGCTCTAGGGGGTAAGCCCGATTAAGTTCTTAAGGCCACAGGATGGGGAGGGAGGGTCAGGGAAGGGAAGGACAGTCTTTAGACAGCTGTCAGACAGACAGACTCCAGGACCAGCCAGACTGTGTGTGACCTGCCCTGCGGGATTGTAGTTTTTGCTCCTCAGCTCTCCTCACTGCCCCCTCTGGAGGCCTTGCTCCCCCTCAGGAACAGAACTCCGGGCAAGCTTCCAAAGCCCCATACATTCTAGTTCACCACTGCAGCCTGTGACAGGGCCTTGGGGCTCTCAGAGCCTGTCATGGAGGCCTGCTCCCCACTCAGCCCCACTGACAGTCTCAGATACCAGCCTGGATGCTAGGATTGATTGCTGGTTTCCTTAGGTGTGAAGCAGCCCTGGTGTCTAGGGGACTGAGTGCTGGTTTCCTTAGGTGTGAAGCAGCCCTGGGGTCTAGGGGAATGAGTGCTGGTTTCCTTAGGTGTGAAGCAGCCCTGGGGTCTAGGGGAATGAGTGCTGGTTTCCTTAGGTGTGAAGCAGCCCTGGGGTCTAGGGGAATGAGTGCTGGTTTCCTTAGGTGTGAAGCAGCCCTGGTGTCTAGGGGAGTGAGTGCTGGTTTCCTTAGGTGTGAAGCAGCCCTGGGGTCTAAGAGCATGTTAGAAGACTGTGCTGGAGTATTTGTGGGTGTGGGCAGGCTTACATTCCAACCATTCAGACAAGCAACACGCATGGGCGTTTATACACACAAATGTGTGACTCCAGCATAAGCAAAAACAGCTGTTTTATCTGAGGGTATATGTGTTTGCCTTTTGGTGTTGTCTTTTTCTTCCAACTTCCCTGCACGTCCGCATACGCGGCTGTGGAATTCTCCACCACAGGCACAGGCAGAGCCGGGCTGGCCTGAGGTTGGCAGACGGTGGGCCTTCCACTGCACTAGATGTGAGGCTCCCTAGGGGAGTGTGCGTCCAGGAATGAGTGTCTGGAGTCTGAGGTGGGGGTCTAGAGTGAGTCGTTGCAATGCTTCCTCTGGAGTCAGCTCTCCTAGATGGAAGGAACCTCTGCCATCCGTGTGTGACTGTCTGAGAGGACGACCAGGAAACCCCCACTGAGAACTCTCTGCCTCATTCTCAGCCAGGCCTTACGGTCCTCACCTACGCACGGGAACTGGCACACGGCGCAGCACACGCCCCAGAGTTCTGTGACGCTCCAAAGAAGGTGTGTGAAGTCCTGGGTCTGCCCTCCCAGAACCAGGTACACAGTCTGGAAGTGAGCACAGCCTCTCTGCCTGCCAGAAGACTGAGAAAAAATGCAGAATGCTGGCCTACGGTGACACGAGGTGGGGAAAGGAAGAAATGAAGGCCAGCTAGGATGATACTGAGGGTCCCAAGACTGTGAGGACCCCCAACACCATGGTCTATGAGAATTTTGGGGCTATGACTCTCTCCCGTGGCTGGGAGATGGGCAGGATGGATGCTGTTTCTAATGGTAGCTACTCCTCTCTTCTCTCCCTGGGTCTCTTCTGATAAGGAGCACAGTCTTACCTTCCCTTCAACCTCAGATATGCTTGGTGGCCTGGTGGTCCCCCTTCCCTTTGGTCAATTTCTGTCTCGGATGGGACATCCTGGGAATGGGGAGAGTACCAGCCGTATCCAATACATCTGTGTCCAAGCTGAGGCTGAGGAGAGAGTGCCAGCCATACCTGGCACTAGACTAGACGCATCTAGTCTATGTTCAGACCACCGGAGTCTCAGTTTTCCCATCTGTAAGAGGGGCAATGAGGGTGCCTGTTTCAGGTTCCTTTAAAGGTAGCTAAGCCTGACAATAGCTTTCACAACACAAGGCTGGTCCACCTGTGCCTGTCACTGGCCCTCAGTGCTGGGACTCTTCCCTGGGGTCCTAGGAGAATCAAGTTAGGAACTTAGAAACACTTTGTTTCCACCTTTAATTTAAAATGTAGCATTTCTGGGATAGAGAGGGAGCTATGCAGTCCAGAGCACTTGGTGCTCTTGCAGAGGGCCAGCACTACATACATGGTGGTTCACAATTCTTGGGTATCTGATTCCCACTTCTGGATTTCCACAGACACCAGTCACACATGTGGAGCACGCACACACACACACACACACACACACACACACACACACAGGTAAAATACGCATACACATAAAATAAATAAATATAAATTATTTTAATACAGCATCTCCCCCAGGTAGGAATGACCACCACATAGCCCAGGAGTACCCTGACACCTGAGACTTTACCTCCAGCCAAGATAAAAAATATAGTCCCGAGTCTTCAACGTTGTTATTTGTGAATATCGTGTGCTCACCGCTACTCTGAAACGCGGTGTTTATTAGGTATGTCACTAGATTGTATAATCCGACCTATCTAGAAAAGCACAGATATCACTATAAGTTGTTCTTATGAGTATTTCCTTGGCTGCATTTCTATAGAGCTGGTTTATCTAACCCAGCTTGGGTGATGTTTCATTTAGAAACATTTCAGAAATGCTTTCTTAGTCTGTAGAACAGAAGGGAAAGCCTACCCTGCCCTCCAACCCCACGACTTAGTGTAAGTTTCACCCCAACCTGGTTCCTGGCCACCATCTTCCAAAGAAGCTGGTTGTGGGCACCTGGGCTGGTCCACACAAAAGCCCTCATTCCCACCACTGCCCCTAGGTGTCACTCTCCCCTCCCCTCCTGCTCCTCCCCTTCATCACACTGCCTCCTCTGCTCATGCTCTGAGCCTCTCCTCCACCCATTTCTGGACTCCCTGAGGACAGTGGCTTTCCATCTTCGAAACCTTCCACGCCTGCCCTGAATCCCAAGGGAAGAGGAGTCTGGTCCTAGACAATAGAGGGGACCACTATGCTTGCCGGTGCCACACACTGAAGGGGATGCTGTCCTTCATCCAAGAACCCTGATTTATTAGTCCAGAGGGAGCCACACCCAGGCCAGCTGCTGCTGTTCTGCCCTTGTAGGGCTGGGCTCCCACAGCTTGGCTGAGTATCTGCAGGCTAGAGAGGGCTGCGTTCCTGGTGACCCTAGGGTCTAAGGGCACCTGACCCAGGCTGTCCTAGAGCATAGGTTACCTCTCAGAGCAGCAGTATCAGCCAAGGCCAGACCCTGGGTTCCGGCAGAGGCCCAGAGAGCACGTGTAACTGCTCTCTCTCACTAATTCTCTCCCGGGCTCTGTTTGTCAGAGGCCCAAGGTCAACTTTACTGGCTGCAAGTTAGCCTTGATTCTTTCCAGCATTAGAAAAATTTACCTATAATTCACTGAGCCAGGTGTGAACGGGCCTGGCCTATGAGAATTCTGCTTCACTGGTCAACACTCAAACCCTTCTCTGAGGGCCAACTTCCTCCTGTAGCCGGGCCCTCACTGCTCCCCACAGAGATGGCATGGATCTCAGTAGCCATGGGACCCATCACTCCAGCGTCTGTAACGAAGGACGGGCACCTACACAGGCAGCTGGGTGTGGGGATGGGTGGGCAGGGGAAAGACTGAGTGAGTGGATGGATGGGTCAGTGGGTGGGTGCATGGGTCAGTGGGTGGGTGGATGGGCAGGTGAGAGGGCAGGTGAATGGGTGGGTCCATTGTACATGTGGATAGATGGGGCCGTACGTGGGTGAATGGCAGACGGGTCAATGGGTGGAGTCTCAGTCAGTTTTCTTAACACTGAGGCAGAGGTGCAAGTACTCAGGTCTGACTATGGTGGACAATCTCCAAGAAACTCTCCCTTCATCCCAATGTCACAACCCCCTGGATCCTCCCCACCTCCATCCAGGTTCCCTCGCTGGTACCTTTCTGGGACCTCATAGGCTGCTCCACTATGGAGGGGACCACACATTCCTTGGTCCCTGCTGTATGTCTAGATTTGACTCTGCCCTTCAGAGGTGCTGAACTTACATTTCCCAGATGGATGACACCCTCTGATTTGAGATTTGCTTTCTCCCCTAGCCTGTGTCCTCTGCGTAGCACAAGAGGGAACACCAAGGCTGGTTTCTCTCCAAGGCTCACTCTGCCCAGAGTAGACAACAGCCGTAGCCCCCCCACAAGTTTATGAAGAAAGAACCAGGCTAGGCAACCCCCGGCCCCATCTTTGACCAGTGAGGACTGAGGGAGCCTTCCACCACCACCTGGGTCCTAGATCCAGCCTACTGTCTGGTTCCCAGATGGCCAGGGAGTCTCCCCTCCAAGTTCATAGCCAAGTGTGGCTGACTCCTAAAGATGCAGCTGCTCACTTGGAGGGCAGGAAGCTGCCACTTCTAGGGAGACACCCCCCCCACACACACACACTTACCTGAGATCCACCTCCTTCTGGGGCAATGTAGGGGTCCTGTTTTCCGCTTCCCAGTCTAGGAGGAGAGAGCCTTGATCTTTTCTACGGGAAGTAGAAAGTTGAGCATTTGCAGACGGGCAGAGGGAGAACGGTGGGCACCATCCTCACACTGCCCCCCAACTCTTTCTCTGCTGGCTGCCTCCTGGACTTTCTGCTTCTCCTATCAAGGATGTTTTATTGGAGGCACCAACTGGAGGAGGGCCCCAGCTGGGCTGGTGTTTGTGGAGTGTGTGTCTGTCCCTAGAGCTGAGCCACTACTCCCTGCAGAACCTGGAGGCAGGCCAACTGCGGTTGCCATGGAGACCCACCTAAGCCTCTTGGCCAGCAGCAGTATTAGCTGATGAGGGAGGGTGACCTGACTCAGATGGCAAGAAGGTCGGGCTGGGAGAGAGAGCTCTGTTCCCAGGAGACATCTGAACCCCTTCCTTTCCCAGCACCACCCGTGAAGTGCCACTGACCCCACCAGACTCCTGGCGCATCTTCTCACGGCAGATGTTCCCAGATGCCTGGTGGATGGTTCCTGAACCAGATGCACTCTTTCCTCCGGGAGGACTTTTTCCTGGACGTCGGGGCCCACGGCGACTTCACCGTTTCCACTCCCTTACTGCCGCCCTCTCTGTCTTTCCTGCCCTCACAGCAAGCCCAGGCACAGAGGGCAAAGGGAGGTCCAGGGAGAAAAGAGGAAGTGGATCCCGAGGAGTCTGGGTTACATCAGGGGCTGGCACAGGCTCCCTGCTGAGCCCTTCACCCCACTCAGCATGAGGCCCCTGCCTTTCTGCTCTGTGGACACGGTGCCACGTGTAAGCTACTCTGGCTCTAGGCCACGAGCACTGTGTGTCTTGCAGCTGTGAAGAGGCCCTGAGGAAGGAATGGGACCCTGTGAAGGCCCAGTGAGCTGCAGCAGCCCACACTGTGTACATCCTAGAGGATGCTGAACCCATAGCAGGAAGCGGGTGGCTCTGGACGCGTCTCATTCACTTGTGATGGAAATGAAAGCAGAAAGTTCAGCCAAGAAGAATGTACGCCAGGCCACACCACTCACTGGAACCCCCTCCTGCACGCACATCGGAGGTTTTGGGTAGGAGGTGGTTAGTGTGCAGGTTCTTCTGCCTTCCTTCGCCTGGCAGAGGCAGTGGGGTCTCCTGTCAGGAGCTGGGTCTTAAGGTCAGATGTCTCTCTTGGCAAGCTCACATCATGGCAGCCCGAACACATGAAAGGACGGGCTAGGGACCTCCTCTACAGTTCCCAGGCGACCTCCATCCAAGGCCAGCGAAGGCCAGAGCAACTGGAGGCAAGAGCCAGGACAAGGGTGACCAACTGACAGCACCCTTCCCCTGGGTCAGAGTGGCTGCCTTGCCATGAGCCAGGAGCAGGACTGGGGACACTTCTCTCTGGGAGCCTTTGCTTGTCTCTGCCCGCCCAGCCCCTTCCGTATTCCCTCAACTAAAGTTTGACTCGTGAGCTTTTGACCAATCCCAGGACCAAGGATGAAGACCCAAAAGGCAGGCCACCACCTTATAGGGCTGCAGTCCTGAGAATCCCTGAGCAGGAGCAACCAAGGGCCTGCTGATGTCACGATGTCAGAAGGGACTGGGAACGCCCACAAACAATAGGCAAGCAAGAACCACACTTCTGCCCACCGCACCACTGCGGCCTCAGCAACTCCCAGAACTCCTGAGCCTAACAATGACACCCAGTGTCAGTGAGAGCACCGAATATATCCCCTGTTCTCTGAAGTAGGGGATGAAGCAGGCCGTGTCCCCGTGTCTGTGTGTGTGCAGGCAGGCCGTGTCCCCGTGTCTGTGTGTGTGCAGGCAGGCCGTGTCCCCGTGTCTGTGTGTGTGCAGGCAGGCCGTGTCCCCGTGTCTGTGTGTGTGCAGGCAGGCCGTGTCCCCGTGTCTGTGTGTGTGCAGGCAGGCCGTGTCCCCGTGTCTGTTTGTGTGCAGTCAGGCCGTGTCCCCGTGTCTGTTTGTGTGCAGTCAGGCCGTGTCCCCGTGGTCTGTGTGCAGTCAGGCCGTGTCTGTGTGCAGTGTGCAAATCTGCATTATGTTTCCTTTTGAGTTCCAAAGGCTGCTTGAGAGAAGAGCAGACCTCGAAATACTAGAAGATCATGCCAGGCTGAAGGAGGAGGGATGGAACCTGCACCCTGGGGCTAAGCGTAGAGTGCAGATGTGTGGTGCCACTCAGTGCTGAGATTAGGAACTTGCCCTCTGTGAAATCCGCTGGTTGCTAGAACTTATGGGGTGCCAGCAGCAAGGTCTCTAGAGCTGTTGTTGTTCGTTTGTTTGTTGTTTTGTTTTAAACTAGTGCCCTTGGCCCTTTCCCAGCAGGTAAGCCAAAAGCACTATGACTATCTCACCCACCACACACAGAAGAAAGAACAGAGTTGCCCAAGCAACTGCAGGAAAAGCAAAGGGCTGCAGCCTAGCGTCCAGGCACCAGTGGGCATCTGGGGTCAGAGACCCCTTTTGCCTCTCCGTAGAACCTAAGTGGCTTGTGAAAGCTTCCAGGCACGGGGCTTCATGGAGCAAGGACTGGAAACAGAAATGACAAGACAAAGTTTGGAGCTTTGCTCTGACATGAATCAGAAGCAAACTCTCAGGCAAGGGAGGAGCTGCTTCAGAATAAGAGGTGTCTCAGCATCCCCAACCATGCATCCAAAAGACAGCAATGATGGGCGAGGGAGGAGCTGCTTCAGAATTACAGGTGTCTCAGCATCCCCAACCATGCATCCAAAAGACAGCAATGACGGGCAAGGAAGGAGCTGCTTCAGAATTACAGGTGCATCAGCATCCCCAACTCTGCATCCAAAGACAGCATCCATGGTGGACTGCCCCAGGTAGGATGGGAGACACAATCCAGGTCTGTATCTGGGGCGGCAGAGAAGGATCTGAGCCACAGCCGGGTCCCTCTGCCACCAGACACAGACCTGACTTGTGTCTCACTTGTGCCTGAAGCACAACCAGGAGCTCAGGTGTCATTCCAAGTGAAGGGGTGCAGCACTCCAGGTGAAGGGGTGCTTGCTTGCACTCAAAGAACAGAGAGTGCTACTTGTTGACCTTGCTCAACTGTTCTCAACTTGTGGATCATGACCACTTTGGTAAACCTCTGCCTCCCAAAATACTTACAATTCACAACAGTAGCAAAATTACAGTTATGAAGCAGCAACAAAATAATTTTATGGTTGGGGGGTCACCACAACATGAGGAACTGTATTAAAGGTCACAGCATTAGGAAGGTTGAGAACCACAGAACTACCTGCTGACAAGTTTGTTCATTTTTGGGGAAACATCTCCTCTCTTTGTTTTGTTCCTAGAGATAGGGTTTTTCTGTGGCTTCTGAACCTGTCTTGGAACTAGTTTTTGTAGACCAGACTGGCTTCAGACACATCCACTCTTCTCTGCCTCTTGAGTGATGGCAGCAAAGGTGTGTGCCACCACCACCCTGATGGAAAACATCTCTTAGTGAACATGTGGTGACAAATTATTTGGTCTCTATAAAAGGACAAAGTTTGGATAAGAAAAAATTGCACAAAACCAAAATGAAGGAACTCGGCCCCCCTGCTTTGTGATGTCACCAAACCCCTAATCCTCAGGGTAGTCAGTGCTTCCTTACAATCCTTTCTGCATACTTTGCATATATTTGCATATAATTTGCAGAACATTAAGCAATTCTCAAAGCACTGGGAATGTAGGTGGATCTGTGCAGTCCCAGGCCGTAAAGGACAAATTTTTGGAACTCTTTCCTGTCCTCTGATGGCTTTCCCTCAGGGTTCAAGGTCCTCTGTCTGCTCTCAAGTCTTGAAGACGGGGCTGAAGTTCCCCTCCTTCCAGGATCCTAGTACAGAGACAGAAGCCTTGTGAAGCCAGAGTTGAGAGGGTCGATACCCTTCAAGGGGCCACTTCTCAGGATCCAAATCTGGACTGGACACCTGTTTGCTGGGTGACCCTGCAATGATACTCTAAAGGGACTCTTGTGTAACAATGGACCCAATAGGACAGGGTAATCCCCCCCCCCCCACACACACACCCCTGGACTCTCACCCTGGCTGGGAGAAAGAAAGACCCCGGCCAGATCTCTGCTGGAAAGAGATTCCACACCATTCTCACTTGCCAGTCCACCTTCCAAGGTGAGACTAAAACTCAGTCTAGGACGGGTCAGCAGTGGGCAGGGCCACACCTCTACCAGGACTGCTTAGATGTTATAACCTCGGCCTCTATTTAAACTCTGGTTTCACTGACTTGGGGGTTCTCTGAATCTCTTTATCCCTCTTCCCAGTGTGGCCACACTAAATAAATCTCCTTTTTCTGCTTTCCTCTTTTAGTTGGGTTCTTGTAATTGCCTTATTTTGGAGAGGTGGCTGGACCGGACTTGGAGCATACACAAGTGGTGACCCCCAAGTCTGATAACATTATGGAGCCTGAACTTACAGTAGGGCCCCTTTCTGCATCCTTTGAGAAATGGGCAAATCCTTGACATGCACCTGCTCTCCATCACCGTCATCCTGGCCCCGAGCCTTGATGCTCACATTGTCAACCAGAACTAGGTTTTCAAGAAGGCTCCCAAGTTGCTTTGCCCTCAGCTCCCCAGCAGTCCTGGTTTGTGTGGGGGTAACCCAGGATCAGCCCACAGCTCCCTGGTCTGGGTGGCTGGGAGCAGGCTCAGAATTCCCTGTTGACCAGAGCTCCTCCCTGTTGTGCCCAGTTGGCGCCAGAGAAGCCTGGCCCGGGCTCCCAGGGCTGAAGCGTCAACGCTCAGCTGTGCTCCTCCTGGATGCCCCGGTCCCCAGAGTCACCCAGGCAGGTAAACATAGCAACAGTTACCTGGCTTCTGTTGCCACTCTGATTTGGAGTACTGCTATTGGTGAAACCATAAATGAGGATGGATTCAGTTTCTCCCACAGTCTTGGTGGACTTCCCCTGCATTCTCCCTTCCACTCCCTGTGGACTCCCCCTGCCCAAGCCTCCTTCTGACCAGACCTTTGCCTCTAGAGAGCTCAGGAATCCGCTGTGACTTTGAATCACACGGCCTCTCCCTTCTACAGCAAGTGGTTCTCAGCCTTCCTAATGCTGTGACCTTTCATGAAGTTCCTCATGTTGCGGTGACCCCAACCACACTTTATTTTCATTGCTACTTCATAAGTGTAATTTTGCTACTGTTATCAATCATGAATGCCTGTGTTTTCCAGTGGCCTTAGGCGGCCCCTGTGGAAGGGTCATGTGACCCCCAAAGGGACCACACCCCGCAGGTTGAGAACTGCTGGTCCAGGGTATCTCTCTCTAATGACGCTGACCACAGGACCACATTTCTGCACAAGTACAGGTTAAGTCACTAGATAGAGGTCGATCCAACCCCCACATCAAGTCTGAATCCTTCCACAGATGCCCACAAAGCTTGCCTCTTGAGAGTTTAATTTGTGTTTGATTTGTGCAACTAGCGCCATGTTGCTCATGCACGTGCAAAAACTTAAAATTATCATTAAATGCAGTAAGTCCGTACCAACCAGCACATTGGGTGTAACTGCCACCTCCACTTTACACACGGAAGAACATGGCCATGAGTTAAACAACCACCCAGGGCTCACAGGAAGCAAGTGGAAATCTACGACGTGATTCAAAGCAAGGCAGCCTGGTGCTGCAGCTGGCCCTGGGGATGGTTGCTGAGTGCCCCAGTGACTTCCCTCTTCTGATTGATCCAAGTCCGCTAATCCTGTCAGACAAACTCCTGCAGCTGACAGCAGAGCAACAAGGCACAGATGTGTAAGGAATGACAAATCTCTCTCCTGCCCCGGCCGCCTGAGGCTACAGAGAACAAAATTATTGGCTCAAAATTACTTTGAACAGGTCTCAAGCTCGTACAAAATACATAAAGACATGTTAATACTTTTCTGTATGGTTATTTTTTACTATTTTTTTTTGTTCTTGTTCTAAACAGTACCTCAGGGCTGCAGAAATGGCTCAGTAGTTAAGAGTCCAGGCTGCTCTTAAAGAGGACTGGGGTTAGTTCCCAGCCACACATGGTGGCTATAGCCTTCTGTGACTCCAGTTCCAGGGAATCTAACACTTCCTGCTGTCTGCAGCACTGGGCCTACATGTGATACATAGCCGCAAATGTCAATTGTGTTACATGTTGGGATCACACAGAGGCAAAACATTCAGGGCAGCAGGAGATCTTGGCAGCAATGATCTTTGTTCTCAGAAGTATGCAGTTGTCACTAAGGCAGTGGGATCAAATGTGCATCATTTGACCACAAATCTGCCCCTCTGAAGAGGGACCCACCAGTCTGCAATCACCCATCTCCCCTGAAAACCTCTGTGAAGCCATCTTGAAATAAAGGACACCAGCACCTTGCAAAACCCTTCACCTGCCCCCCCACAAATGTATTACAGACCAAAGGTACACCCCTCCAGTGACCGTCTTTGTCTGCCACCAGAGAGCAGGGCAGGGGCAGGTGTCCGTTGTTCAAACTCTGGACAGACCTATAAATGAAAGCCTATACCACACCTGGGCATGGTGGTCCATGCCTGTAATCCCAGCACTGGGGAGGCAGAGTCAGGAGAATCAGTCTTAGCTACTTGAGACTTTCTCCCAACAAAACAAAACACAATTATGTAACACCCCACTCCAGGGCCCTGGGGCTGTGGCTTGTGAGGAGCACACACAGGGTTCCTGCATGAACAAAGGCCTGCGTGAATGAGCATCTTGGGAGGACACGGAGCCCCTGCTGACTTCTGTGCTGGCTTCTGCTGTGCGGCAGGCAGGATGTCAATCAATCACACTCGCTTGCTGCCCCATCCATGAGCTGTCCTGTTTCAGCTGTTCACATCCTCGCCTTCATTGGGTGTAGATGGTCTTTCTAATTGCAATCGTTGTAGCCCGTGCATGGTGGTCTCAAAGTGTGACTTTCAGGGGTCCTCCTCCCGGACTGCACCTACCTGTGCTCACCCATCCGTGTCGCCCTGTGCTCACCCCTTGAATTCCAGCATCTAATTTGTTCAATGGTGAATTACTTTGTACTCTGTTAAGTCCTATCTGGTTATGAAGTAAGAACTGTTTGACACCTTCCTGGGTTTGCTTTGTTTCCTGGGATCGTTTGGGAACGTCCCTTCATAAGTGAGCGTTTGCTTCCTTTCTTGATCTGTCTTCTATTTTGGATTTCGGTTTTTTTGGAAGTGTCAGGCACCCATGAGGAATCAGAGGACAACATGGAGTCGTTCCCGCCTTCCACCTGGAAGTGGGCTCTGAGGAGGAGATGCTGGTCTCCAGGCTTCTGCTGAGCTGCCTAACGTGGGTCCTGGAGACTGAACTCAGGTCTCCTGTAAGAACAGTAGCACCTCCAAACATCGAGTCATGGCTTCACCACCACCACAGGTTTATTTCATCACCTCTTTTAGCTTGTCAATTATGTTCTTAAAAAAAACTAAATGGTTACCCTCAAGTTCGCAATATGTAATAACAGAATCTGTCTTCAGATAGCAGGGTACTGCTCCATGTGTGGTATGAGCAACTTGTGGTGGCCTTACCAATTCCCCTCCGGCCCTTAGGGTGATGTTGCCGTTTACTTCAGTTATACATAGGCTATAATCACTGGAGACCGTGGTACCATGATTGTTTTAAACAAGCAGTTACATTTTGGACCAGCTGAGAATAAGAACAATTGTCAATTTCTCTTTGTCTTTTATATAAGTTCTTTCCGAGGTCTGCATTTTTGAGTCATGTCCTGTGGACTGCTCCCCTCTGAGCAAAACTTAATTATTACCATCTTACTCAGAGGCTATAATTGCTCAAAATGACCAGGGATGCTGAGTTCTCATAGAAGGGGAAATGTCGGGGGTCATGAGACCCTGACCTGGAGTCCAGCCATTCATTTCCTACAGCACCTGTCTCCCACCTCCATGTAATTTCGTCCCCGTGGTCTCACGGGTGCTAATGGGAAAAGCATTAACTGAAGGAGGGGCCTCCCCCATGCAGCTTTGGGGACATCATCATCTATTCTGGGATCACCCATGTTTCTGTAAGTTCAGTGAGTTCATTGGTTCACCAAGCTAGATGTTTGGCCCGTCATTGGTTCACGTCTCCCCGGGAAAAGCTAACACATCAGTCATTTTCCTTCTTGCTGATAAACTTGTTATCATTTTATACCCAGTAAATCTGATTAACATGGTGTTCTCTCCTTTTAATTTTTTTAAAAAAATGTTTATTTATTTATTATGTATACAATATTCTGTGTGTATGCCTGCAGGCCAGCAGAGGGCACCAGACCCCATTACAGATGGTTGTGAGCCACCATGTGGTTGCTGGGAATTGAACTCAGGACCTTTGGAAGAGCAGGCAATGCTCTTAACCTCTGAGCCATCTCTCCAGCCCCCTCTCCTTTTAATTTTTATGTCACGAAATAATGCTGCTGCACATAGAACACTGAGCGGATAGGCTTTTGAGCCTTCAATACTTTATTTCACTCTAGCACATAGAACGGTGAGCGGATAGGCTTTTGATCCCTTCAGTATTTTTATTTCACTCTGGTGTCTTCTTGGCTTCCGAGGTTTTCTCTTTTTTTTTTTAATTTTTTTATATTTATTATGTATACAATATTCTGTCTGTGTCTATGCCTGAAGAACAGAAGAGGGCACCAGACCCCATTACAGATGGTTGTGAGCCACCATGTGGTTGCTGGGAATTGAACTCAGGACCTTTGGTAGAGCAGGCAATGCTCTTAACCTCTGAGCCATCTCTCCAGCCCGGTTTTCTCTTTCTGGTTACTGTCATGATCTCCCCTTGCAGCGCACAATGCCTGTCTGTGCTCTATGCGCTACCATACAGTTTGCGAGCTTCGGGCAAGGGGCTGGAGGTTGAAACATACAAAGACTCACACAGAGACAGAGACACGGATCTCTGGTCACTGGTAAGAAGCCCTTTATTCAATAGCACCACGGAGGCTTATATACCCAACAGAGTCAGGTGGGCCAACAGGTGAAAACCTCATCCTCTGATCCTCAAGGCAAGGCAACACGTGCTCGTGAAGCAGAGCTGGTAAACAACTTTGACACAGCTTTCAGTAACTCAAATCAGAAGGAAAGTAAAGATCTCTAGCAGGGAAGAGCAGCTGGAGGCCAGGACTCCAAATGGTCCCAACATCCTTGTCTTTAGATTTCTGGCATTTTATCTGGGATATATCCACCCTGCCTGCTGCTCCCTGGCTTTCCTGTGTCAATCAAGGGAGAAAGTGCTTCTTGCTACCCAAGGCTAGGCAATAGAACCACACACATATACACACAGACACACAGACACAGACGGGGGAGGGGGGCACCGAGGGGGGGAAGAGTTTGTAAATTGGACAAAAGGAGCTGAAGAGATGGCTCAGATGTTAAAAGCACTGGCTGCTCTTCCAGAGGTTCTGCGTTCAAGTCCCAGCAAAGGTAACTCACAACCATCTATAAAGAGATCTGGTGCCCTCTCCTGGCGTACAGGCAAACATGCAGGCAGAATATTGTATACATAATAAATAAATCAATGGGAGAAAGGATGGAAGGAAGAAAGAAAATTGGACAGCGTGAGGCAGAAACCCACACTGCTGGTACGAGTGTGAGTGAAACAGTTCTGACAACTTTTTAGGAGTCTGGACGTTTCCACTGTCAGGTTTCCAGAGTCTGCCCAGAGTTAGGGCAGCAGGGCCGGAGTACCAGACGAGCTGCAGACAGGTTTGTCTTGACCTGCCCAGAGAGGAACTAAGGGAAGCAGGGTTTCCCACGGTTCTCAAACCTTAATGTGCTTGTGGAAAAGATATTTCTGGGCTCCACCAGAAATAAAAATAAAGTCAAACAACAACAACAAAAACCGAGGGCTGGGAGTTGTTCTTGCCCGGGGTCGGGTAATTGTGAATAACAGCGACATCTTGTGTTGATTCCGGGAAGAGACTTTGCAGAGCATGACGGCTTCACGAACCACACCAGGATGTTGCTGGACCCTGCAGTGCTACTTGTAGGTCCCTCCGATGCAAGCTATATTTACTCTAGGGACGGGGAAGCCCAGGGCTGGAAACTTTCTGGTTTATTTCCGACTACATATAATCATTTTTATGAGAGAGTTCCTCTGTGAACAACCATCAGAGGGGCTGTCCCTTCAGCTCTGCACCCAGTAACTACTTTAACCCAAAGCAGTATTTGGTGTAATACCTCGGTGGCTCGTCATCCATCCTCGGCAAGACAGACAAAGACTGCGGGGCAAGCAGAGGGTGACTTGCGGGCTGTGGAGAGGGGAGCAGTGATGCCCCGGACCCAGGCAGCTGTGAAATCAGCAGTTCATAGTGACTTTCTGGGCTTGGGAGACAACCTGACCCTGAGGCTGGGGCCTTAGTTTGAATCCTAGCTAGACCTAAGCTTCCCAGCACTTGTGAGGACCTCGGGAAATCCACTTAGATGCAGAGAAGTTGAGCGTAGGAAAAGCAGCAGCCAAGGAGGGGAAAGTTCTCAGCTCAGGGCCCTCTCACCCACCAGACACTGAGACCTGGCTGGAGTCTCACTTGTGCCTGGAGCAGATGTGGCCTGAGGCTCTAGGTCAGCTGGCTCCCTCTGGAAGGAGACATTAATGATTAACAACCGGGTTAAGGGGGCCTGCAGAGGGAGGAGGTGAGCCTGGGGAGGGGCGAGGGCAGCAGGCCCCCACCCACAGTCCCTGCGGCTCGGCTGAGTGCTGAGTCACCTAGGCCTGGCAAGTTTCCTGCAGCCAGGGTCGCAGAGTTTGGCCTCAGAGCAACCTCTGCCCTTTTGGGCTGATCACAGGCAGCAGGGGGCGCCCTTCTGGGCGATGGACCAATGGCCAAGGAGGAAGGGTGCCTTCCCAAAGTCCTAAATCCTCCTTACTGAGATAGTTAGGGCGGGCGGGCGGGCAGGCAGGCAGGCAAGCAGATGAAAGGAGGCAGCTTAGACAGGCAGACAGGGAGAAAGAAGACAGAGAGAGAGGGAGGGAGGGAAGCGGGAAAGGGAAAGAGAGATTCCAAAAGTCCTGTCAGGTTACTCAGGGGGTCAAGGTTGGCAGGGAAGTCCAGCCTAGAGGACGGCCCTGTCTGTGAAAGAGAGGCTTGTGACACCGTGTGAAGCGTCCAAGTCGTCCAGGTTGAAGACATCTGAGCAAACTTTCAGTCCTGCTTCAGAGCTGGTGGTCCCTGGCTGTTGCTGGGCCTTCCAAGTCTGACCCCAAGAGTAGCTTTGAGAAGGGGGAGGGGACAGAGGGGAGCCAGCTATGGTGTGGGAGCTGGGACTACACCAAGTGGGGGTCCCCACTGTACTGGGCAACATAGCTGTAAATGGCACTAACATCTGTATTCAAAACAGGAAACCCATGTGTTAAGTCATTGATTCATTCACTCATTAATTCAACAAGTGTTAAAAACTCACTTGGAACATAATGGCCTGCCTCCTCAGGGGCAGCAGAAACATCCAGAAAAACCCAGTTAGAACCCTGCCCCGGGCACTACCAATTGTACCTACAAACTGTCTTAACCGGAACTCTGCTGCAAGGAGGAAAAGGGCAGCAACGCGGAGGTCAGGAGAGGCCGCGCTGCGAGGGGGAGGAAGAAGGAAGGAGGACCTGCTGGCCTGTGGGGTCTCGTCAGGCCCTGGGACCTCTTTGTGAGTCTCTCTCCAGAACCTCTGGGAATCCGTAAGCTGGGTGACTCACCAGCCCCTGAGCCTCCGAGTGTTGCCTCATTCTCTCCCTGACCGACCTTCTCCACACCTGGGGAAATCGCCCTGGAGGTCCAACCAGATGGGTTCACTCCTATTTCAGGCCCAGACTCCTGTGTATTCTGCTCTCCCACAGACTCAGCCTAGAGAGTTAACTCCAACCTGCCTCAAGGGTGCTTCCAGGCAGAGAGGGTTAAGGTGAAAGGCCTCACTCCAGAGAGTCATAAAGTAGATCAGGCTGGGTGGTTAACATGGCAAGACTGAAGAAAGCAGAGCTGGGAGAACAGTGAAGAGAAGCAGGGACGTTTGGGAGCAAGCCCAGGCTTAGGTATGGGGTGGTCACCATGCCAGCCCCTGGCAGAAGCTGACCTGCCAGCCTCATGCCCCTCGAGAGAGACTGGGTTTTGTCACATTAGTCCTTCCAAAGACATAAGCCTCAGGTCCCTTGTCCACCTCACACCAGTGTAAGAGGCTCTGTCCTTGCTCACGGAGCACCTGCCAGCCACAGACCAGCCTGGGGGGGGGGGGCGGGGTGCGTTCTGAATGAGGCCTCAGCTCTACCAAGCTTGCTCTCCTGGGTGTTCTGTGTGTGTGGAAACATTCCAGGGCAGTTTCCCAGGAAGTTAGGCAGATGTATTTGTCTACTTTGTCACCTTATGGAACATGGGTGGATCCAGGGTCTTTCCTTCTAGAAGTAAAGGTGTCCTGCTGGTGTAGATGGACCTACAGTCTATGCCCAGCTCTCCGTGATGAAGCATACATGATGTTACCATGGCCACAAAAGACTGTGAGCATTTTGGTCAGGGGACTGGCAGAGGCAAAGGCGCTGTGGCAGGAAAGAACACTGGGTATCAGTCATTGCAAACAAACAAATAAACCAGCTAAAGCAACTTCAGAGAGGGAGGACCCATCTTGACTTAAATGTGGTCACCACAGTGGTGCCTGTGGTCAAGACTGGGAGATTGTTCATCCCTGGGTCATTTCTCAAAGCCCATCCCTAGTGACCTATTTCCTCTGTCTGTGTCTGCTGCTATTTGCTCTTTACTCTTTGGGAGCCTGCCACCCAGCTCCCAAACAATCACACAAGCACTTACTCTTTCTTATGAATGACGGACCTTAGCTTGGCTTGTTTTCAGCCAGCTGTTCTTAACTTAAATTACCCCATCTAGCCTCTGGGCTTTTATCTTTCTCTATTCTATATACTTTTCTTTACTTCTCACTCCTTGGCTTGCTGTGTAGCTGGGTGGCTAGCTCCTTCTCCTTCTTTCTCCTCTAACCTGTCTTTTTCTCCTTCTATTTATTCCCTCTGCCTGGAAGCCCCACCTCCTGTTCTCTCCTGACTTGCTAGCTATTTTAGGAAGGCAAAGTAACACAGCTTCACAGAGTTAAACAAATGAAACAAAAGAATGTAACACATCTTCAACTAATATTCCACAACTTGCACCCTCTCTCACCTAAAAGGTTCCATGACCCCTCAAAACAGCACCGCCCAAGGAGGGCCGAGTGTCCAAACTTGAGCCTGGGGATGGGGGTCATTCCGCAACCAAACCAGGGCAGCTGAGAACAAAGAGCAGCCCAGTGTGGCTGGGGCCCAGAGAAGGAGCATGCCATGTAACATTCTAGCAAGAGAGTTGGGTCCAAACGGTCCAAGGCTTTGTCAGTCTTTCCAGGGAGTTTTATTTTTATTCTAAGAACAAAGGGAAGCCATTGACATTACCCCATGCTGATCTCTGTGTGTATGTGTTGTGTGTGTGTTGTGTGTATTGTATGTATCAATGGTGTGTGTATGGTGTGTGTGAGGTGTGTATCTGGTGTGTGTGTGTGTGTTGGTGTGTATGGTTTGTGTGGTATGTGAGTATGTGTATGGTGTGTGTGAGGTGTGTATCTGGTGTGTGTGTGTTGGTGTGTATGGTTTGTGTGGTATGTGAGTATGTGTATGGTGTGTGAGTTGGTGTGTGTTGTGTGTTGGTGTGTCTGTGTGTTGGTGTGTGTGGTGTATGTGCTGGTGGGTGCTTGGTGTGTGTTGGTGTTTGTATAGAATGTGTATGGTGTGTGTTGGTGTGTGTGCGTTGATGGATGTGTGTTGGTATGTGTGGTGTGTGTGTTGGTGTGTGTATGGAATGTGTATAGTGTGTGTGGTGTGTGTGTTGGTGTGTGTAATGTATATGGTGTGTGTGTGGTGTATGTGGTGTATATGGGGTGTGTGTGTGTTTGGGATGTGTACAGTGTGTATGTGTGTTGGTGTATATGGAATGTGTGTGGTGTGTAATGTGTGTGTGAGACGCTAGGTTTGTGTCCTTTGAAAACCACACTGCTTCAGTGGATTTGCCACAGTGGACCAAGGTGGAGCAGTTAAATGGCTGCCCAAGCAGTCACCAAGGGATGGCACTGAAGTAGAGGGAAAAGGGCTGGAGTTGAGTTTAGAAGCTCAAATAGCAGGATCTGGAAGTTTATTAGATATAGAGGGACAGAAGGGTGAAGGGAGGGAGGAAAGAAGAAAGAGAAGCGAGAAGAAGGGACAGGGTGAAGGAGGGTGGAGACCCGCTTTCCGTGGGGCTTGCACTGAGCATCTGCTCATCCCAGACCCAGGACCCCGTGCACCCCTTCTGTATCTCGTTGCTTTCACTTTCCTGGAGTTTGCAGGATGACTCCTTCCCTAGCCCCAGCCCATCTCTCCTGAACGTCCTTTTCTATGCAGTTTCCAGAAATGTCCTGCTGGGTGTGCGGGTGGTGTTTGCTTATTTCACAAGTGACCCAGTTCCTGATGGTGTCCCAGGCTCATTGACCTTCCTTGCAAAGTAGCTCAGGGAGTTGGGAGTCAGCAGTGGTGGTGCGTGCACATCTTTAATCAGAAGAGGAGAGGCAGAGGCAGAAGTTCAGGAGTTCAAGGCCAGCCTGGTCTACTAGCAAGTTCCCGAGATCAACCAGGGCTACATAATAAAGAGACCTTGTCTCAAGAAAAAAAAGAAGAAGTAGCCCACTGAGTAGTGTCTTAGAGTCTTCCTGGAACCATTTGATTGACACACCCAGCCCCACTGTGGGTCCTGCTCAAGAGCTCAGAACCCATCAGGTAGTGCTTGCTATCAACATCCCGTCTTTTCCTGTCACTGGGTGTCACATGAACAAACCGAACTCTAGGCGTGTGGAGTCTCCCTAGGGGTCTGGACTTAGGGTCTAGACTGTGGTTGTGGTAAGGACCACTTTCTGCCATCCCCAGCCTCCTTCCTGCTCACTCACTCGGGATTTGAGCCCCGTCCTCCATCTCCTCTCCAGGACATAAAGTAGGGATGCCCCTCTCACTTCAGTCCCCAGAGGCCGAAGAAGTCATTTGCCTGAGTTCAAACAACTGAGACTTCAAGTCAGGTTTCCTCTGTCTTGAAAATACCAGATTCTCAGCCACTCCCGGCACCATTGTCTTTCTTAGAACAGCAGAATTTGACCATGGCTGCCAAATACCTGCTTTGTCAGACCCCAGGAGTGCAGGGACCAAACCTAGAAGGGTCCAGGCAAACAGGACAGATGAATTGCACTGAGTGGGACCTTCTAGAAACTTCCTTCCCCTCTGAGTCATCTCTTGCAGTGCTGAGTGCCAGTGACAGGAGAGGGGACTCTTAGCTGGAGAGCTCGACTCTTCCGGGTGAAGAGCCAGAGCGGCAACTTCTCAAACACTTTCTAATCCACCAGTTGTGTCCTTCAGGGGCCTGTGTGAATCTCTTCCTTTTACACCAAGGAGCCTAGTCCTGGAACTGGCTTTTGCCAGAGGTCTTTCACAAAGACTGACAATGAAGCAATTACGTTTGAAAAAAGAAAAAAGAATTAATTGAAGCAAAGTGCATTATTTTCTAAATATGCGTCTGCTGAGAACGTAGGTGTCCAGACGGCTGTTTACAAACGTCCCCACCCTCAAGCCATTGCAGGGCTCTCATCCCAGCCTCCCTCTGGGTCCCCCCCCAACCCCGCTCCCCACCACAGCAGACTTTCTCCTCCCTTCCATCTTTGTCCTTGCAAGTCTCAGCTTGACTCACTTTCCCTTCCCATTTCCCTGGACCCATTTCACCCATCTCCTTCCACCTGTCCCCACTTCTCCCTCCCCAGAGTCCCCACACCCAGCCCCATTCAGTTCCGTTCCCCCTGGCCTTCTATCTTTGTCTCACAGTCTACCCGCACGAGCACTCCAGCTGTCAGAGACTCCGGAGCCAAGCATGAGCTGGACCGGAAGGGGCCAGCACGATGGCTCACCTGGGAAGGGTTCTTGCCAACCAGCCTGAGTTCAATCCCGAGAAACCCACATGTTAGAAGGAGAGAACAGACTCCTGCAAGGGGTCCTCTGACCTCACCACCCAGGTCATCGCACCTGCCACACACATGCCCACATAAAATTCAATAAATAAACAAATTAAAATAGATAAATGTAAAAAAAAATCACATGTGGCTTCTTCCTTGACTTATTAAATAGTTGTAAAGCATTTGCTGATCTCTGCTAAGTACCACGAAGTCCACAGTCTTGTAGGTCTGGTTCTTCCCACTTGAAAGAGAAGGGCACTGGTGCCCAGAGAGACTTCCTGATTTCCCAAAGGATACACAATTAGAAAGACGCTGGACTTAGAGACTCCAAACTCTGTCCTCTTTCTTCCCAAGTCTGGCCTTGAGTCACACAAATCTGTGTCTTTTCCTCATTATAAACTCTGTAACTAAGACGGAATGTGTTTCTTTGGCCTGAGGTAAGTCACTTCTGCCCTACTTGGTCTCGGTTTTGTGGAAGGTAAAACAGGGTGGCGTGGAGAAGGGAAAATACACACTGAATGAACTCCAAAGTGATAAGAGTTCAGCTTAGGACAAAATGGACCGCTTCACCCGGAGGAAATTGACGCTGGTGAACCACGGACCCCTGCTAGACTTGAACTTGCTCTACTGTGACGCAAAAGGAATATATCATCAGCAGAGGGGCACTTGGACAGTCAACTGTTGCTGCTCTCTGCTTGCAGTACGATCCTGTCCGGGGAAGTCGAGCGGAGGCCTCAGCCAGAAGTCCTAGGTAGCCCCACAGACAGCAGGTGGGGAGGTTGGCCCGTATGATGCTGGTCGGGGCCACCAACATTCTAGACAAGCTCCCTGACACCAAACTGTGTGCCAACCTTTTGTTGTTGTTGTTTGTTTGTTTGTTTGTTTGTTTGTTTTTTAACCTTTTATTTTGAGACAGGGTCTCACTATGTTGCCCAGACTATCCTCTGACTCGCTCTATAGCCCAGGCAGGCCAGGAACTGACTGGTCCTCCTCCCTCAGCTTCCTCAGTGGGCTTACAGGCTGGCATCACCACCAAGCCTAGCTCTTAAATGGGTTTGGACTTAGGATCTTTTCAGCTTGTTCACATGGCTGTTCCTTCACCACAAGCCAGGAGACACAGTGCCTTTGGCTGGTTTCCTCTAGTCTTGGAAATGCATGGAGTCAGTGTGCATGGATGTGTGCATGGACAAGTGTACACAGATCCAGAAACTTCAAGCCAGCTTCTAAGTGTTCTGGTCTGTGTATATGCGAAAAGCTGCTGCCAGGCCTCTCGGGGTGCCCTGACACCGGGTATTCATTAACTGACCCCAGAAATGGGCTGTCCTGCTCCATGGAGAGCCGACATTAGGCTACCCCACCCGAGTGCGAGCAGCAGCAGGTTTCCCGGGTTCTAGTGGCCATTCCTGCCTGCTTGGGGTAAACCCAGGCCTTGCTAGCTGTGTCTCTGCCCCCAGAAGTAAGCCTCGGCCCCAGGCCTGAATCTCACCTCACTGCTCACCCCTGTGCCTGGTCCTTAGTGGACAGCTAGCTGCCTTCCAGAAGAAGAGGAAGGTCCTGTTACAGACCTAGCAGAGCTGTGAGGGTCTCACAGTCCACAGCAACGACAGACGGAGGGGCACAGCAGCAAGAGAGTGAACCCGGAGGACTGACTGAGAGAGGAAATGCGTGACCTCCACAGATGGTGCGGACTCTTCCACCCGCCCACACCCACCTCCGCACCCTGGCAACAGCCACTTGACCAATCTGAAGCCAACAAGTGTTTGGGTACCTCAGGTCAGGACTGTCCAGATCCCGAGCCCTGAGAGCCACTATGAATGCAAGACTGAGAGGCAGAGCCCTAGAAACCCTAAGGGGGATGCAGAGGTAGGCTGGAGCTAGAGGGCCGGTGGATGTGCAGGGGAGGAGGGCAGGCCTCCTAGAAAACAAAGACCCTGAAGTCAGCCGCTGCTACCCCACAGGATGCAGACCTTCGAGGGGACTCAGGAGGCCTCACATCTGTTTCCTTCCTTCCTGGCCCTGCCTTAGAGGAGAGTCTCTTGCCTCAGAACAGTATGGCCTCCACTCCTATCCTCCACAGCCTTCCCCGCCACAGGGGTACTACACTCTGCTCGGATCCAGGAACAGGGGGCCAGTCGCCCCCACCCAAGGAGAGGCAGGGGAAGAGAAACCCAGGCCACTGCCTCCAACCTGGGGTGCTTCAGGAAGGTGGATGGGAGAAGTTGGACTGTGTTCTGACAGCGCATGAAAAGGTCAAATAACCTTACACCTTCACACCCTCTGCAGCCCTTGCTCCAAGACTCGGGGTTCTCTTAGCCCTAAACCCCACATGACAAGACAGGAGGTTTGCTTACAGCTTTGCCTGTATTCCTCATTCCCCACTTTGGGCCTCTGAGTCCCCTCATCTTCTTCCTGGTGTGTAGGTTTCTCAACAGTTTGGGCTGAGGCTGTGGCCTCCGCGGCTACATTCCCAACAGAACCTCTTCTCCCATTCCTCCAGCCCCCACAAGAGAAGGTGGACGAAGAAAGCCTGGGCACCTTGGCGGAAGGTCTGTTGATGCTCCAGGCTGAGCTGCAAGGGTCCACTCCTCTCTGGTGGCTCACCTGACAGAATCCAGCAAGGTTACATCCATGTTATTTTTTGCCTTGAGGATGATCCTGGACCCTGGCAGGATGAGATTTAAGAGAAACACACGAGGGCATCTAAGCCCTGAACTGAGATAAGCATCTGGCTCAGAACTCAGCACTGGGGGAGCCAAATGCCAGTCAACAGGCATCGGAAGCTGCTGCCCCGGTTCACAAACACAGGCTCTTTCCCAGGAATTGCCTCTGGCCTCTGTCCCTGAGTCCTGTTGGGCTGTCCTGTCGAGAGGGTCAGAAGTAAACTCTGGCTTCTTGTCCCACCAGGACTGAGGTGCTGCCTGTGCCATTATGCCCGGGACTGGCCTCAGCAGCAGCAGTTCACCCTAGCCCTGCCCTCCCCAAACTCTTGGTGGTCTTCTCTTCTAGGCCCAATCAGGGCTTGCCCAAGCTTGGCCCAGACTCAAAACAGCCTGGCCACAGCTCCTAGGGTAGAGAGGAAGCCCAGCCACCCTCCAGCCTAACTGCCTGCAACAGGAAATTCTTCAGCCACTTTCAAAGGCACAGTCACCAGGGGAAGGAATTCTCATGGGGTGAGGCCCAAGGTAGACCAAGGGCTTCCAGGGGATGGAAGAAATGAGTACAGGCCTGGAGCCTGGGGAGAGGGCCACCCACTGCCTGGGGCCTGGCTACAGAGTCCAGAGGGCAAAGGGAGTGGGCCTGCACGGCTCTAAGCCCAGCACCCAGGACAACTGAACCAGTGACCTCTCCCACACTAGTCAGGCTGTGCACAGTCCAGCCTCCAGGGCTTGGGGATAATGTCTCTGACACCAAGCAGGGCTCCAGCCCCAGCTCTGACTTTCATGAACAGCAAGGAGGCACCCCATCTGAGTGCACCCACAGTCCTTGTCCTCGGAGGTGCTTGCCATCTGTGTTGACTTTTCCTATCTGCTGGTGACTAGGATAAAGTCAGCCCACACTCACGCCAAAACAGGGAATCCCAGGACTTTTGTCTGCCTCATGCTTCAGTTCCAGACAGTGGGGGTAGTAGTAGGTAGCAGAGACCCTGTGCTCACCTTTTTGTTAATGTCATTTAACAGGATAACGGTGAGGTCCAGGGTGCCCCGGGGAGGGCGTGAATCTACTCCCTGTCATGGCTCATAGTTAGGGAGGCAGAGTCAGGATGGAATCAGACGGCACCCCGAGAAATTACTCTGTTTATTTCTTTGTCCTCCGCAAGTGTCCCCTCAGTCATGGGGGCAGAAGTGAGCGCACAGGGTCAGACCACACTGACTGTTTTCTGTGCCTCCCTCCCGCCCCGGGCTCTACAAAGGTCCTCCAGTGGGGTCAGTAGGGAGTATCCATGGCAGGGCCTCTCCGTTCTGCCTTCTTCACGACCTCACTTCTCTCTCCTGGAGATCCTCGAAGACTTTTAGTCCTTCTGCCTTCCAGCCCTCTAGGAAACCTGATGAACTTGCTGCTACTGCCCTCTCCCCTGTGAGCCTTGCTGATCATATCAAGTTAGCTCTGAGTTCTCACAGCTGGGGAGAAGAGCGCTGAAGGGAAAACCAGAGAGGAAACAAAGCCAGATGCTACTGGGGGAGGTACACTTCCAGTCTGACATCCCTCCCATAGTAAAGAACGCCTCTTGCCTTTCTCTGTGGGCAGGCTCGAGAGGTCTCTGTGACATGAGTCCAGGCCACAGGACTTCATCAGCTCTGATCCTGGGCTGCTGCGAGCATCCTTGGAGGGGCCGTGCCCAGCATACTGGCCACCTACTCTTTCACCCGGACCATGAGTCTCTGACATGGGAGGGCAGGGAGAGCTCCACTGGGTCTGGGGAGCACATCTCAGCCCTTCCCCCATGCCCAGTTTTCAATCTGATGGGGAACAGCCAAGGAAGATCAGAAGAAAGAAGCTATCAATTCCTGTTTTCTAGAAACTCCCAGAGGCTCATGGGATCACTCGTAGAAGAACGATTGGGATTTGGGCTTTTTGGCAATCTTCTAAGGTTAAACATAAATCTCCTCAACAAGGTCCCTTCACAGGCCCACTTCTAGAAGGTTCCCCCATAACAGAGCCCAAATGCCCATCAAGAGAACGAGTGAGTTGATACTGTGTGTTTTATGAGAAAGGATGACCTACATCGTCCACAACAACAAACACAAGCCTCACGGATACACTGTTGAGTAAGACGCCAGGCACAGGTTCCCCTTGAGAGGCCAAGAGCAGGCAGTCTGCAATGCAGCAGCTGCCTCTTGCCCTGTGGAGGAGGCGTATTTTCTGGGAGCTCACAGAAGTCTGTGGGATGCTGGAAGTGAGTCACGTGTTTGTGTGTGTGGCGTGGTGTACTTGACATATGTAACACTCCATCTGGCTCCACACTGAGATTTGCAAACTTTATTATGTGTTAGTTCTGTCCACCCACAAAAAAGAAGGCAAAAGCATGAGGTCATTTTATATGGTTTGATTTTCTTTCTGATTGTACCACCGGGAAGAAGCTGGCTCGTTCCAGTCTAACCCAAGTCTTGAGGTGGCGCTGCATGAATAGCAATGTCTTCCTCAGTGTCCTGGCGGACTCAAAGGTTGACTTCCTGTATGCGTGTGTGTGTTGCCGTGTGGGCATACAGCACTCTCATACTGTATACATTCAATCAGTTGATAAACTACCAGGGGACAGTACTGTCTCTGTAATTTCCACTAAGCCAGGTGTGGCAGTGCACACCTTTAATCCCAGCACTTGGGAGGAAGAAGTAGGTGGATCTCTGTGAGTTTGAGGCCAGCCTAGATTACAGAGTGAGTTCCAGGACAGTCAGAGTTGTTACGCAGAGAAACCCTACCTCAACAACAACGTATTTCACTTAACACTGCCACCATGAGTGGAGAAATTTACTTACACCAACTCAGTGTATGTCCAGTAGGTGCTAGGCATCACTCTTGGGACTGGGGATCATAGCAATGACACAGAAATCCCCGTGGTGCTCAGGGATGTGGGCCAAGGCTGAAGATGGTGGGTACTGGTGGTTGAAAAGACAGTTACTTCCTGCTCGTACTGTTTGTTGTGAGCGTGCTCCTGGACTCACCGTTTCAGGGGATGGGGAGAAGACAGACACACACACAGCTCTCTCTTCCCGTAATGGCACAACAGTCCACACTTGCAAACACATGTCCCCAGACCAAACAGAGAGAACCTGTAAGATAGCAGGTCACTCAGAGGGCCAATGTGATGAAAGGTGGCTGGGCTACAAAATGGCCAGTGTTGTGTAATGACTACTCTTGGTTGTCAACTTGACACCCCTGAAGAGGAGCTTCAGGTGAAGAATTGTCGCAGTGAGATTGGCCTGTGGACATATCTGTGGGTATCTTCTTAACTGTTGTTTGATATAGGACGGTTCAGCTCGCTGTGGTCAGTGCCATCCCCAAGCAGGTGGTCCTGGGCAGGCCAGCAAAGCACAACCACAGGCAGCATTTCTCCATGGTCTCTGCTGCAGTTCCTGCCTCCTGGTTCCTGCACTGGCTTTCCCCGACGACAGACTGTGTGATTTGTAAGCCAAACAAACCCTTTTCTCCCCCAGTTTGCTTTAGCCAGGGTTTTTACCACACTAGCAGGAAAGCAAAGTACAGCACCTGGTTGTGCCATGGCACGGCAGGCACATCATGAGTTCACACACACACGCACGCACACACACACACACACACACACACTCACACACGCACACACACACAGAGCAGAGGATAAGGAGTACATCACGGCTGGAGCCGAAAAGGTTTTTAATCTGTCCTCCTTGCCTGTTGAGCCCCCTTTATTTTCATTTATGAGATGAGACGGCCCTGCCTACCTCAGACACCCAGTGAACGAACTGAATGAACTGGGCCCGTGTTTGGCAGACCCCAGTGGCTGTGGAATAAATAGTAGTTATTAGGATTACGTGGAGAGATAGAGTGTACACACTCAAAGGAGGCATTCACCCACTTCCCACTCCCGTCTCAAGTATGCTCACCCACTGTCTTAGCTCACAGGCAGCTCTTCAAACTCCTATACCCTCTGCCAAATCAGGGCACACCCCGCCATCCAAACCCAGCTCACCTCCTTCCACAAGCTTTCCAGGAGACTCCGTGGGCTGCTGGCAAGCCTTGCCTCAGACCTCTACACCCCACTACTCCCCGGGTGCAGCCCCACAACCTCATGCCTCAGACATGAGCCAGAGCTTAGCCCAGCTTACAGTACAGGCACTGGCCTTTCCAGATCCCTTCATCTGTGACCTTGCTCCACCATGACGCATTCCTTAATGCTATGTTCTGGCCTTGACTCCAACAACAATCAAATCAACCCTTCGGTACCCCGATCGCAGCTTCAACCCCCTTCCTCCAGGAAGCCCTCCACGACCCCCAAACTGAAGCAGCTGTTATGTGACCTCTCACAATCCGTGACTCCCTTCAAACACCGTGTGCCTTCAGCGGTGAAGCAGCAAGACCTCTTACTCTGGTCGCCGGTGAGACGCCTGTACAGCTAGAATGGCAGGCACACTGTTTCCCTGGAATATTCTCAATGCTCAGCTCCATGTCTGGAACGTAGCAGAAACGCAGCCAATACTTGCTAACATGGTGTGTTCATGTCTTTTGCTTTGTGTTAAACAGATGAAAGGATGCATACAACCTCCACCCACCACACCGAGCTCACAGCAGAGATCCGTGCCCACAGAACACTCTCAGGGGCCAATGAGGACAGACTTAGGGACCTTCTTGTTCCAACTGTGACGTATTCATGTGGTGGTGAGTGATTGAGTGTGTGTATGTGTGCACGCACGCTTGTGCCCGAACACACATGCATGAGGTAAAGCATGTCATTGTCTTTTTCCTCATTTACCTCATATACATGAATATACATACAGAGGTCAACATCAGGTGTCCACATGGTTAAAATCTTTGGGAGGTGCTCTCTGAGACTGAGTTCATTAAATCAGCTTAGGTTGGCTGGCCCGGGCTCTCCAGAGTCCTTCTGTCTCTGCTTCCCCACAAAGCACACCTGGGTTTCTCTGTGTGTCCTGGGAATACCAATGCAGTTTTCATACATGCATGACAAGGGCTTACTGCCTGAGCAATTTCCCCAGCTCCATATTTAATTTATTGTTGTGCTATTTCTTCCTGTGTGCAGCTAAACCATGGTTTCATACACTACAGAGTTCCATCACCTCTTGCCCAAGGAACACATTCCTCTAAAGAGGAAAATGGCCAAGGTTTCTCGCCACGGGTAAAGACAGCATGGCGGCCAGGCCCTCAGCAACCAATGCCCTCTAAATACACCCTGAATTTCTGGGAACGGGAGGAGGGAGTGGGAGGAATCCTTGCAGCATGAGCCCCTGCTCCAGAGCCCACTCCTACCCTTTGAGACCCTCCCTCACCCCTGACAACTGAACCTGAAGGGTGATCCCTCTCCTCTTCAAGGGGTGGACACATTGCTTCTTTTTCTCTGACCTTGGGTCTTCGTTGGTCAAATGGAAACAAAAGAGCCATCGTGTCTGAGTGTCCTGCCTCAGTGGGCTGTCAGTCAACCTGGAAAGTGGGCAGGAGTTGGAGGATTGCCAGGGCATCCCCCTGAGTGGCAAGAAGCCAGGGCCAGAGACAGGGGCCCTGAGGAGGTGTAAAGACTGACAGCTGAGAACTCAGGCCAGCAGATGGGACCCTCTGTCAAGCACTGTGACCTTTGGTGCAGGCTCCATTGCCTAGAGGAGGTGTGAGGTGTTCATGAACGAGCACATGTGTGAAGGGCTAAGAAGACATGGGCCACTGTTGTCGCTTTTCCCCTTTCCCTCACCTGTCACACGTGTACAGGCCCGGAGGGCACAGGGACTGCAAGACTCTGCTCTTTCTGGTTGGAAACCATCAGAATGATGGCGGGGGGGGGGGGGGGGGGGGGGNGGGGGGGGGGGGGGGGGGGGGGGGGAGGATGGTGAACAAACCAAACGTGGCTAAACCTTCAGGAGCTGCTTAAACAAAAGGAGCCTGAGCAGGGGTGAGCGGCTTCTGGATGCAGGTTTCATGGCAGGAAGCCAGGCTGGAAGGGAGAGCAGCGATGAGGGAGAGGAGGGCCGGAGGGAGGAGAGCCTGAAGTCCTGCACTATGGGGCAGCAGGGCCTAGTGACTGTCCCTTCATCGTTAGCTGCTTTGTGGAAACGGGAAGGCCCTGGAGGATGCAACTCTGTGACAAATGTCCAGCAGGCACTGGGCACAAGATACACCAGCACCCTTCCCTGATGCTTTGTCCCATTTGGCTCAAAAAGAAGTCGGGGGGGGGGGGTCTCCAGGCCCGAGCTCACTTCCTTCTCCGCCTTCCTGGTCACAGAACTCCACCCTTGTCTCTACTGGGTCCCTTGAGTAGGCGCAGTATGGGATCTGGGAGCAGTGGGGACCTTTGCATAGGCAAGAAAAATCTCTAAGTAGAACCTGGAGGGTGACGCTCCCCAATCCCTTAGCTATGGGACCCTGGTTGGCTGGAGACAAGAACAATTGTATGTGTGCCATTTAATGCTTTCACCCACCCTGGGAGGCAGATAAGGGGTGTAACACGTCCCCCCCCCACACCAGTCAGGAGAAGGGAACTCTAGGTGGAGCCCAGGGTCTGGAGTCCAAAGTCCCTGTCCAGAGTAGGGGACCATACTTATCAGAAACAAGTAAACAGCAACTAAATTCTGGCACCAGCTTGAATTGAATTTTAGATAAACAAGGAATACTTTTAAGGAATTTATGGATCTCAAATACTATACAGGACGCTGATAATAGAAACCACCCCAGCTTGTCTGAAATTGAAGTCTAGCTTGTGGCCCGTGTCTCTCCAGGCAGCCCGGGCTCTCAGTCGCTCTGTGATACTGTCTCCCAGGACCTGAGCCCTCAGGGGCAGTGGGGAAAGCCAGAAGCTAAGACTGAGCTTCACTGAGCTCCTGGATCAAGCAGAGCCTAGACTGGAAGGTAAGCTGGCCTTTTCCTTCTCCATGAAGTAGGCAAAAGGACCCTACCTGGGGGCTGATTTCATAGGGACCCAGATCTTGATCCTCATCCTCACGGGAGGGGCAACCTCAAGGCCGTGATGTACCTGCCCAAAGTCTGCTTCCTCTACCAGACTCTGGTGCTGGGACCCTGAAGCTCCGGCCCCAAGGCTCCCTGGGCCAAAGGAGTCACCCCAGCTGCTGTGGATGGTATGTGAGAGTGTGGACCGCCATGTCCTTACAGACACTGCCGGCCTCGGGGGCGGGCACAGGGTGGGAAGAGAGGGAGAGTGGGCTGTGGTCACCTGCAAGCCCCAGAGGGGCTGGAGCATCCTGGAAGCAGGAGACTTCATCCTTCCACACTACCTCCAGCCCTTTAGATTGGGACACCCCCCATCTTCGCCCAATGTGAGCTCTCCCCACAAGACCAACACCCCATCTTCTCCCAGTGTGAGCTCTCCCCACAAGACCCACAGACCAGAGATTCATGATGGTTGCCCTGGCCTGGACAAGTTTGGTTCAAACTGCTTCCAGGTGGGAATGTGGAGACTGACCAAGAGGCGAACAATGACCCAGCAGAAGCAGGGCAAGGGCTACTGGGAGTTCAGGAGGAGGCTGAAGGTTACTGTGCCCCACTGTCATTAGACTTGGCTACCTACCTCCTTCCTAGGTGGTCCTCTCTCTGTGGATTGCAGATCTTTCTCTTCCTGGTCCCCTCTCAGTCTTGCCAGCTCCCTAAGTGGCTTCCTGTAATCCTTGTTTTGGCTGGCAGCTGGTGACAGGGTCTTTCAGAAATCCCTTCTGAGAAGAATCTGTGCTCAGAGGACAGATGGGTGGGTCAGGAAGGGGGAGGTAAGGACACCTTCTCATCAGAGTTAGGGAGGAGCACAGAGGGGGGTTATCTAAAATGGAAGCAGGGAGAAAAGGCCTAGGTGGTAAGGACAGAGTGGGGTCCCTCGTGGAAGAAGTGACAAAGAAACTTACTGCACGGGGTATGTCTGTGCCAGAAGGGGAAGCTAAGGGTAGAGAATGTCTGCTCTCCTTAGTGTGGTCCTCAGGGATAAGTGTCTTTTCATTTCTCTCTTTTGAGACCCTCTCTACAGAGTCCTGGGCCTCTCTACATACCTTGGCTGTCCTGAGACTATGTCCATCAGGCTGGCCTCGAACTCACAGAGATCCACCTGCCTCTGCTTCCCAAGTGCCAGGATTAAAGCGGTGTGCCACCATCCTCTGGCTACAGATGACTGTCTTTACAGCAGTGGGAAAGGTTTCCACCTGGCCCTCCTCGAATGGCCCATAGGCTCTGGGAGTGCACCCCACCCCCGTGTGTAGGAACACAGCTCTCAACACAACACCAAAGCAGGGTGAACCTGCCTCAGCCTGCCTCACTCTGCGAGACAGGGGTTCAGCAGGCATGGGTCGGTTTAGAAATCTGGTCATTGTGTAGTGGGCCACCTTTCTCTCCTTCTCATTGACCTTCCCCCCCACCCCATCCCTCGGCACACACACACACACACACACACACCAATGTGGCCGCTGTCTTCACAAGGTCCTCTCTAGCTCCCAGAGGCCTGGCTGTACCTCTGTGTCCTCCAGCTCCACCCACTCTTCCAGCCCAGCCCAGGTGCTCACCTCCCCGAAGCCCTTTGGGTCCTGGCCTCCAGAGTCCAGCCTGTGCTGGGTGCTGGGCAGGGCTGTGCTGGGCAGGGACAAGGGCGTGTCTCCTGTTTACTTTTTCCTGGGACATAAACAAGCCTCCTTGTCCTGGCTTCTACCACCTTCTTATTTTTTAATCAGTATGACTGTTGGGTAAGTTCTCCCACGGACAGTCACGCTGGATGAGAGCCATTGGCATGCGACACACTTCCTGCACACAGCCTGTTGGGGTGGCCGCGGTGTCTTTTAACGCTTCTTCCTTAATTTGGTTGGATACAGTATCATTTTTTCGCCTAATTCTATCATACAGGATTGCATAAGCCACTGCTTTGCAAGCATGTAATGTACAAAAGGACCCTCCCCTACCCCCCTCCCAGCTCCACGTTAGCTGTTGTGCCGTAAGTGCACGGAGACTCTGTGTGTCAGGCCCACACCTGAGAGAAGGCCAGTTGTCTCTCTGAGACTGGCCTAACTCATGCACACAGTAGGATCCTCTCTAGTTGTATCCATTCCTGCAAAGGACTTAACTTAAAGGGCTGAAGAACAAAACCAAACCCGGCTTGAGTAAGTACATTCCCCTATCCACCCTCTGTTGCTGGACACCCAGGTTGGCCCATACTCAGCTGTAGTGGACAGCCCTGTAGTAGACACTGGTGTCCTTCTGATTCTTTAGGGTAAATCCCCAAACCACCTTCCATCTCAAAAGGGAGGGATGCTGGCTGCACAGCAAAGGCAATGGGGGTTCTGCCTCATGCTGTGTAGCCCCGCCCTCCTCCTCAGGGCTGCCTCTCACACAGCCCCAGCTTCCCAGGCTTTCAGTTTGCCTGGGCGTGGGGGTGGGGGCTCCTTCTATAGACTTCCTGATGGGGTGGAGCTCAGGCTCAGCCTTGGCCTTGGTCCTGTCACACACGGCTCACATCCTAGCCCAGACCTCTGGCTTGTACACTCTGTTCCTGCTTGATCCTGCCAGCAGAGCCTGACATCTCACTCGGCAGAATCTCTCCAGCACCCACAGCCTACTCTTCTTCCCGTCCCCACTGAAGGATGCTCCCTCCTCCCAATCCTTCACCCCCTCTCGTCCATTCCCACTGAAGGGTGCTCAGTGCTCCCCCTCTTCCCATCCCCACTGAAGGGTGCTCCCTCCTCTCACTGGTCCATAGCCAAAAGTCATCAAGGTCTTCTTAGACTCCGTATTCTAAGGGACTATTCTAAATCTAGTCCATCCAGAGGGACTGTTCCCTCAGCAATACCCAAGTCCTCTCTGCTCCAGCTGCCACTTACCCAGCTTCTCTTCCGTTGTCCTTCCCGCTCTAGCTCCTGCTCCCTTTGTTCCGCAGACACACAGGCTTCTCCTCTCCCTTTTAGTCTCTGCCTGGATGTGTGTCCTGAGAACCCACAAGGGCAAGTCCGCCCTGACTGCCCTGTCACTAACTCTCAGCCAGACCCACCTAGATCCGCCTTGTTCTGCTCTGGCTTGCCTTTAGGACCTAATTTGCTCCTTCTTGAGGCCTTTATTTACAGCCTCCCAACTGCACTAGAAGTAACCCGCGGTCATGGTCTTCGTCCGAAGCATCCAGCACACAGAAAGTCCCCCAATAAACATTGACTGAATGGAGAACCAGGCCTTTCCTTCCTCTTCTCACCTCTCTGTCCTGGAGCATAGGAGACTGTCCAGGTGGACATGCTGTGTTTTCTTAGCCCAGTGACCTGGGAAGATGGAAAGGAAAGGTTTAAAAAGCCAGGAAGCTGCTCTGGGAAGCTTGGTTCACCTCACTAACAAAAATAAAAGCTGCCCAGATTGGGCTGAGCTCTGTGGGCCTCGCTGTGACTTTGGCATGGGGTGGATGCCTCTCTTATTCACTGCCCCCCTGTACCAGATACGAGAGGCCCAACAGAGCTTATCCAGCCACACCCATCCCATCCTGCCCACACCCCCACCCTGCAGCACCCCACCTTCTGCCCCAAACAGTTTCCTCCCAGTCACTTCCCTGCTGCTTCTCCAAACATCTGCAGGAGCCTCCACTCACACACATCAAAGAACGCCTGCTCTGATCTGAGCCAGTATGGGCCACTTAAGTAGCCCCAGACAGACAGACAGAAAGAGAAACAGGCAGGCAGACAGGAACTGCTCTGGAGGCTGTGGGCTCCCAGCAAATCCCAGCTCCTCTCAAGTGGAGGGTAAGTCTCCCGGCTCCCAGGATGCTCACTGGGCAGAGAAATGCTGCTGCCTTTGGTAGGGATTGGGCCACTGCATCTCATCCCCTGGCTGCTCAGTGAAGGAATCCTCACAAGGAATCCATCCATCCTGGGCCACCTTGTTGGTGTGAGGGTGGGGCCTCCAGAGCTGCTGCAGATTCCTGCCTCCGAGTGGCAGACAGAGGCACATGGCTAGGAACGACCTAAGCTACCCTAAGTTCATACTGAGAAACTAATGGCATTTGTTAGCTTAAAACACCAGTTAGCATTCTAGAAATCTGTGCGACTCATCTGTGAAACCCCTGTAGAGCGTGCATGTGTGTGTGTGTGCATGTGTGTGTGCGCGCGTGTGCACCTACGTGTGCATGTGTGTGATGGAGTGGCAGTCAAGCAATTCTGGGCCCCACCAGCCCTGGGTCCAACAGAGAACCCTGGAAAGATACACACTCACTTTCTGTTCAGGATTTGTCCCCTCCCTTTTATCACATACGGTGGCTAGGAATGTCACAATGTTGCCACCTCCTGATCCCCAGCACCAGGACCTATTGCCAGTGAGCAGTAAGGGTGGCATGCTGCGTATGGACGCCTTCATCTCTGCCGCTGGGCATAGCATTGCCATCTTGTTAACCTAAGACGCCGTGGAACTCTACTTGTTGCTGTCTGGGTTGACACATCCATGCGTCAACAGTCAACACTCACTCCCAAATGTCCAAAAACAAACAAACAAACAACAGATGAGTTCTCTGCTGCTGCACACCAGGGCGAAGGCACCCTCCCTCTGCACGGCCTGGCTCCACAATCCTGCTTGTCTTGTCTCCAGCTGCAGTTCCCTGCTGAGCTACATACCTTTATATACATACATTCATACATGCATACATACACAGTACATGCATACACACATGTATACACATATACGTACATGCATACATACACACATACATACATACATAACTGAATTTACAGTTCCCATGGAACAGACTAGAATCCCGAAGCTTTGATATCTCCAGAGGATTACTCCGACACCTGAATCTCTTTCTTTCCTCTACTTCATTGGAAGCTGCTTTTAACAAATGCCTTTTTAAATTACAGAGCTGTTCCCCAAAACATAGCCTGGGCACATGTTAAGGAATGGCTTCTGCATCATCATGACAGCCCCGGGTCTAGCTTTGCATTGAATTGTATGTGAGTTGCTAGCTTCCTGGCTCGCCGGTGACCAACCCAGTGTGCTTAGCTCTTTGTGACTTCCATGTTCCTTCAATAGGAACCTGCTGGGCATGTTCCACGCCAGGCACTTTCCTAGGGCACAGAAAGTGAACTGATCAAGAGTTTAACCTGGTGTGTGGGAAGGCCAGAAGGTAAATGGTCTAATTCAGCTCGTTTCAACTGTTTACGAGATAAATGAGGCAGGGTAAGGACAGAGGCCAACAGTGTGAATTCTCTGTGGATCACACTAAACTTCCCTTGTTGGCTCACCCATCACCTTCCACTGAACCCTAGCCAGAAGGTGTGATGCCCTACCCACCCACGTGAGCTCTGCCTTTCTCTGAGAGGACACCCGGGACAGACATGGTAGAGAGCCACACAGGTGTGAGGGCAGGGGTGATTTATCCTTTTCCCCACCAACTATGTATTCAGACACTAGAGGGGCAGCTAGAAAGCTTGACTGGAGTACTGAGTTCAGGACTCCCTCATTAAATGCAAGCTCTGGGAACACTGGCCACTTCCCACGGGGCGATTCAGCTAGTGCTTCAGAGAAGGTGAAGTCTCTGGCTTGCTTTCCTCCTCTCTCTTGGTTTGGGAGTGGGGCTTGTAGGTCCTGACTCAGATTGCCCTCACAGTGAGTTCATACACAGATGAGAATGCAGAAAGCAGTGAAAGTTAATCACAGCGGTGCCAGGCACAGAAGGCTGGGTTACCCATCTCTGGAAGGAAGAACTACCAGCCTTTAGGCTGCCATGCTAAATGGCAGTCCCATGTCCCATGGGGAGACTGCGTGTGTTGGACAGAGAACAGCGACACAATCTGAGTTTAAACATCTCCGGTCCAGGCACCTAGTGTGCGAGTTAAGACTGCTCCGGAGGATTTCATCCCAGGGTCACCGCAGTCATCCAAGCTGTCTGACCTTCTAGGCTGGGGCCAGAGACACTGTGGATGGATCACGGATAAGGCATCCTTCCTGTGCCATGCCATCTCCAAGTTCCTAACCATAGTGGGCTGTCTACAGTCTGTGTCATGTTGATGAGGATCAGGTCAGAGCATCCCTCAGGAAGGGACGGCTGGGCTTAGAGTGGAGGGGTTAGAAAGCAGGGCAACTGGAGAAGAGCGTTTCAAAGGGGTCAGCATATCCCAAGGCCTCTGGCAGGAGAAGCCTGACACCCAGAACCATTCAATAAAGAAAGGTTTCTCAAGTACAGAGGTGCTTAATAGAGACTTAAATTAAAAAAAAAAAAAAAAAAACACTAGAAGGGCTAGGTAACAAAATTCAGCCTAGCAGGGCAGTGGTGGCACAATCCCAGCACTCTGGAGGCAGAGGTAGGAGGATCTCTGTGAGTTGGAGGCCAGCCTGGTCTACAAGAGCTAGTTCCAAGACAGCTAAGACTGTTACACAGAGAAACCCTGTCTCGAAAAACCAAACCAAACAAACAAACAAATAAACAAAAAAAGTCAGCTGAGCCGTGTCTACATTTTAACTTGGAAGTAGCCAGAGCACAGGGAAGTCCTGAGACTCAGAGAGAAGGGACACACTCCTCTGTGGCCCTCTGGGGCTGAGGTTCATGCCGGCCCTGTCTGGGCAGAGAAAACCACACCATTTCTGTTTCTCTTCTGCTTCCAGCCGTCTGAGAAGCGTTGGTCGGTTGTGGAATCTTGCCCAAAATCTTACCAGAATAAAAAAAAAACGCTTTTAGGAAACACAGCCCCCGGGCTGTTTATGGTGGAAATCAGACAAGGAACAAGGATGTCACCAACTGACCATCCAGAGGCTCAGCATCCTCGGCCTTCCCTTCCTAGGCCACCCCCTCCCCGAGTTAGTGGGCTTGTCCCCCACATCCCCTGCCACTCATCCCCCGGTTATTAGATATGTCACTTCCTGTCTTATTTTTGTTCCCTGCTGCTATGATTAAAAACTTAGCCCAAAGCAACTGTCAGCTCACAGTTCCAGGTACAGTGCTTCATAGTGGAAAAGTCACAGCGGCAACAGCTGTGGGCGGGGTGTGGGGAGCTGTGGTGGGCACGGGTCATCAGGGAAGTCAGGAACAGAAAACAAAGAATGCGTGCCTAGCTCTGCCAGCTCCTTCTTTCCTTTCTACACACTCCTGGTCCCAGTCAAGGAATGCCACCTCCCACACTGGGGCGCATCTTCCCCACCTCAGTTACACAATCAAGATCACACCACTTACCACCACCTCCTGCACAGGGCAGGCCCCAAGGCTCTGGCTCCCAAGAGAGTCCAGATTTTGTCAAGTTGACAGTCAGCACTAACCAGCACACTCCCAGAATCCCTCCGGCCGGCATGCCTACCTTCCCAGGTCATTCACTCTGCATCCTTAGCTCCAGCAGTCCTCCAGGCTCTCAAGATATCCCCTTCTCTTCCCTTCCCCCATCCCTCCTCACCCAGGTTAGAAGTCACCTCATTCATCTGATAACCCTCTGGCGTAGCTCTAATTCTGCTGTCCTTTCTTGTCTCATTCTTCCGTGGGGGTGGGAGGGAGAGGCCAAATTTGCTTAAATCTAGGTCTTTATTTCACACCCGCTCCCACATAGCATCTAGTGGCTAACCACCCTCATTTTAACCTGACAGTCAACCCTCTGATTAGAAACCAGAAATTGGCCTCCACAATGGGAGGGGTAAACAGGAGGGAGGATCTCATTTAGTGAAAGGAAGTTCACGGCTGGTTGAGATGGGTCCCGAATGCGTTGCCAGCCTTGGAGTCGAGTTTTAGGGGTCATATGTTATGAGGTAGGGAACAGAGGTGGATCCTAAGCATTGATGAAGTCAAAGCTTGGTGACCACACATAGCATGATAGTGTCTGTCCATTGCCTCAGTGGGCCATTTAGACCCCAGGGTCTGAGTTCCTATTCTAAATGGAATCGAAGGTTCTAGGCTAGCAGCCAGGCAGAGCGGTTAAGATGGCCCAGAAGTCAGTGTTTTGACAATGGTGTGGCTTCATTCTAGGTTGAGACCCTCTTTGCCCCGCTCTATCTGCCTGTGTAGACTCTGCCTCTTGTGTTGGGATCTCCTGAGGGCAGTACTCTGACGTCCTCACTTCTCTGTCACACTAGTCTCAGGGTCCTACACATCTTGTTCCTTCTACCTGGAAAATCACCTCCTCCCAATGCCATGCTATTATTAATTATTATTATTATATTATTATTATTGTGGGTGAGTCTATGAATATGCTATGACGTAGTAAGGAGGTCAGAGGACAGCTTGTGAGACTCAGTTCTATCCCCAGCTACAGCCCTATTGCCCTATTTTTACGGGGGGGGGCAGGCTCTTTGGTTCATAAATTCCCATTCTTGGCTCCCCTTTCTGCCTTGGCCCCATTCCATTCCATCAGCCTTCCCTCAGGTCTCCACAAAGCAGGCCTTCTGGAGGTCACTTGATAATAATCAGTTCCCCACCCCACCCCCTCACAGGGTTTTTAAACCATTTGGTCCTTGTCCCTGGAGACTTTTTCCTCCCGGGTCCCATACTCTCCTGGCTTACCTCCTTCCTCTGTGGCTTCTGGTTCTTGGTGTCTTAGACCAGTCCTCATCTATCTTCCTGACCCCCAACCATGCTGAAGAGGCCAAGAGCTCAAGTTCCTCAGCTCATCTTCTCCCTCTTCCCAAAAGGCTCACTGAGGTTGGCAGCATTGATTTCAAGCGACGGTTGCAGCCAGATCCAGGGCTTATGATGCCTCTGCTGGCTGGTAGCTAGCTGTATTTCCAGCCAGTGAGGCCCCTAGACTCCAACTCCAGCATCCAACTGCCTGGTAAGCTGTCTCCCTCCCACCACCGGGAACATCCAGTGGCCACATGGAATTTGTAATCTGCCGGGTGCTACATTTTCCTTGAACCCCACTTCTGAAGTCTTCCTATTTCTGCAAGGACCAAGACCCCCTCTTTGTAGTTAGGGGCAAAAAAGTGCAATGCCACATCTAACTCCTCCATGTCCCTCACAGCCCTAGTAGGTCTTTAGGAAACTGAGATCTCTACCTACCAGGTAAGTCTGGAGTTGGCCTTCTCTCTAGCCGAGCCCCAAACTGGCCTGAGCCTCCACTCTCCTCTCCTGCAGGTCACCAACCCGGATGCTCACCTGTGTTCTGCTCCCCCCAAAACAGTGAGGGTGCGTTTAAATTTTAAATAAGTGTGGGAGCTTGTCTTCACTGGGTTGAGAACCCTCCAGTCCGCAGAGGGAGAGCCAGCCTGTGAGCACCTGGCACCTCTCCTGTCCCCGCCCTCCTCCCTGTTTGGGCACAGTGGCCTCCTGTCATTCCTGGCCTCTCCCTCCAGTGCGGCTCTCCTCAGATCCTGACAGGTCTGTGCTCCAGGGGAACATTACTAATGAGGTTCCTTTGTCCACCCCTTCATTTTGCTTCCCTCCTGACCACTCCAGGCCATCTTTCTGTGTAAATTGTGCCCATCTCTCTCTCCTAGAACGTAATACATAAGGACAAGGGCTTCTCCTGGAGAATCTTCAGGACCCAGAGTGATACCCAGTTCAGGCAAGCGTATTTTCTGCTGTGTTCATTCAGTGACAGGGGTGGGGGTGGGGTGGAGGTGTGGGCAGGAGCCAGGCCAGCAGGCCTTGTCAGTCTTGCTCCAGCTCTGGAGGAGGGTTGACGCCTCCGCCTCCACGTGTTTGGAAAAGCTCACCTGGCTGGGCGGGTGTGGGGAGGTGAAGACCGGACATTCTACTACAGTGGTTACTCTGGCCTTAATGGACTGGCCGGTGGAGAAGTCTAAAGCTTTGTTTTCTGGAAAGTTTTCTCCCTCTTAGGAGGAGGGTTGGGAGGGGCTCCTGGACCAAGGAGATCCCTACCTTTGTGCAACACTCGGTTCCCCATGGGCTGTAATTAAGGGTAATCAGATCTGAGCTCTGAGTCAAGTCCTGCAACAAAGCCTACCCAGGTCGCAGGGTGCTGCCTCTCTCCGAGCATCTTCTGCAGGAACTGGCCCCACCATGCAGGGGCCTGCCCTTCTGCATGCCTCAGAGAGCTTCTGAACACGGAAGTCCCTCCCTCCACCCCTTCTCCTCTCTCTAACCTGGACTCATTTCAGTAGCAATCGAGACCAAGAAAGGGCATGGCCCTTCTCCATGGCCATGATGGAAGGAGAGGAGACACTCAGGCCTGGGGAGGACAGTGCCTGTGTGGATCACAGGTCACCCATAGGTGCTCTTGAAATGGAGCCCCCAGGGGCCACCAGCATCAGCCCTGGAGTTCAGGGTCCTAAGCTGCCCCTCGCTCCCACTCAGCACTCCAAACAAGGGCCAGAGTAAGCACGCAGCACTCCCTCGCCCTGCTGGGTCCCTCACATTCCCTTTGCCTTCTGCACATTCCTTGAGGGTTCTAGTAGCTGCTGTAGGAACAGTAAGACCATTTAGACTAACCTGGCAAGTCAAGACAAGGTAGAAACACCTTTCAAGGGCCCCTCCATTTGGCACAGCTGGGACTTTCTTTGCTGAGAGTAATAAAATTAATTTCCACTTCAGCCAACACTCATCTATTAACTCAGCTAAGAGACAAGGGAATCATAGTTATCGAGGAAGAGTGTTGCACACCTGGGCACTCAAGGGTTACAATTCTTTCCCCTTTCTCACAGGCTGTAAGGCGGTGCTCCTGAGAGTAATGCCCACCCAGGACCTGCCTGGTACCCCTGCCATGCATGCACCACCTCACAAAGCCTGCCCGGGGCAGAGGCAACTGGGACTATGATGCCACTAGCCACAGCTAACAGGCAACCTAGGTTAGTATGTGTGGAGGTACTGTAGACAAAAGAGACTCCCAGGACACAGCTCCCAGACAGAATCTGTCCTTAATGTGTGGACCCCAGCCCAGCAGCTCACCCATGCACTCTCTTTGCTCTTGACCACGTTTCTCTTTCCCTAGTTCCTGCTCATGGGAGACTAAAGACAGTGAACTGGAATCATTGGCCAGTGGGTTCACTGATGTGAGGAGGAAAATGCCTTTTGGAGGGAGGAAGAAGAAGAGTATGGAGCAGAAAGGTGCGAGTGGCTGAGCTCCTTCTGCTGGTTGTCCAGTCTTAGCTGGACCGGCACTGGGGAAAGAGCCCTAGCACCTGAGCGTGGACTAAGAAGGACATGGACCCCAGCTTTCCCTAGCACCTGAGCATGGACTAAGAAGGACGTGGACATGGACCCCAGCTTTCCCTAGCACCTGAACAGGGACTAAGAAGGACGTGGATGTGGACCCCAGCTTTCCCTAGCACCTGAGCGTGGACTAAGAAGGACGTGGATGTGGACCCCAGCTTTCCCTAGCACCTGAACAGGGACTAAGAAGGTCGTGGACATGGACCCAGTTTTCTCTGTGATGACCATGCTTTGCAAATAGTCCTGTGCATGTGTGGACCCAAACAACAATGGGTCAAAAACATTCATAAAAGGTAAAAAACCCTCTGTGCCCAAAAGACCAGAGAGATGTCTTAGTGGTTAAGAACCCTGACTGCTCTTCTGGAAGACCTGAGTTCAGTCCCCAACACCTACATCAGGAGGCTCACAACTACTTGTAACTCCAGTTTCAGGGGACCGAAAATCCTCTTCTGATTTCCAAAGGTATCTGCATGTGTATGAATGAGCATTCTCTCTCTCTCTCTCTCTCTCTCTCTCTCTCTCTCTCTCTCTCTCTCTCACACACACACACACACACACACAGAGGAATATTTTTAAAAAATTAAAAAAAATTAACATGATGAAACTATACAGAGAATTTGAAGAAAATCACAGGAGAGAAAGAGAGAATATTCATTGAAGAGGAGCCATTGGTGCTCAGTAAACACAATCCCTGGACTGGTATGCAGATATATGCAGATTCAAACAAAGCCGCAATGCCACACACATTTTTGGGTGAAAGTCTTTACATTCGCCAGTATGGAGTTTTTGAGAGTTTTCATGCATAGATGTGGGGATTTAGCTGGCACTTTGTAGGGCAATTTGGCAGGTGCCTTGATGACATTTGCTGGGGGTATTTGGGAGTGAAGAGCTAGGCCCCCCTCAGTAGCCCTCAGTAGGACCCTCAACAAGTAAACTTCCCTGCAGAAGGCACTGTGCAGCAGTGGCAGGTGGAGCCAGAGGCCCTTGGACAGCACGCTGCTCATGACAAAGTCAGATGCAGAGACTGAGTCTGGAAACAGCTTCTGAGAGACAACAGCTAACAATCACATCAACAGGGAAAGGAACACAAAAATCCAAACAGGCTACACTTTCAAGTGTCAAAATATGTGATAAAAATTAATTTACGGGGCTGGAGAGATGGCTCGGAGGTTAAGAGCACTGGCTGCTCTTCCAGAGGTCCTGAGTTCAGTTCTTATGAAGTACATGGAGGCTCACAACCATCTGTAATGAGATCTGGTACCTCTTCTGTCATGCAGGCAGAATACTGTGTACATATAAATAAATAAGTCTTTAAAAAATTAATTTACACCTTCCAATCCCAGAGTGGAGACCACCATGGCTACGCTGATCTGAACTCAGTGGGGCAAGAGCAGGCGGTTGAGAGCAGGTTTTAGCGCCTAAAGGGACTTCTCTGGGTTGTGAGCAGAGCAGACTTGGTGAAGGTTCATCCAGCCAGGCTTGTCCTCCAACTTCTGTAATCTTGTGAGCTGGGGAAGGAAGACCGTATGAAATCCTCCACTTCATGTCTTCCGGGAGGGCCACACAGGGCTCTGCCTGGCAACAAACGACCCGGCAAACAACCTCTGAAGGTCTGGTTTTAGTGAGTAGATGTTTTAGGAGGTTGCGAATCTGTGTGCTGTGGAGGTGAGAAGAAAACCTGGAGGAGTCACTTCTGCCCGTGAGTTCAGGGCACTGAACTCAGGTCACCAGGCTTCACTTCTCCCTGTGGGTTTGGGGCAGTGGACTCGGGTCATCAGGTTTGGCAAATCTGCTGAGCCATCTCTCTGGCTCTCTTGCCACATTTAAAACAAATATTTTATCCATCTGCAAATGAAATGCCTGAAGGATGACACAGAGCGACTATAATATCCTAAAGTCCAACGGGAATGACACCAGGCCCTTCGCTTAGGGACAGGAATCAGAAGTGAATCAAACTCAATTAGTTTATCCGATATGGCCCCACCCCACCTCCACCTACTTCCTCTGATAGCCCACGCTGTGATCCTGGATTCTCAGGGCCACAGGTTCACCAACAGCTGATGAAAATGAGACTATGGTCAGAGTAGTCATGGCCGGCTGGTCCATTGCCATGAGAGGGCTCAAGAGGGCCAAACCCACCCCAGCGCTAGCTCCCTGAACTACTTCCATGAGCCAGCATGGTGTGTGTGAACCACACACCTCCAGCCCCTGGCTGGAACTCAGTCTCTAAAGATGCCTTGCTCAGGGTTACATAACTCATACGCTCCAGAGCTAGTCTCTCGTTCCAAAGGCTCTGTTTCTCTGCATTCAGTAGGCTCTGTTTTTGCAGGGAGCCCTCTAGACCTATGGATCCAATGGTTGCTCACAGCTCCAAGAGTCTGGGCGTGGAGATACTGACAGCTCTGAGAAATGGCTGCTTGGGCCCTAGACGACCCAGAGCTGGAACTGGCCACCATTGGCTTGACTCTCTACCTCAGAGCTGGGCTGAGTTATCACTGTCTCCATTATTACGTAACAGATCAGAACGCTGCAGAGCCAGCCCAGCTCCTCAGGGTGGCTTGGGCCTGTGCTGGTGACCCAACAAAGGCATGGTGGCTTTTGCACAGAGTGAGATTTATAGAGGGATTGGTTGGTTTTTGTTTGTTTTTTGAGAGAGAAGGATGGTATTTTTATTCTAGATGCTTATTAAAACTGCCCTAAACTTTCCGATGCTATCAATTGGATGAAGTTGCTCAATAGAATTTTATTCATTTGAACAAGAAAAACAATACTCATAGATCCATACATGGATGAGTACATACATACTTTATATAATTGCTAGATGTAGGCTGACCCCGTGTGTCATCATTGAACAATCAAGTGCTCTAAGAACTAACTTACTGAAGAGATGGCTCAGGGGTACAGGTGCAGGCCCCCAAGTCTGAAGACCCAAGTTTAATCCCTGTGTCCATGTGGTAGAAGGGAGAACTGACTGTCTTGTCCTCTGACCTCCAATCATGCACCACGGCGTGGCGTGTGTGTGTGTGTGTGTGTGTGTGTGTGTGTGTGTGTGTGCTGTTTACACAAATAAATACAACGAGAAATGACAGACCTACTTAAATACTCGGCAGTCATCTACTATATACATGGTGTATAGCACGGGAGCTTGTGCTTTGCTTTAAAAGATGAGGTAAGAAAAGGCTTCAGGTCGCTCCACGTACACTCTTCTCTGCAAACGCACACAAGGTGAGACTCCTCCTGCCGAGACCCAGGAGTCTGTGTTGGATGAAATCAGCACCCATCGTTGCCCTTCTGCATGTGGAATTTTGGACAAATGCCCATGTTCCTGTCTAAAAATTGAACAAAGTAGCCAGTGTTCTCGGACATCATCGAGGAACAGATTTGCAGACTCGGTATTTACTTCTTGTTGCTCTTTAACTTTTATTACAAGTGGGTGTTCTTTGGGAGGCCTCTCTGGAATATTATTGAGAAGTCAGATAGCACGTCAGACTCTAAGGCACAGCCACCTGGCAGAGCACACTGTAATCCTAGTGGTGGTGAGGCTGAGCCATGAGGATCCAGGTTGGAATGGCACCAACAGAAAAGACTCCGGTCACTGCTCGAAGGGAAGGAAATGAAATATTTGTGGCACTTCAGTGAAAGTAGTAATTTCATTCATCACCTCAGGGTCTCTTACCAGAAAAGGCCAGACAGGGGCACCCATCCAGTCTGAGGAGAGGATGGCCTCGTGCCTCGTGTTTGCTGGCTTGTGCTGTCTTCGTCTCTGATGCATGAATGTACCCCGTACTTCTCCAGAGTGTCTGCATTTCCTGGGAGCCACCATTTGGCCTCCAGGCTCCCTCCTTTGTTCAACACCTCGCTGGGCTGCGACTGTGAGAGATTCCTGGATGGGGGAAGCGTGAAAACAGTGCGCCTCCCTGAACGAAGGATCACTGTTGATGCTAGAACTTAGATTGTGTCCACGGGATGAGTAGTAACAAACGGGGCAGTGGTGGCGCATGCCTTTAATCCCCGCACTCGGGAGGCAGAGGCAGGCAGATCCCTGTGAGTTCAAGGCCAGTCTGGTCTACAGAGCGAGTTCCAGGACAGGCTCTAAAGCTACAGAGAAACCCTATCTCAAGAAACCAAAAAAAAAAAAAAAAAAACCAAATAAATAATAAAATAAAATAAAAACAACAAAAACTTCTTAGCAAAATTAATGGACACCCAAGCAAGGTTCCCAGCACCTACACCATCCCTGAAGTGTTTATCAACGAAATGAATGGAATTAGACGAGTTTATGCTTACTTGTCTCACAGTGGAGGACTGAGCTGCAAACACCCGTGTCTAGTCCTGTTCATGTTGCCAGAATTTATCCAACCAACTATCTGCTTCCTCGTTCACACCCAGAAAGTACTGATCCCAAAGCCCAGTCTTCTCAGGAGCCCTGCAGTAGAGACACTTTATACTGCAGGTGATCAAGCCATCATGGTGTCCCCCCCAACAGAGGCACAGAATCAGAATCCTAACATGGCCTGAGGATGAGGAGCCGGCCCAAAGAGGAAAGCCAAATGCCCATGGTTGTGGTCACTGCAAGAAGAAACAAGGTTCGGGACCAAAGCCCCTGGGTATCCAGCCGGCACCCTGCACTGTCCCAGGCCACTGACTTAGGTCATCACCGAAAGGCCTGTCGGGATGTCATCATGTCCAAGTAGGTTCTTCACAAAGGTCATCCTGGGGCTTCCAGCCACAGGCCTGTGGGCAGCATGTACTCATATGCCATTATATCACCTCACCACCCATCCTTCAATGGCCTACAGAGATTGCTGCAATTGTCTTTCTTGCTTTGAGGCTCAGTATTATTGCTCCAAAGGCAGCAAACTCCTCCCCCCCACCCCGCTCCTTCTACCCCTAGACCAGCCTTCAGATTACTAGGTAAATACCTGCTATTCCTGATGGTATGGTTACCCAGTCACCATGGGGAAAACACACACACACACACACACACACACACACGCATGCGCGCGCGCGAGAGAGGTTTGACAAAGTAAAGAAGAGGATTATGGTTGAGTAAGACCGAGGCTCACAGAAGGTGTCCATTAAAGGCCTTAAGGGTCTGTAATAGGGCTTAGGACATGAGAGAAAGGGGGAAAGAGGGAGAAGGAAAAAAAGGGAAAAGCAAGAAATGACCAGAATAAACACAGCTAATATTTAACACTTAAGTGCTGGGTACTGTCCAGAATGCCTTTTCATGATCACCAGGTCAACTCTGAGATGAGTGTTATTATTACCCTGATTTCAGATGAGGAGACAAAGACAGTGAGTCTAGGACTCAGACCCAAGCCAGGCAGCTTCCACGCGAAACACTTGGCTGTTCTGTGGAATGTGGAGAGAGCCCACGGCTCTCACCAGGGTTTGACCAGCTTGGGCAGGACACTGCGTAGATGAACACTGGTGTCTCTCTCCGCTTGCTGGGTGTTTGAAGGGTCCTCCTTCTCTCAGCCCCAGTTCCTAAACTCGAGTTAATAACATCATTAGAAGGGTGTAGCTGTGTGAATGGGAGGGGAAGTGTAGTTGCTTTTCTTATGCTTTGGGGGGCTTACCACCCAGCTTCCAAATCAATACACAGAAAATACAGAGATGTATTCTTCTTATGAATGCATGGCCTTAGCTTGGCTTGTTTCTAGCCAGTATTTCTGATTTAAGTTATCCTGATTACCTTTTGCCTCTGTTTTTTTTGTTTGTTTGTTTGTTTGTTTTTGTGGCTCTATATATCTTTCTTTCCTTCTTACTCTATGGCTGGCTGTGTGCTTGTGTAGCTGGTCTCTGGAGTCCTCTCTCCTTCCTTTCTCATTCCCCAAGCTTCTTTTCCCTGATTTCTCCTCCTATTTATTCTCTCTGCCTGGCAGCCCTGCCTCTATCCCCCTCTATTCCCCTCTACCGTATCTATTGGCCGTTCAGCTCTTTATTAGATCAATGAGGTGTTTTAGGCAGGCACAATAACACAGCTTTACAGAGTTAAACAAATGCGACATAAAAGAATACAACACAGCTTTGCATCATTAAACAAATGTTCCTCAGCATGAAAGAATGTAACACATGCTGGGCCGTGGTGGCGCACACCTTTAATCCCAGCACTCAGGAGGCAGAGGCAGGTGGACCTCTGTGAGTTCGAGGCCAGCCTGGTCTACAGAGGGAGTTCCAGGACAGGCTCCACAGCTACACAGAAAAACCCTGTCTCTCAGGGAACCCTGACTGCTCTTCGGGCTGATGAGGAAGGGGGAGTTGTTTGGGGGAGGGGGAGGGAAATGGGAGGCGGTGGCGGGGAGGAGGCAGAAATCTTTAATAAATAAATAAATAATAATAAAAAGTTTTAAATAACTAAACACAATGTATTCCTTAAAGGAGGAGAGCATACCACAAGGTTACAGCAGTTTTAGGCATAAAATGTGGGGGGAATAAAATGTACTTCTGGAACAGGGATACATCTCAGTGTTTTGTTCAGCTTGTGAGGTGCTGTCTGCTCAATCCTCAGCACCACAAATAACAAACCAGATTTCCTTGTGCATGACGCTATCAACACACACATTATCCTTAAAAGTGTGTTGCAGGCCCGTAGATCTTCTGTACCAAGTAGTCTACAAACCTGTTCAATAACCTAAACACTTTCATCTCTGTTTATGCCCCTATAACTGCTCCCTTGCTTGTACTCCCTTGTTTGCCATTATGCCTTAAGGGAAAATTGTCTCTGAGTATCAAGAGTTAATATGCATGAAGAACATAAGAACAGTTGACCCATATGAACACTCAATAAATATTCAGAACTACTTGTAAAGGAGAGTCTGCCCTTATCTCCATTAAAAAGTTGAAAAGAAAATAAAAAAGAAAAAGAAAAACCCTGTCTCAAAGAACCAAAAAACCCCAAACAAAAAAAGAACGTAACACAGCTTCAGCTAACATCCCACAACGAGGGAGGGGGGAGTGGAAACGGTGCAGAAGAAAGGTCGCTTAGGGCCGGGGACGGGGAGGCTGGGAGAGGTCTGGGTGGTTACTCCAGCGGGCTCTTATTGTAACAGGAGTTAGTCTGAACTTTCACCCGACCTCTTTCTTACCCATAAGCTCAGTGACGTGAGAAAAACCACACCTAGGGTTAAAGAAAGCCGTCTCTTCATATTGCACAGCAGCCCCAGGCTCGTCTTCCTCAGAGTCCAGATTCAATGGAAGCTGTAACAGAAGTTCTGTCAGCACTCAGTGCATCCAGCCCTTTCTGATAAAATCCTGTCTACGAGTCGGGCCGTACTTCAACTCCAGTGAGTCTTTGTAAATACAAAAGCGACTGAGCTACACTGTAGTGTCTATGTGCTCGTTTGTTCGACCTTTCTTATTGCTGCCAGAACTTTAGTGGCTTAAGAGAAGATGATTTAGGGCTCGAAATGTAGCTTAGTTGGTACCTTGCTGAGCATGCAGGAGTCTGGAACTCAGTCCCCAGCACTGCATACACCAGGCATGGCGGTGCGTGTTCAAAATCCCAGCACCGGAGGTGGAGGTGGGAGAATCCAAAGAACAAAAGTCATCCTCAGCTAGAGTTTGCTCAACATCAGCTTGGCAAGAAAGAAACGGGGGGAGGGGAGAGGGGAAGAGACGCAGGAAGGAAAGAAAGAAGGAAAGGAAGGAGGGAGGGAGGGAGGGAGGGAGGGAGGGAGGGAGGAAGGAAGGAAGGAAGGAAGGAAGGAAGGAAGGAAGGAAGGAAAATTTAACCATTTTCCCACTCCAGAGCCACAAGTTCAAAGGTCTGATCTTGAAGGTGCAAGCTGAACCGTATCCCTTCTGGTGAGGAAACAGAAGGAGAGCGAGCCTGCCACAGTGTCCAGTGAGGAAACGGAAGGAGAGCGAGCCTGCCACAGTGTCCAGTGGTTCTGTCCTTTGCCTTTTCCACCTGCTGAAGCCTTTTGTTTCTTGTTTGTGTTTCTTTGGCTCATGCCCCCTTCCTTCTTTTTCAAGGTGGCCATAAACACCTTCTCACTTAAGCTCCTGCCGTGGCCTCTCAGCCATCCATCACTAGCTGTGACTGGCTCTCTGCCTCTTCTTTCAGGAGCCTTATGATGACGTTGGGTCCATATCAGCTCTACCCCGATCTTTGCTCTCCCGATTGGCCCCATGCTGACAGCTGCAGAGGATCTGGACAGAGCCCACAGGGCCTAGGGATGCAGACAAGCACTGCTTTAGGGAACCACGGTGGGCCTTATTTTCTAGCTCATTGACTGCTGATAGGGTATAGATTCAAGATTAGTAAGTATTGTCTCATCACATCACCCCAGAGAAACCTAAAGCCCAACACAAGAGCCCAGAACAGGTATCTCCAAGTTACCTTTGTTCCACGCTATGAAAAATTCTAGTATATTTAGCCTAATATTGTCCTTGGCATTTCTGCCATTAGAAAAGAAATTTTGGCCAGTTGGCCCGTCATATGTTTTAAGACTATTCAATTCTGTATCTTGAAAGATGCTGAGGTTTGAACTCCTTTTACATTGCTGGAACCCCACTTTTACTCTCTACTTGAGGGGAGCTAGCCAGGGTCTCCACAACGCAGACAGCCGCACCTGCTTTTTCTCTCAGATCCTTTTTTTTTTTTTTTTTTTTTTTTTTGAACAGCATTTGGCTACATGAACCTGTGGCTACCCTTTATCAGGATTATAAACCCAGAAATCCAGTTGAGACCTTCAGTTTGACTCTCCAGATATGTGAGCACTGTTTCTTGGTGAATTGAAGTTTGTGCAAGGAGAGATCAGAAGAGATACGGTGGGCCAGACCTCTCTATCTTCCCAGGTACAATGTCACCTCCTTAGGGGATGTCAGCAGAGGAAGTGTCCTGTCAGTGGGCAGGAGGGAGGGAACCCCAGAAGTTTAGACTACTAACTCAACACCCAGGATGGATAACGGGAGCACAAACGATCTGCTTACTCATTTGTCAAAAGGTGTTCTGTGTCTCCCTGCCTGCATGCACCCGCTACCTCTGCTCCTCACCCAAGCACCCTGGGTTCAACATCACCCCCAGGCTACATAAGCCACAGTGTCCCTCGTTCCAGCTGAAGCACCATGTGGAACAGTACTCGGCCACTCGTTGAGTGAAAACGCTGCCAGTTTTAATCCATGATGCTGGATTAAAACCAAGATTCTTAATCCAAAAAAAAAAAAAGTTATTCCTTTCTCCCACATAAATCAAAATAAAAAAAAAAACTGACACTAAGCCACAACTTTATAAAGTGTAATTCAGAGCAGAAGGTTCTGGTTTAAATCCAGTGGTTACTTGGACTTTTAAAATAAATATCAAGTGATTTAAAAACGTTTTCCCCCGTTTTTTGGGGGGTGGGGAGTGGCCATGCTTTCTTGGTGTGTCTCAGTTGACTTTGCTGTCAACCTCGTTGGACAGAACCACAAAGAACTCTTCATTTTGAACTTTTAGGTAGGGGATGGGAAGAAAGCTGCCTCCCGTCCAGCCTCTGGCTAGGTCTGGCTCCATCAGTGGGTGAGGGTTTTTGTTTTCTTTTGATTGTTTTTTAACGTTTTCAGAGAAGCACAAAGAGTAGATTATGGCCGGTCTGCAAGAACTGGAATATACTTGACAAGTACCAAGAGCTCAGTGCATCTGTTAACTATTAAAGAATCTTTCCTAGCCTGCCCGCCATCCTGAAAGCGTCATTCAAACACCTGTCAATACCTACAGCAGCCCTAGTCCTTGGAAATATCCCAAGGAAATAAAGATAAGGTAAACAGGCCTGACCTCAGCTTGCAGTCTAGAAACAGGTTCTTAAGCAAATGCCTGTGTCATAAACGGCGGACTGAAGGCAGGTATGACGGTAGCAGAAACAGGTACTGATCCTGGAGGTACGGAAACACCTGCTGTTAAAATTGCTTTCTTCCATGTGCTCACCTATTTCAAAAATGACACTCGTGTTCAGCTGTGTGTCGCATGCCCACAGGGTTGGCTGGGGGAAGCTGGGGGAAGGTGTTTTGGAATATCCTGGCTGCCTCAGACGGCAATTTCTCCCCGACAGGACTAGATGGGAGGTTGGCCAGCAGCGATTCTAAGACAGCGCCGACTGAGCTATACGTTCCAAGGTCAGCCAGTTACTAGGGTGTTAGTGTGTGAGCAGAGTGGAGCCACCTGAGGCACAGGTGGGCGTGGGTGAAACTGGCTTCACCCGGCTTCCTTTCCGCATCAAGCGCAGTCCTCTTTTGACTTTATCCATTCAAAAATTAGGTTTGGGAGGCTGGAGGGACGCCTTAGTGGCTGAAAGCATCACCCGCACTTCTGAACAACCTGAGTTTGCTTCCTACTCCAGCTGTATGGGCTTTGACCCCCTCTTCTGGCCTCCACAGACCACGTGTGGCATACACCATTTTCTTAAAATTAAAAATAGGGGGTCTTAAGAGACGGCTCAGCAGTTAAGCACACTTGCTACTCTTTCAGAGAGCCCAGGTTCAAATCCCAGAACCCACACATCTGACCACCTGTAATCCCAGTTCCAGAGGATCCAATGACCTTTTGACCCAAGGGCACCAGGCACACATGGTACACAAACATGCAAACTAACTCAACACACATAAAATACTAATCTTAAGAACAAACTCGCCGGTATGACATCACCCGTCACCATCTCTCTCTCAACTCCGCTCAGTATCCTAATCTGTCATCTTCTGCCTTCAACCCTGTTCCACCTTAAACCATCTTCTCTGATCATATCCACCTTTTTTGGAACACCTTCTGTACTTAGCCGTCCCCTCGTGCCTCGACTTGTAAACCATTGTCTCCCAGATGCAAGTTCTTGAAGCTTTCCCTCCAATCATCTGTACTGCCCTGAAGTGAACTCACCGAGGTGCCTTTTAGTTTTAGGTGTCGTATAAAGTATTCTCATTTGTAACTTTAAAACTAAAGACTGTAAATTACCCTGAGCAGCAGGCTAACTGTGAAGTGATATCCTACAAGCTTGTGCTTAAAACCATTTTCACAGCCTTACCGGCCCAGCAGTGAGTGATGAGCCCTTTCTGTTCCTATGACAAGCTTTGATCATTTGTCTTCCACACTACTGTCCCAACTGTGTGCTGGTAAAATCTGTGCTAGAGCCCATTTCTCCTTTACCCACCACAGCATAAAACAAAGTAGATATTAAAATTCGTTTATTTTTTCTACTTAACTTTTAATAAATGAGAAGAAACACAGTAGTCTTGTCTCATATAGAACATTTATAATACAGAACAATCCATAAAGCCTCGTGGTGAGGTAGGAACAGCTTTGGAAATAACACAGTCATAACACACAGAAATTAGGGAAAATGTCCTGCACTTGTTCTGTCTGTACTGGCGCTCAACACGCTGAGAGCCACATCAACCGCACTGTTGGCCCAGAGGACAGGTGGCAGCAGACACACCCACATGAGAACACCAGAGAATCAGACACACTGACACTCCACTGTGCTGTTTCAAGGCAGACCCCATCACGGCAATCCATGACTTTTTATATAACCACATATTAATTCTATGTCACATTCGCCTCAGCATCTTTTTGCCAGACGCTGAACCTTAATATTTTTGGTTTAAAAGTTTAAATTGATTAATATACTAAAGGCTCTTGTGTCAGTGAAAATGACTGCTAAATATTCCAGAGCTTGTTAGTAAGACAAAATAGCATGACCATATACACATACACACATGTATATATGCAGTGCTGTATCAAAATAGTGAGATTACAGTCGCATTTCCCAGTCCGTGAAGCATAGGACAGTTCCCATCCCAGAGACAACAAAAGCCTTCCACCTCCCCAAGACCTCTTAACACTGTTTTATTTCTTAACTGAAACGCAGTATTAAAATATTTTCTATTGTAGAATCACACTCCATATCTGTGTATGACTACCTTAAGACAGCAGCTTAATGACATTTATTGTTCAAATGGTATCTGCTTGTAAAACAGCAAAAACATTCAAAACCAGTTTACATGCCAAATACTCCACATTAGGTTGCGTCCTTTCCCTCAGAACTTTCCTGAACTCAAAACAGAATGCTGACAACACACACACACAGAGCTTCCTGTGACTTTCCAAATTACACATCTTAGGTTAAAGCCATTCGGCATCTTGCTTCTTTTGAATGTGAAAACACAGTAAAATATCTGAGGGCTGTTTTTCATGTTCTAGCGTGTACTTCTACAACGTAGATACCACCCAGAAAAGAATTACTCCTACAAGTTAAAAGCTGACCGTGGAAAATGAAATCCGTTCTTCCAAGGCACACGTGGCTTGGAAGGATTCCTGGTTGAGTGCAATTGGGGAGCATGCAGCACCTTCTCACTCAGCTCCAGATGACAGACAGGTCCACCCTGGCCTTGCCCAAACACAGGACCAGGAGAGCAGCGAAAGGAAGCTATTTGGAAAAGACACTCAAGTCCCATAACACTTAAATATAAAAACATGTCTTTTTTTTCTTAAAGATAATGCTAATATAGCTAAAAATGGGTTAGAAAGTGCACTGTAAAGAAATAAATAATTCTCTAAAACTCTGAGGTGAGTGGGTGCCCATGTTTTGCTATGATAAACACTTTTCAAGAAAAAAAAAAAAAAGCCTATGGTACTTTTTACACAGAAGCCACTTAACCTAAAAGCACTTCTGTAAAACAGATCAGCTCTTGTTCCGATTCCTGGGGCACCTTCGACACAAACCCACCCAGAGTGTTTCTGAAGAACACTGGCTGGATGTCACTCACTCTGACCAGTTCCCCTGGTGCGTCACAGCGGACACCACTCAAACCTGTGCGGTGCCAGTCAGGAGTGTGCTCCAGACAACTACCTCCAGTTCTCTCATCCTCACCCAGAGATCGCTCCAGTTCATGTTTAAAAGAAAAGGAAAAAAGCAAAGTTTTGCAAAATTCAAAGTAACCACCTGTCAAGGGGTTGGATCACATACTAATGAAGCATTATGCGGGCTGCTGATTGGCCCAGAGCAGTAAATGTGAACTTACAAACTACGTTCCTAAAATGAAATTTCTCAGCAGAAAATGCAGCTGTTATAAGCAGGCCCGTTGCCAGCAACAGGCTCTTTACACTCAGGGAAAGACCATCCCTTCAAAAGTAACTGTCATACACTAACACTTCCATTTTCAGATTATTAAGCAATGAATTCATATTTCAAATCCCAAAAGTTTAACTTTCCCAAAAGTAGTCAGCTATAAAAGTTATTGAAGTAGTCAGAGTACTCTGTCCCTAGAAAAATAGAGCTATCACAACTAATATTAATAGTCACTCTCTCGAAAACAAAAAAAAAATCTACATTCTCTTCACAAAGCATGAACCTTTCTCTATCAAGGAAAATATAACTTAAGTATCTTCAGATGTGTGCGTGGATTTGAAATCTGTGGCGAAGTGCAGCCGTGAGTGACTTCCTGGTGCAAACAAAGGACAGCGTCTTACAGCAGCACCGGCGGAAAACCGAGCATGTCCAGACAGGTGGCTCAGAGACCGGAGGCTTTCTTAGTAACCTGCGTCCTACAATGTCCAAACTGCAGGAACTGTCCGATTTCTTCCTTTCAAGTCATGGCTCTTGGCAGAAGCAGACTGCGCTTGCTGTGCCTGAAAGAGGCCAAATGCGTCTAACCAGTCACTAGGAAAGGTTTTTAAGACACAATTTGCGATTAACAGCTGCAGTTGACAAAGACCAAGTCTTCAGTCTCAAAAATATTCATGCATTTTGAAACTTTTAGGCAAACACTGCTAATACCAGTTGGTCTCTGAAAGAAAGCCACGCTGGCACACACGTGTGGAGCAGCTTTGGTGAGACTAAAACCACCTGATTAATATGTAATCTCCATATTAACATACAATAGCCTACCTGGTTGTCTTCCTCCCCTGCTCGCTTGCTCCACTATATGTAAACTCTAATTCATTTTGTGAATTATCTGTTTACTAGATTATCACTCAGCAGTAGAGAATACAAAATAGTAAGTACTCTTATTTCCTGCTAATAATCATGAGTCACTCAGAAAACATGCTGCCATTATGCTATGTTTATGATCTCAAAGGGCAAGTAGCTACCCCTAAACATCAGTGGAGACAAGCTGGATTGCCTGAAAGGTCTCGCCATCACAATCCTAACCATGTATAACAATGGGGGAAAGAAAAGCAGAAAAATTCCAGTAACAATTTTATTTATCCCCCTAAATCTTACCATGGGAAATCTGGGAATCAAATGTCATTATGTCATATAAGGTTTATACTTACTTTAAACAACAATGTAACATAGTGTCAAACTGGCTTTCAAACGTGCTACAGCATCGCTGCACTGGGCACTAGTAGTCACTAGGCTGTGATGGAGAACATTCATTCTACTACGCAGTTCCATTATGTTCTTACAAAAATAGAATTAAACTCTGCGACCAGACAAGGACTTCAATTACACTACTTGGCAAACTTAGTATTTCAATGGAGTCTATTTTCTCTTGCAGTTTAAAAGCAAAGTCAAATAGCACATCCTTTTCAAGACTCACAAAGATGATTCGGGCTGCTTTTTTGGCACGTTTTTAATCTCTATCACCACAGCAGGAAGGCTGCCTTCAGCTTTAGTCCTCCTGGGCTTCTTCTCTAGGTTTTCACTGAGTTCTAAACAGGAAATGCTAACTGTTGGGGCCTTTTCTGCATCTTTTACAGACTGGGTTTGTGGCCGGGTCCCACAGCATTGCTTCAGAGCGCACTGAGTTCTGCAGGCAAGTTCACACTGGACTACTTTAGACCCTACGCTAGCAAACTCAGGCTGGATGGTAGTAGCGTGAATTCCGTGGTTGTGAAAAACGTCTTTAATGGTCTTGGCCACCTGCATGTACGAAGCTGGGTCCTCACACTTTATGTGAGCGGTGGCGATAATTCTGCTCCCGGCCAGCTGCCAGACGTGTAACTCGTGGACTTCCTCCACGCCATCCACGGCTCGCAGCTCCTTCACCAGATGCCGGATATCAATTTGCTTGGGAACAGTTTGTAGAAGGATGAGAGCAGATTCCTTGAGCAGCGGGTAAGTTGTGTAAAGAAGTATACAAACCATGATAACGCATAGAGTTGGGTCTAAGTAGAGCACCCAGCATGGGCCGGCCTCTAGGATGGGGGCCTGCGTGCCGTTGATCATCTCCATGGACGACTTGCAGGGGTCACGGAAGCATGGGTTTATACAGAAGCTGTTTTCGGAACAACCCTTCCACAGGAAGTAAAAGAGCGATGCGTTCACGACGACGATCACAGAGCCCAAGGCGTCACCAAGGACGTGCAGAAACACCCCTCGCATGTTCAGCTGCGCCGCTTTGTTGTCTTCCGACTCCAGAGAGTCTTCAGGCTCCGGGATAAGGTTCCCATTTACTTGTACATCCACTGGATCCTCGCTTCTGGGTTTTTCTGGCTCTACAACAAACAATAAACTTTTAATTAAACACATTTAAACTGTTCAGATAAACATCTTGCCTAGAAGTGAAGAAGTTGAAACTTTTTCTCAAAAAGCACATTAAAAGTATGCTGGGAACAATGCATAATGAGGGGACCTCTGGGTACTGCCAGGCCACAACCATAGGGGAGGACCAGAGACTGTGTCATTAGGGTATTGTTCTTCATTTCCTTCCCACCCTCGCCCCTGCCCCTGACTACTGGTTGGTGTCCTGGAAACATTGTGCTTCACTTTTCTGACACATACAAAAGAGAAACAAAATTTAGGGCTTTCAGTTCAGCACAGCTGAGGATAAGTCCTCTAACACAAACGATCTGATGGGAACCTCTGGGAAGCCAGCGGCACTAGGCAGACTGCTTAATAAAGGTGGCTTTAGACTTTAGCGTTTATCATTTATGTTCTATATAGCGTCTTGGTAGAGGGGGTTTACAAACTGACAAATCAACAACCTGGGGATAGCTTTAATCCCAATACTTGGGAGGCAGAGGCAGGAGGATCTCCACGAGTTCCAGGCCAGCCTGGTCTACAAAGGGAGTTCCAGGACAGCCAGAGCTGTTACACAGAGAAATCCTGTCTCAGAAAGAAAAAAAAAACCCAAGCAAACAAAAAACACAACCTGTAGCTACCAATAAGGCTGGAACTCAATAATCACTAAATTATCTAAAAGACTGACTCAGGGCTGGGTGGTGGCTCACAGCTTTAATCCCAACACTTGGGAGGCAGAGGCAGGAGGATCTCTTGTGGCTCCAAGCCAAACTGGTCTACAAAGAGAGTTCCAGGACAGCCAGAGCTGCTACACAGAGAAACCCTAACTCGGAAAAACAAAACAAAAGTTCAAGTCCGACAGCACACCTAAGTAGTTTCACTTTGTTCGGAAGGAAAGAAAACCTTTCCCACGCACCACCGGGACTCCACCGCGCACTGGAGAAGTTACCCCGCCTCTCAGAGGGATTGAAACTTGAAACGGCATGAAAAGCGGCAACCAAAATGTTATCATCCAGCTTGGGGCGATGCTGGCTTGGTTCTTTCTCGTTTCTTTCCAACACTCTCACCTTTCACATTTCCACCAGCAGCACATGGACTCAAGATGAAGACTGTTCATCAAAACCACGAGGGAACTACATCCCCGTCAGGTCTAACACCATTCCGCCAAACCCTGAACGCCGAACGTGCAACGTGCCCTGGCAGGTCCCTAACCTGTGATTTTCCCGGATTAGGTGGTCAGTTCGGGGAAGCACACACCGCGGCTCACAAAGGCCGCCTTTCACCAGGGCCCACACACCCTCCACCCATCATTATCAAACTTGTTCAGTGGGCACGGAACCACCGCCGCGCACCCGGGCGCGGGGCGTGGCACCCAGCTCGGGCGCCAGGGGGCGCCAGTCCCCGACCCCGGCGGCGCTCGCTCACCTGCCGGGTCCGCCTTGAGCCCGTTGGAATTGCTGGTGTTGGCCACCAGCGTGTTGGTCTCCTCCTGGTCCGGCGCCCGTCCCGGCGGCGCGCTCGCCTCGCCCCCTGCTCGGCCCGCCTTGCGCGCGCCCTTGGCGAGGTGGCCGTGGCCGTGGCCGTGCGAGTGGCCGTGGCCTGCGCCCTGGCCCTCGCCGCTGTGGTGGTGGAATAGGCAGAGCCCCAGCAGGTTGACCAGCAGCCCCGCCACGCCGACGCCCAGCACCACGAGCGGCTGCTGCATCTCGTGCGGCTCGATGAAGCGCTCGACGGCCTCCAGCAGGATGGCGAAGCACAGTCCCGTCAGGAAGATGGCGTTCACCAGAGCGCCCATCACCTCGGCGCGGATCCAGCCGAACGTGTTCTTCTGCGTGGCGTGGGTCCTGCGGGCGAAGCGCTCGGCCACCAGCGCCACCACGAGCGCCAGCACGTCCGACAGCATGTGGAAGGAGTCGGACAGCATGGCGAGCGACGCGGTCACCCGGCTCACCACCACCTCCAGCACCATGAACATGAAGGTCAGCAGCAGCATGCACAGCAGCCGGCCGCGGTTGCGGCCCCAGCAGCCCATGGCGGCGGCGGCGGCGGCCTGAGGCGCGGCGCAGAAGCGGGCGGGAGCGGCGCTGTGGGGAAACCGCCGGCCGCGCAGCGACTCAAGCGCCGGCGCTCGGCGGGACCGGGACCAGCGAGGCGGAGGGCGCGGGCGCGGGAGGGCGACTGCGAGCCGAGGGGCGGCTGAGCATCGGTCCGAGGCGCTCGGGAGACGGCGTCCGCGGCGAATGAGCTCGACCCGGCGGCGGCCGCCGTCTTAACCCCCCCGCCTTTGCAGACGGTTTACAAAAAAACTTTGCTTTGCACTCGGAACCCCCGTTTTCACACGGACCCGAGCGTGACAAGGCCCCGGTGCCCCGCCCCCCTGCCCGGCTCGCTCTCTCATTGGCCAAGTCGGCCTCACGACAACCGCGCCGTCCCGCCTCTCCGCGGCCTCTATTGGCTGGCGCGGCGGAGGGGAGGGAGGGGGCGGGGCGAGGCCGCGGGAGCTGCGGGCGGGGCTTGTGCACTGGGGAGCCGGGCGTGGGCCGGGGGGCCGCGGCCGGGTGCAGCGGCGGGCCGGGCGGTGCGGGGGAGGGTGGGGGAGGGTGGGCGCGGGCCGCGTGCAGCGGAGGGCAGGCGGCAGGGCGGCGGCGCCAAGCCCTGGGGCGCAGCGAGCGGTTCCCGCTTCCCGCGCTGCGGATTCCGGGCTGCGGTTCTGCGCGCCGGCCCGGCCTCCCTAGACTTTGATCCTGCCATCCCGGCGCACGTGGGGGCGGCTGGGTGACAGGTCGGCGCCCGGGAGGGGCGGGGAGTGCGGGCTGTACGGGCTGTGCGGGTCGACGGGGGCGCGGCCGAGCGGGGAGCTGAGCTGGGGACTGGCTTGCTAGCGGCCCGACCCCAGCTTCGGGATCAGTTTCCATCCAGCGGGTCATCCGCAGGGCCACCTCCCCGAGGGAACCGTGTGAAGTCAGGCCTGCCTGTCACTGCCTCTCTAAGGTGTGGGGTGCAGACTTGGGGCAGGAGCCTGCTGCGTGACTTGGGCAGGTCATCTAATCTCGCTACACCTGTTTCTTCATCAATAGAGAGAAGGATTGGGCAAGTGGAACGCTTCTGCCTCCTTCTAGCTAAAATTCCAAGGCTCTGTGATTTCACACTATTTATAGGCTACAAACCTCCGAACCCTTGTGTGGGCTGCTTGGAGGGGGAGGGGCGGCCAGAATACAAAAGAAAGGTGGCTGCGAGAAGTCACGGACCAAACACCCTTGCTGAGTTGGGCTAAAACTCATTGGAGTTGGCTCTCAAAGTGAGATCAGTGGATGTGAGCATTTCTCTGTGGTTAAAAGGCCCCCAGAGTGGTGGCTAGAATCATCAGCGGCCTCAGCTGGGCTACCACACCCTGGGAGGGACTCCCTAGGTGCTAGCCATTGCATTGAGATGTGCTTGGCCTGTTGCTCTTTTGCATGAAAAATTCTACTTTTTGGCTTTTGAGAGGGTTTCTCTGTGTAACCCTCGCTGTCATGGAACTCACTCTGTAGATCAGGCTGGCCTGGAACTCCCAAGAGATCTGCCTGTTTCTGCCTCCCTCGTGCTGGCATTAAAGGCATGAACCACCAGTGCCTGGCAATAATTCTTATTCCAAGATTGTCTTTCATTTGTACGTGACGTTCTCATCCCCGCACGTGCGTCCTCATCTCAGTCTCGCTGAAAAGGCTAGCATGAGAAAGGCTTCCAACATCGCAAGAGAAGAAATGGCAGAATTTGGTGGTTGACTGGTTATTGGAAAGCAGAGCTAAAGCGGGAATTAACACAGTTAAGTTTTGAAACCGGCAAGGGAAACGCTGCCCTAAATGGTATTGTGTTGAATAGGAATGGGACCAGAAGCTGTCTTCAAGGGGAAAATGCTGTGTTCCACTCTGAGACGCTGAGCTTGAAGTATATCCTGTACCATAGTGGTGTTTGGGTTGGTGGGTATGGGACTCCACACACTTAAGTGGGAAACACAGCTTCAAACTCTCTTCCAGCCTGCCTATATAATAGCTTAAATTGGAGGCCACTTACAGTTAAGGTATCCTTATGTTCCTGGTCAGTTGGGGACCATTTGGCTTCCTACTGTGGCCCTTTATTGACAGATTCCATTAAAGCAGTGGCTCTCAACCTTCCTCATAAAATGATTTTCATTGCTACTTCATAACTCATTATGCTACTGTTATGAATCATAATGTAAATATCCATGTTTCCTGAGGTCTTAGACCCCTGTGAAAGGGTCATTTGATCCCCCCCGGGGTCGCAACCCACGGATTGAGAACCGCTGCTTTAAAAAGGCATTGATAGGCGAAGCAGAAATACTGGGTAAATGTGTAAGGCAGGCTTGCCCTGCCCACAGGGCCTTGCCACCTTAGGAGCTAAACAGATCAATTGGAAGATGTGTAAAGCCATCTTTTCAGACCGTAGCCCCATCTGAGGTGCTTCCCTGGTTCCCACTTATGCCTTTTGCCAGTGGGCTTTATTCCCTCATCCCCTGGTAGGGGGCGGAGCAGCACAGTTCCAAGGTGTGGAGAAGTCACAAAGGGCAGCCAGCCTCAGAATGGCACAGGGTGGGGACCTGTGATTGCCCAACAGGAGCAAAGGCCCTGGGTCCCTTAGAGCACAAAGCTGCAGGACTATTGTCAGACTTATCTTTTCCTTTATCCTCTTGCTTTTGGGACAGGATCTCACTGTGTAACCCTAGCTGCTCTGGCACTCACAGAGACCTGCTTTCTGTGTCTCCAGTGTTTGTGTTTTTGTGCTTCCAATGTTTGGGATTAAAAGGTGTTCACATCCACTACCAGCCTCCCCCCCTTGTGTGGACAAAATAACTGGTAGTTTGACTCAAGATGGGTTTTTTGTTTTTGATTTTGAGTTTTGTCCCCCCCCCCCCTCGTTTCCACAAGTAGCCCTAGAAACTGAAGAAACTTAGGTTTCTTCTTGTTTGGTTTTTGTACTTGAGACAGGATCTCACTGTGTAGCCCAGGTTGGCCTTGAACTCACCAGTCCTCACTATGGTCCAGAAGCTGAACCACACCCAATGCTCAGTCTCAAAGGAAAACTCAAAGGAAATCAGATTGTTTATTTTGTGTCTTTTGGAAAGGCTTGAGTAGTTACTAAATACTGAGCTGAGGTATCTAGCAACAATGTGAGTGCCAAGGTTTGATATTTGTGTAGCTGCCCCAGAGGAATAAGCAACAGAACAAAGCATAGACTAGAAACAATGCGGCCATAAAGCTCGGGAATAGCACAAAAGGTCCCAGTGGTCCAAGGGAAACATATAAAGAAACCTGGTGCGGGAAGCCTATTGGGGCAGAGGGGAAGCCCAGCAATGTAGAAGAGAGACCTGCCTGGCCATGGCTGGGAGGGTCCACTTTTGTCTTCCTTGGTGGACCTGAAGGACCTTGGTGAGGCTAGCATCAGAGATACTAAAATTGATACCAAGTTCTACAGTCATGGTAAGAAGTTAAGGCATCGGTACCCACACAATGCTTGGAGCTCAGACCTGTTAGCCCAGCCACTGTGGGGGCTGAGTCAAGAGTTGGCCTGCCTGGACTACAGAGTGAGTTTGAAACCAGCCTGAGCAATTTAGCAAGATTCTGTCAACAGTGAAGAGAGAAGTAGGGACGTAGCTTGATGGTACGCTGTTTGCCTAGAGTGCGGGAGGCTCTTGTCTCCAGCACCACAGAAAAAGCATTTGTGAAATTTTATTACGTATGTCTGCAGAGGTCTTTCCCTGCCAAGCCAATTCCTCCACCTCTGTGTTTTAGGTGCTGTGTTACAGCAGAAATAGGCGAAGGCTCAGGTCATTTTGTGGTTTAGACTTGGAATGATCGTCCTTCTCTGGTCATGGTGGTTTTTTTGAGACATGCTTGACATACAGTCCAAGCTAGCCTTGAATTTATGATCCTCCTGCCTCAGCCTCCCAAGTGGTGAGATTGCAAGCACTAATCACCACATTTGGCTTCTTCTGTAGTCTTTTTTACTCTCCAGGTTGGGAGGTCTCAAAGTACAAAGGATGTGTTTTTTTTAAAAAAAAATTAAATTTATCCGGCATGGTGGTTCAAGGCCAGCCCTGAACATATGTCCCCTCCTCAAATTAAAACAATAAAGTGTCCTTTAGAGGAAGGTGGGACGTACGGGCCCAGTCTGCAGCACTGCATACACTTAGCTTGGTAGCACAGGCCTCTAACCCTGGAGTTAGAGAGCTGGGGAAGCAGCAGGATCAGAAGTGCAGTCATCCTTAACTACAGCTTGTGTTTGAGGCCAGCCTAGGCTATATGAGATCCTGCCCTCCCCCCCAAAGAAAGGCAGAAACATGTCCTTTATGGAGATGACTCTGGCCAAAGGATGATACTGGTCCTAAGTCCTGAGGAGCTCCTGTTTGTTTTTGAACAAGTTACTCAGCATCTCTGAACCTTCCTTGCCAAGTCTCTTGGCTGAGGGATTATGAGAAAGATGATCTTTAGGACTGAGATGCTGGGGACGAACCCTTGGGCCTCCTGTATACTAGGGAAGTGCTGGACCACTGATCTACAGTGTAGTGAGACAGATGCTTACTACATTCCCCAGACAGGTCTTGAACCTGTGAACCTTCCACCTCAACTCTTCTAAGTAGCTGGGATTTTAGACCTGTGCCACCTGGTCTGGCAAGGTAGCTTCTTTATCAGAGTTAAGAGATGAGGAAGAGCAAACAAAGTGACCTGATTTAGGCTACTTTTCCTTTGGGTCCCTGTGAGCCCAGCACTGAGTTCTCAATTGGTATATTCACAAACTACCCCACTTTCAAGGACAGGTCGCCAGCCAGCTCTCCAGCCAGCGCTCTTGGCTGCAGTGGGCTCCTGGACCACAGCCTTCTGCTTCTCTTCTGGTGAAAGACTGCTTGGGAGGCCAGAACTGGTCTTGGGAGGGGGACCTTCTGTGGAGGGCAGCCTACCCAGCCTCTTCCAGGTCATGACAGTCCCCCGCAGTGCCTGCAGAAATGTCACCTTTCTGCTTCCAGGCTGTGGCCGCCAGAGTGATCCTTCAAAACCAAGACCTGGGACCGTGCACGGTGGCACATGCCTTCAAACCCAGCACTCAGGAGGGCCAAGGCAGGTAGATTTTAGTGAGTTGGAGGCCAGCCTGGTCTATAGAGAGAGTTCCAGGCCAGCCAAGGCTACATAGAGAGACATCGTCTCAAACAAAAACTAAAACAAAACCCAGTTCTGGTCACCAAAACCACTTATCCTCCACCCCCGTCATCACAGCAGAGGACACCCAGATTAGTACCCAATGGCCCTGCCGTCCCCATCAGCCCTGGGTCCAGCCTTGCCCACTGCCGTACATCAGCCTGTGCATATACTGTTCTTTCTCCTGGACGCTCCTCCACCCCTCTCCCTGAATGAATCTTTTTTTTTTTTTTTTTTTTTGGTTTTTCGAGACAGGGTTTCTCTGTAGCTTTGGTGCCTGTCCTGGAACTAGCTCTGTAGACCAGGCTGGCCTCGAACTCCCAGAGATCGGCCTGCCTCTGCCTCCCGAGTGCTGGGATTAAAGGCGTGCGCCACCACCGCCCAGCCTGAATAAATCTTTCTCATCCTTAGCTTCCAGCTGCAGGGTCACTTCCGAGCCTCCGACCAGGTCATTACTGGAGCACAGCGCTTGGTGCCCAGCCCCCTTAACTGTGCATGGCAAGGTGCAGCTGAACATTAAGCTAAAGACTTGAGGGGGAGGGGACGGAGTCTGATGGTACATGCATAATAGCACGGCTATGTCATGACCAGGCCTGGCGCCATCAGTCACTGCGATGGAAACAGGAGGGCCGGAAGTTGAGAGGTTGAAAGTCATCCTTAGCTATAGTTCAAGGCCAGCCCGGGCTACGTGAGACCCTGTCTTTAGCCCTACTGTTGCGCTCCAGCCCCTCGCTGTAGGATCTCCACAGCTTCTCTGCAGGGTTTTTGTTTAGATTCACAAGGACACAGAATTGTGAGGCAGAATCTGCAGGCGGTGGGTGGAGAGTCCATGCAGCTAAGAAATTGGTTTATGACCCCACAGGATGTGGGGCTCTATTGGCGTGAAGCAGCGTTTAAACTTCACACCTTCCCTGGGGCAGCAGCAAGCTGGTCTGGAGCTCGAGGCCCACATGAAGCCCTACAGACTCCATCGTCTCCTCCGCTCCTCTCTGTCGCTGTCTCATTGAGCCTTTTGTTAATTTGTAATTACTAAAAGCACTAAGGGGAGGTGGCCTACTTGTGAGTGACACCTCTCTTTAACAGGTCACTCCAAGATCTGATTCTCTAGCGGTGTGTTCCAAAATCGGGTCCTATTCGCACGCAGTTCTGAAGGGCAAATCAGCAGGGTGCTCTGCCCCTTCAGTGTACCTCGACTTGTGACTGCCTGGGTGTCTCGTGAAGGACTTGGCGAAGGCACTGTCACCTCGGACCTGAAGGTCCTCAGTGGGGCCTGGGAGCCTGCGTTTCCACATCCTGGTGTCTATAATTGTGTCCCTAGACTTTGTAAACTCAATTGTACTGTGTTCCCACCTGTAGCCACCCTGTAGTCCTCAAGTAATTCTTCTGCCTCGGCCTCCCAAGTAGCCAGGACGACATCTTCCTGCCACTGTATCCTACACATAAGCTTCCTTGTGATCCTAAAAGGAAGATGCTTCACATTTAAACTTTGCTTAATTGGCCTTTATTTCATATCCGTCAGCCGTGTTTTAAGGTGAACAGGTATGGCTTTTGTAGTCAAATGTTAAACAAATCCTTATCTTACCCTTGTAAGAAGGCGTCCCTTAAAAGTAGTCACATTCTAGGTCGCTTGCATTGGACCAGAGAAAAGTTAGTGCTTTGGGATTCTAGAACATTGAGGGGACTGGTAAAATGGCTCAGTGGATAGGGGCACTTCCTGCACTTGCTACCAAAGCCCTGCGACCTGAGCACGGTGGAAGGAGAGACGGGACTTCCTCCAGCAGTGGTGCTTTGACCTCCACGTGTGCAGTGTTGCCCCGCACCACCAGCCCCAAATTTAAATAATTTCCTCTTGTGCCAAGGGCACTGGTAGTCCTCATTCCCAGAGGCAGATGGGGGGTGAGGAAGGTGACAGCTCCCTCTGCCCGTTGACTAATTCTGCGCCTCTAAGACTATTCCTTGCAGGCCTTTGACTTTGCCATGCCTTGCGTTGACTCCAAAGTTTATTCCATCATGAATGAAGTCAGAGGGGTCCATCTCTCAGCCTCCAGCGACACATTGGTCAGTTCCTGAAGCCCTATAGCCTTTGATGTGCCCACCATCCGAAGATGTCTCCCTGAGACAGTCTTCAGGCACACGAGTGCCTGCCACGCAGGAGGAGTGGAGCCTGTCTGACCCTCTCGCTTGCCTCCTGGTGTACTACGTAGAGAGTGTGTGGCTTCGGTAGAGGAGCATCTGTTCCACGCGTGAGCTTGACAGGAAGGACAGACTTCTGAGGTTGCAAGGGGCGTTCACAGCCGTCTTCTGAGCATTTCCTAGAAGGCCACATCACCCTCCTGCAGTTTTGTAAGTGGCCTGGCAGAAGTGAAGATAATCGAAAGATACTCTTGTAAATAGTGACCACAAAGAAATGGGAATTTCCCCAGGAATCTCATGCTGGGAGAAGGAAAAAGTGTCAGTCAGAAGAGGAACTTGTCTGCAACAAAGATATTTGTAACAACTTTTCATCCCACATGACAGGATGACACAGAAACCCAGACAATGAGCCAGGCAGTGGTGACGCATGCCTTTAATCCTAGCCCTTGGGGGCAGAGGCAGGCAGATCCCTGTGAGTTTGAGGCCAGCCTGGTCTACAAAGCGAGTTCCAGGTCAGCTAGAACAGCCAGAGCTACACAGTGAAACCCTGTCTCAAAATAACAAAAAACAAACAAGACAATGACAGATCAGGAGGGTGGGGCCACAGTTTGACTGTGACTGCAAATCCTTGGCCTCCTATTTAAACTTGGTTTCTGAGACAGAGTTTCTATATTGTTCTGGCTGTCCTGGAGGTTGCTATGTAGACTAGCCTGTCCTTGAACTCACAAAGATCTGCCTGCCTTTGCTGAAATTAAAGGCATGCACTACAAATGCTTGCCTCTGTTTAAACAACTTTAATCCTTTTTTTCCCCCGAGACAGGGTTTCTCTGTAGCTTTGGTGCCTGCCCAGGAACTAGCTCTTGTAGACCAGGCTGGCCTTGAACTCCCAGAGATCCACCTGCCTCTGCCTCTCTAGTGCTGGGATTAAAGGCTTGCGCCACCACCTCCCGGCTCTGTTTAAACTTTAATCTTATTCCTGAACCCCAAAGACTAATTTGGAGAGGTTGCTACATCTGTTTGTCCCTTTTCCCAATATGGCTGCATCAAATAAATCTCTCCTGTCTGGTTTTCACTTTTTGTTTGGTTTTGTGTTTGAGACAGTTTCCCTGTGTAGCCCTGGTTGTCCTGGAACTCGCTCTGGGCAAGAATTCTGAGCTCCTCCTGCCTCCGCCTCCTGAGATTAAAGGCGTGTACAACCGCATCTGCTTAGTTTGACTCTCCTAATTTTACCTTTGAGGACTGTGGTTGGACCTGACTTAAGGTTCGAGCTTTGGAAACAGTCCTAAGTGGTCTCTGCAAACTTCCTGTAGCTCCTCACTCCAAGCCCCACACTCCAGTCACGTGATGACCGGTGCGAAGCTTCCAAGTTACTGACCAGGCCCCTATAATACTCCATCCCATTGCTCCTGTGGACTGAACAGCTTTAAACACAAATGCTTAGTACAGCATTTGGTAAATAAAAAGAACCCGTAATGGGTTGAATAGTGGCTCCTAAAGAGATACACACATCCTATTCCTGGGCGTGGAAAATGTTCTGAGGAAAAACCACCATTTGCGAATGTAAGGCTCTTGAGATGAAGAAAACGTCTTGGACCACCTAGGTGGGGCTGGAATTCAATCCCAGGTGTCTTCACACACAAGGGAATTGTGTGAAGATGGAGGTGGAGACTGGAGAAATGCCACCACATGCCGAGGAAAGCTGCCCCTTGGGAAGTCAGAGCAGACAGAGAGAGGCTTCCCCTGGATCCTCCGGAGGGAGCAAGGCCCTCGCCAACACCTTGACTTTAGACTTCTTGCCTTCAGAACTGCGAGACATCACATTTCTGTGGTTTCTAAACCAAGTTTGTTAATAGCAATCATAAGCTGTTCTGGGGCCTGTTAGGTTTTAGCTTTTGAGGGGTGGGTTTTGAGACAGGGTTTCTCTGTAGCTTCTGAACCTGTCCTGGAACTCACTCTGTAGACCAGGCTAGCCTCAAACTTTAATCCCAAGTGTTGGGATTAAAGGTGTGTGCCAATCAGCACCTGGCAGTAATGTTGTTCATTTAACCCTGGCACTTGAGACAGAGGCAGGTAGATCTCTGTGAGTAAGGCCAGCTAGGGCTACATAGTAAGACCCTGGCTCAGACCAAACAAATGGAAATTACTGGGAAAGTGAATAGGTGACTGAATGAATGAGTGAGTGCCACCCCTACCACCTGTGTTGGCCCCACATCCTCCCTGTACCTTTTCCTGGCCATCCCATGGGGAACGCTTGTGACTGCAGTTTTTATTGGCTGCCCTCCTACAGCATCACTTTCGTGAACTTCTCTCCCCCTTCTCAGAGTTTCACAGATCGGGCACACAGGGTCTAGGCGCACACAGTAGTAATTCGAAGTTACAGTGACTTTATCAACCTGTTGAGAGAAGCTGTTCGCTAGTGTCTCCCAAGCACCAGCCTAAATGTGTCCTTGCTTCTGGGTCTCTCTGTCCTCCCCTGCTGTCCTGCCCTGCTGTCCCTCAACCTGTTACCAGTACACTTCAAATACAAGCTGCAGAGGTGGGTCACATATGCTAAGCCTTCTGATGGGTGGATGTATTTGAAATGAGATTCCCCAACCTGAGCCAGGTGTGATGGTGTGCACCTTTAAGGAGACAGAGGCAGACAGATCTCTGAGTTCAAGGCCAGCCTGGTCTACAGAGCAAGTTCAAGGACAGCCAGGGCTACACAGAGAAACCTTGTCTCAAAAAGAAAAGAAAAATATTTCCCAACCTGAAAAAATTTCCCTGGCACATTCAAGGTGTTGCTTTTCCTGGTGGCCCTGTGTGGTTTCTGTTTCAACCCGAGTGGTCTCTGGTAGGCTGGTGATCTTTGCTAAACTGCTCAGTAGAAGGCAGCTCAGCCTTGAGCTTCTAGAGAAGGCGATTATTCTCATGGCTCCATGCCAGGCATTCTCCCTGACGCCATCCAAGAACACAGCGTCTGACCACCACCCTGGAAGATGTCAGAGAGATTGAAAGATAAAATGTCTTCTCTCGACAGGCAGACAGCCCCTGACGTGATGGCCTGATTGGTATTTTCTCCTGACTGTGCAGCCGTTCCGTAGAAACTGCACTCTGATTTCCTGATACTTTCCCACACTCAAAATATGCAGTGCCAGCCGGGCGGTGGTGGCGCACGCCTTTAATCCCAGCACTTGGGAGGCAGAAGCAGGCGGATCTCTGTGAGTTCGAGGCCAGCCTGGTCTACAGAGCTAG